>NC_083403.1:119707224-120019869 GCF_020745735.1 Hemiscyllium ocellatum
TAACCTTATTGTAGTACTGGTACCTACCCAACAATGTGACAATCACCTATGTACGTTCTGTACACAAAAAGCAGGACAAATCCAATCTGTCCAATTACTGCCACATTAACATATCTTGAGAAGGTGGTGGTGAGCTGCCTTCTTAAACCACTGCAGTTCACAGGTCGTAGCTTGATCCAGCATGCCAAGAGGAAGTGAATTCCAGGATTTTGACTCAGTGACCATGAGGGCATAATGGTTTATTTCCAAGTCTGGATGGTGAATAGCTTGGAAAGGAACTAGCAGGTGGTGGTGTTCCCAAATACCTGCTGCCCTTATCCTTCTGGATGGAAGTGGTCATGGATTTGGAACATGTTCTCTAAGGATCTTTGGTGAACTTCTGCAGTGCATCTTGTGGATGATACATGCTACTGCGACTGAGCATTGTTGGTGGAGAGAGTGGATGCTTGAGAATGTAGTGCCAATAAAGTGGTCAGCTTTGTCCTGTATGGTGTTAAGCTTCTCAAATGATGTTGGAGATGCACCCTTCAGTCAAGTGGAGAATATTCCATCACTATTCTGACTTGTGCCTTGCAGACAGTGGACAGGCTTTGGAGAGCCAGGAGGTGGATTACTAACAACTGTAATCCTAGTCTCTGACTTGCTCTTATAACCACTGTGTTTATGTGGCGAATCCAGTTGAATTTCTACTCAATGGTAACCACAAGAATGTTGAATCAGTGATGTGAGGGATTCAGTGATGGTGACAACTTTAAATGTCACATGGTGGAGGATAGATCTTCTCTTCTTGGACATGGTTGTTCCTGGTATTTAAGTAGCATGCGTGTTTTGCCACTTGTTGGTCCAAGCCTGGATATTGTACAGATTTTGTTGCATTTGAACACGGACCACTTCAATATCCAAGGAGTTGCAAATGGTGCTGAATGTTGTCCGATCTTCGATAAATATGTTCACTTTTGACTTTATGATGGAGGGAAGATCATTGAAGAAGCAGCTGAAGATAGTTGAGCCTAGGACACTACTCTGATGGATTTCTGCAGAGATATCCTGGAGATGACTGACCTCCAACCATCATGAGCATCTTTCTTTGTGCCAGGTATGACTGCAACCAGCAATCCCTATTGATTTCTGTTTTGCTATTATAACTTGTTGTTACATTTGGTCAAATGCGGCCTTGATGTCAATGACTGTCACTCTCACCTCATTGTGCAATGTAATGCCCATTATTAGGTCCTAAGTACCCAAATAAGATTCAAACATGGGCAGAAAGGTAGTCTTAACAAAGGATGCACAGGGTACCACTTTGGTAATTAGGTTTGGGACCACACCTCTATCAATTTGTCAGCAAGGTGCAATGTAGCAAAATGATGATGCAAATCCATCTGCAATTGTGATGTGAAAGCCCCACAGCCACTTTTCAACCATACAATCCAGTCAACCTTGCACAGTTAAGCATGATATCACCTGATGAAGGAGCGTCACTCTGAAAGCTAGTGTGCTTCCAATTAAACCTGTTGGACTATAACCTGGTGTTGTGTGATTTTTAACCTTGTACATCAATAAACACATTGACTTAGATCCTATCTACCTTCCCTTGAAAAAAATAACCAGAAATGACATCACCCATCTTAAGAAACCAAGATCTGTAAATAGAGAGGGGGGACATACCATCAGCGCTTCACCGGAGACCCTTACTGATGATGTTACCAAGTGTGGTGATGAAATGTCTGAACACAAACCTTCAAGCTCAGCGAGCTAACTTACAGACTTATCATCAACCTGAGCTACAAATCTTCTCAAAAATCACGATCAGCATCTATCATTATAACCCGATGTTCTCTATAGCTTTGCATTAACATAATTTCAATGATTTCTTTACACTGCTTACATTGTCACTATCTGATCCCTTTTTTCAAAGTGCAAATGTCAGACTTGACAGAACATTCAAAGAAGAACATTCAGACCTTGATCTGGTCTGCATGATTGCTGAATGATTGGAATGGCTTCTGTAACTCAAGCACTTTTCTCGGAGGTATTTGATGTATTTCTGTGCTCATTATCCTCATTTATTTGGCCGATCCTTTTGTGTTTACATTTCAAGGAAGAGCAGCTACGTTCCTGATCAGCATATATTCTCCCACCGATGCCACTAAAACAAACTAGCTGCTCATTAACTCATTGTTGTGGCATTTTACTGCACATAATTTGGCAATGTGCTTCCTAATGATAATTACATTTTAAAAGGTGGATGTGAAATACTTTGGGACATCCCAAAGTGTAGCAATTTCAAGTTCCTCTTTTTGAAAAAAAAACACCCCAAATTTGTGGGACTTCAGAATCTAAGTATCCTGTGAGATTGGATTTGTAAAATTTAATCTTCTTTCTACTGAAATGTTTTCTACAATCTTACCAAATTTACTTAATTTTGTTATTTGTCCATTTTAATGTGATGCACTAGGGCTCCGGCCTTGAAGATTTCTGACTCCCAGAACAAGATAAAAAAGATCCTCCTGAGGCACTGACCACCAGGGGTACAATATTACTTCAAACTCATACACATTTTCTGGGTTATCACTGAATACCAAATCGACATGAGCAAGGCATCCTTAGTCAAGATAGAGCTATACAATACATAAAATTTATCAAGGAGGAGAAAGTGAGGTCTGCAGATGCTGGAGATCAGAGCTGAAAATGTGTTGCTGGAAAAACGCAGCAGGTCAGGCAGCATCCAAGGAACAGGAAATTCGACGATTCGGGCATAAGCGAAACTTCGAATTTCCTGTTCCTTGGATGCTGCCTGACCTGCTGCACTTTTCCAGCAACACATTTGCAGCATAAAATTTATCAATTACGATTCTAAACCACAGGAGATTTCCTTATTTATTATGGCTTATTTCAGCCTTTCATAAAATAATGTTCAAACTCTCACACAGCATTGTGGCAGAAAAGGAATAGACCCCTTTTGAATAGTCCAAAACTCGACACTATCCAAAACTTGTTGGTTCCCACAGCTATTATTTTGTTGGCTCATAATCCTCTCCTCAGATCATTCAATTTGTACAATGTTAAAATCACCCTCAGGAGTTCATCTTTTCTCACAATTGTAGACAAGAAAAAGAACACAAACACAATAACTTATATCTCAGAAGATTATTCTCAGCTTTCAAAACACCTTAATACAGCAGCAGCATTGTAAATATACTTTTTGTTTCCCCAGCAACATGAAATGAATCTGATCTCCAACCTGAAAACTGGCCATATGTTGAAACTGATAAGCTCAGCTACTTATTTAATGCAACTCAGCTGCATAATAAACTGATCAATATAGTAGGCCATGAGTTAAATTAAACAATACATTGGATCTTGAGATAAATTAATGTAACAGAACCTCCAGCAGCAAGTGGTGACAGTGAAGTTCTGTTACAGCAGTTGAACAGATTCTCTTGTAAAAATAAAATGGTGTATTTGGAGGGTGGAGGGCTAATAGGAAGAACTGGCAGAGACATAAATGCTTTCTCAATCCAAAGTAAATCACAAGTTTAATTCCATGTATATACTGTAAAATACCTCCTTGCATAGCCTTAATTTTCCTTCATGTTTATAATGGCTTAATGTCAGTGAAATAGTCCCTGCTTCATGTTCTTGGGGCTTGTTGTGTTATTTATGCTACATTTCTGCCGTACTTGGCAAGATACCACAGACAGTCATCTAGTCATGGCAGATCATGTTAAAAGGTGCATAGCCGAGATTGTACTGATGGTGGAAGAGTTGAAATTGATAATATCTATAAGGGAAGCTGAAACTGCTCCAAGATCATTAGGTTCTCAGGTATTCGAAGAAGGGATCCGATTTTTAGACAAAGTCCAGGCAGAGGGCCCCCACATAAACTCCGTTGACACTACAGAGGATGGAAACAATACGCTTGGTCAGATTTTATATTTGCCAATGAGTAGGAGTGGAACAGGATCATTGGAAGACTGAAAATACTTAATGATTTGGTTATTGAAGACTGGATTATGGATGTATGACCAGTTATGCTATCCTGGGGGACTCAAAGCAGGTAAATAAGTAGCATTTATACTTGAACAACTGTCTGGGAAAGTCTATTGGGAAATACTAGAAAGAGATATAGATAATCAAAGAATTTTGTGGATAGGGGTAGCCTGACTCTGTGATATCAGAGGTTTTATGAGTAGAGGGATACAATCTTGGGCCTCATCTAGAGGTCCCCAGCATCACAGATGCCATTCTCCAGCTAATTTGATTCACTTACCTGACATTAACAAATAATTGTTGGCACTGGATACTGTTCAGGCTGTTGGCTCTGATAGCATTCCAGCCATAGTACTGAAAACCTGTGCTTCAGAACTTGCCACACCTCTAACTAAACTGCTACAGTAGAAGTACAGCACTGCTGTCGACCTAACAATATGGAAAATTGTCAAGGTGCATCCTGAATACAAAGATCAGGACGAATCTGACCCAAACAATTACTGCCCCATCGCTCTACTCTTGATCATCAGTAAAGTGATGGAACCTGTCAACAGCAGTGCGGTCAGCAGCACTTGCTTAGCAATGACTGATGCTCAGTTTCGGTTCTGCCAGGGCCACTCAGTTTTTGTCCTCATTGCAGCCTTAGTTCAAACATGAACAGAAAAGCTCAATTCCAGACGTGAGATAAGGGTGAGAGACCTGGAGGATACTTTTGAGTGAATGTAATATCAAGGAGTTCTAGCAAAATTGGAATCAATGGGAATTGGAGTAAGATTCTATACTGGTGAAGTCACAAGCACAAAGGAAGATGGCTGTGGTTGTTAAAGGTCAGCCAGCTCAGCTCCAGGACTCTCTGCAAGAATTCCTCAGGGTAGTGTCCTAGGCCCAATCATCTTCAGCTCACTCCATCATAAGGCCAGAAGTGGAGATATTTGCAGATGACTACACAGTATTCAGAATAAATACATGATTCATCAGCTACAGAAGCAGTCTGTATCCAAATGCAGCAAGACCTAAACAACATCCAGGTTTGGGCTGAAAAATAGTAACCATGGTCAACACTGCTATGAATTATGGGGAACTTCTTTACATGGCTACCATTCCTGGTAGTTTGGGACCTAATCACCAACCCAGTTTAGGTAAGGAAGTTGACAATTCATGTTATTGTGGATGGATATGTTCAGAGGTAACCAGGTAACCTTGAAAAGCATGACTAGTGACTTTATGTGGTCAGCAGATGGGCACAGCAGTCTTTGAACTTGCTCTATGTGCTCATGGTGAACCAGCCTGTATGAGACCCTCAAACTGTTCAAATAGCAGGAAATTGGGCTGTTGTCCTACCTGCCCACACTGTCACTGTTTTTGTGCTGTAGCATTCCCTGATGTTCACCAACTAGTGAACATTAGACAATGCTACAGCATCACATATCATATATAGTAGAGCTGCCACGTAATAGAAAATGGGAGTTGCTTCATCACTGCTGGAGTAAAAGGTAGGGTACCCAAGCAGATCCCAATTTCAGCGACAATGTTTAGATTCAGTCAAGAACACAAATGGGTGCCCTTAAAGATACACTGTCATGGATAGAGGGCCAACTGGAGGAGCCATCTCAAACCTCATTTCAAAGACGGACATCGGAGAGTTGGAGGATATCCAGAAGAGACATCTTGTTTCCATTTTTCCAAAGCACGGGATGACTTTGGTAAAGGTATGATGACATATTGTGAGCTGATTAGCTGAAGTATTGTGTTTAAAGATGATTGTCATTTAAAGTTTCCTTACTAGCTGATCCCTGGAACTACCTGCAAAAGTCTTTGGTGCAAAATGACATCTGAAAGTTAACAAGTCCGTATACTTGTTCCATATTCCTCCACTGAGGATCCACGTTCAATTACCATGTATTCAACTCATAAAACTCATTAGGATACTTCCCCTCTAGCTAAGATTGAAGAAGTATTGCAAGTTGTCAAAGGTGCGGAATATTTCTGCAGTCTCAATATAGCCCATGGCTATAGCCATGGTTACCTATTGCTGAACACTAGGTGAAATGTAACATACTAATCACACAATTGCTTAGCAAACAATCACGTGTGCGTGAGTTTCCAGAACAGCAGGTTTCAAACAGGGAAATATGTATTGGGATCTCCAGCAGCAGGTGGCGATGGTGAGTCAGGATACCGAGCAGGGGCACTCAAGTAGTTGTTTTGGCACCTCCAGCAGGACTTGATGACAGTGAGGGAAGGCAGCTGGAGCAGTGGAATAGACCCTCTCACAAAATAAAAAAAGGTGTATTTGGGGGAATGGAGAACTGATTGGATGAAAGGGGAAAGAGACAAAGGATTCCTCAACTCTGTTTAAATCATAGGATTCATTCCATGTAAATACTCAAAGTAATACCTTGTTTAACCTTAATTTCCCTTCAAATTTGTTAATAACCTGATGCCAGTGGGGGGGAAAAACCCTGCTTCATGAAGGTTTTCTGTGTTCAAATCCCATGCTACATTAATAAGTACAATAGACCATTTATTACATAGGTAAAAACAATGACTGCAGATGCTGGAAACCAGAATCTGGATCAGTGGTGCTGGAAGAGCACAGCAGTTCAGGCAACATCCAACGAGCAGCTCGTTGGATGCTGCCTGAACTGCTGTGCTCTTCCAGCACCACTGATCCAGAATCATTTATTACATAATCATTACACTGGACCATGTATTTAGCTAATCAGTAAGAAAATACCACTAGTTAAGCCAATCAATATACTGGACTAAGTGTTAAAGTAATCAATTTACTGGGCAAAGTTTTAAATTTAACAATACATTAGTGCAGGAATTCAACAAATTAATGGACTACAATGTATCTCAAATTGATCCATTCTTGCCCACTAGTGTGATTTTGCCTTCTATTGCTGAGCCCACCAGTCTGTATTCATAGTAAAACTTCCAGTGTTATCTCAGTAACAGCTGCATCCTTTTCTTCCCCCATTCTCTCAATTACTTGAATTAAAGGTCCTATCAATCAACCTTTCTAAATGTTATGTTATTTGAAAGTTATACTGAAATCAGTTTTGATTCTGTCCATTTGCTTCAGTTCCTAATTTATAAAAGAAATGACATGACAGCTCCTACTTTCTTACTCACTGCTTCATCCTAACCATCTCTGTGGCATTAGCACACTCAATCATGGCAGAAAATGCTCTCACATTTCAGCACAAAATCAATGAATATTTAGGATTCAGATACAGAAAGATAAATTGGAATCATTTGTCAACCGAAGAATTGGATAAAATTTGCAACATAGAAATAGTCTGCTTTAGACAACTGCCTTGCTTTGCCTTCTCATGCATTGACTGTTCAACCAGAACATGATGGCTGAGAGTACTTCTGTCTTATTTTGCCTTTAACCATGGTTGTCAGCAGTGAGCAGTCAAAGGTGTGAACATGCTGCTTTTAGGCTCTGTGTTATGTCAATCTCACACCTGCATCACCAGCATCTTGTGTAGTAACACACACTGCATGCACATCAACCGATGGCTACACCTCAAAGTCTAAGCAGAGTAATTCTCAGCCAAGTCAAGGGAGACAGTCTCCAGTCAGGGTCTCAGTGCAGGGACTTGGACACAGTCTGTCAGCCACTTCGGTGATTCACATGAAAGGGCTTCATACTACTACAGTCCGGGGAGCGGGCCATGGTCAGTCCTTCTGGTCCAATGCAACCAGAGTGGTGAGTCACTAGGGCATTGCATAGATATCAATCAGGGGTCTGGTCACTGGTGGGGACACTAGTGGTCAGATCAGTGTAAGTCAAGAAGGAGTTATTATGGGCTAATTGCATGATAGTGGGGAAAATCCATTCTGGGGATTGGATGTGGTGTGTTAGGATGCTCAGAGTTGGGGATAATAATTGTGAAGGGGTCAAACTCTATAAATTGGGGAAAACGATAGTGCATTAAAGGAAGTGACTACTGTGTGAGGGATAGGAGGATCATTAATAGTCACCACCACCCTGGACTCAACGTAGGGACAGTGCAACACATCGATCCTCCTGTCTAAGCAATTGGCCGGGGCTCAGGGAGTAATGATGGGAGATTAAATCAAAGATGTGTGTGGGAATGTGTGATGACGCAGTACTGACGGACTAAATAGGGACTGCCAAGAAGAAAGGGATGTAAGCATTCAGGAGGACCCTTAATTACCTGACTGAGCTTGTGCCTCACTGTGCCAAGTACATCCAGCATTGAAAAGTTACATTGGAAATGGAAGATAACTGCGACCACACCCAGAAGGGATGGTTTGAGTACAAGGTTCTGCTTGTGAGTGATGTGAGGTCCTTTAAGGGACAATTACATTAATCGCTGTACTAACATATAATATCTGTAAACATAGAACCCTGCATGTGAAACATATACTGTGTCCAAGTATGTGGATACAAATCCTGGTCACAAGCAATCTTGACCATGTCATTGGGCCATTGCCGATTAAGCACAGTTATCTCTTAAAAAATGGTCACCTGTGGGCCAAAATTCACAAAGATGATCCAAGATCTCAGAGGCTGCACAGGAATATGGAGCTGATTTCCTCTCACCTTGCACTAGTCAGTATTCGCCAACATGCTCTTACATGCCTTTCTTGTATGATGTTGGTTGTGGGACGACAAAGTGTCAGTACAGAACATTCAGTCTCCATGTGGCATGGCTTGTGCTGCAGTTAACGGAATAAGATTCCTATATCAAAGATCCATGTAGAGTTATTCCATTGTCCTCCTTGTCAGAGTCCTCTATGTCCAACTCTATGCAAGTCCATGCTAATTCTTCAAGGACTATATCCCTTACAAGAAAACAAGGATTAGTCTCTACAACCATGGCTGACAACTCCTTTACACACCTCCCTGATTGAGGCTAAGCATAAGTACAGTGCAGCCCATCCCTCAACCAGACTCACCATGGACCAGGTAATAGGGCTACTGCAGATGAGGAAATGATGTTTGGATTTGTCTTGGTGTGCCTTGCAATACAGTCCAATCAGAATGTGTTGTACAATCCCAGCATGCCATGCTCTGCACAACTGGAGCAGGCAAACAGGGACAGTAATGGACTATGAAGAACTGGAAGAGCAGCAGCTGTCTACTATGGAGAAAGATGAGGATATTGAGCAGGAGGAAGGAGAAGCTTGACATAGCATTGCAATGTCAGGCTCAAAAAAGCAGTTAGGAATAAATTAACACACAGTTCTAATATAAGTGCAGTGATCACTCACTGATTCTACATTTATTGCTGTTCGAATAGCAAATGATTCTTGCTTGCACCTGCTTTTGTTGATTCAAAGCAAATGTTTTCAACTGTCTGAAGGTTTTCCAGTACGTGATTGTCCCACACTGAAAAATGAGAAAATATTTGGCTGCACTGGGCATTAGAGAAAGAATAGCACTGCCACATGTAGGGTTCTGAGATGGGAGAGTAACCTGTGCAGCTTGATTCATAAATAGCAATATATTATGAATGTGTCTTTGTATTTGCGATGCAGTGACAGCTGGGCCAGCTATATGTCCTGTGAAGCACTGCTGTTTGGTTTTCCCCCCACTATGAGAATGATGAAGGGTAACTTCTGGTTGACAGTGCTTGACTGGGTGCATAGCTGGTCTACAAAGATGCTGCAGGTGCTGGGAAGCCAAGCAGTGCTGAGTACTTCTGTCTCTGGTGAGAAGGAAGATAAGACAAGACAGTGCCACGAAGACGTGGTTTGTTGGTAATGAGGCAAGTGTTGTAGATTAGTATGAAAAGTCATGTTCAAGCATGCTGCGGAAACACCACCATGAAACAGAACAAAACTGAGATGTAGCCAATTTCTGGTGAAATTTAGCCCAGTAGAGAATTTGACTTTTTGTAAGAGTTGCACTCCGACTGCAATTCATTCTTGTTCCAGCGGTTAGCACTCCTGCCTCACAGCGCCAGGGACCTGGCTTCAATTCCAACCTTGGGTGACTGTCTGTGTGGAGTTTGTTTGTTATTCCCATATCTGCATAGGTTTTTGTTAGGTGCTCTGGTTTCCTCCCACAGTTCGAAGATGTACAGGTTAGGTAGATTGGCCATGCTAAATTGCCCCTTAAGGTCCAAGTTTAAATGGATAAGCCAGGGAAAGAATAAAATGTGGCTGGAGTGGGTGGGATGCTCTTCAGAGGGTCGGTGCAGACATGATAGGCCAAGTGGCCTCTGTCTGTATTGTAAGGATTCTATGAAATTGGATTTAGACACAGTCATAGAGATTAACAGCACAGGCAAAAATCTCCTTGGCTCATTTCATCTGCACTTGTCAAAAACAAAGACCAAACTGGCATAAACCCATTTTCTAGCACTTGCCCTCTACCCTTGTATACTTGACATCACAAGAATACATCTAAATGCTTATTAAATGTGATGAGGATTTCTGCCTCTTCTATCCTTACAGGCAGTGAGTCCCAGATTCACAACACCCTCTGGGTGAAAATGTTTTCCTCACATTTCTTCTAAACCTTCTTCCCCTGGTTAATGATCCCTCCATCAAGGGGAAAATATCCTTCCTATCTATATTATCTATGCTCCTCATCTCTTTATACATCTCAAACATATTCCCACTCAGTCTATTCTGCTTGAAGAGAAACAACCCCAGTCTCTCTAATCTCTCTTCTTAACTGAAATTCTCCAGTACAGGCAATATCCTGGTAAATCTCTTCTGCACCTGACTGCAATCACACCACTCCTATAATGCACACAATGCACTCTCAATGTGGTCGAAACAATGTTTTATACAGTTCCAGCATAAACTCTATGTTTCAGCTAATAAAGACAAATACACTATATTCTTTCTAAACTACTTTATCCACCCTCCTGATAACTTAAGGGACTGGCATACATGCACACCATTCCCAGTGTTCTACCATTCATCATGTATTCCCCTGCTTTGGTTGTCCTGCTCAAATGTATCAGTTTACAATTATTTTGATTGAATTCTATTTGCCACTGGTCAGTTAATCTATCCAGTCTGTCTATACCCTTCTGTAATCTATGGCTATCCTCCTCATTATTTCCCACCTCACTAATTTTTGCATTGTCCGCAATCACACATTCAAATTTAAATCATTTACTTAAACTACAGACAGCAAGGGCCTCAACACTGACCCCTGTGGGACCTCACTGGACAGAGACTTCCCTCAACAATCACCTTCTGTTTCCTGTCACTCAGCCAACTGAGGTTCCAATTTGCCAAATTTCCTTGGATCACATGGGTTTTTACCATAGCCATCAGGCCCCATGTGGGACCTTATCAAAAGCCTTGCTGAAGTCTAAGCAGACAACACTAAAAACATTGCTCTCATCTACACACCTGGTGTAGTCTCCATTATTTCCAGGATTATTACAGAAATATTGATACTTTTTCCACGAGCATAGATTGAAATCAAAATGTGGACACCAAGTTTAATCCTAGCCGGACTCTGCAACTGGAGAGCTGGAATAGACAGTATTCATTAAGCTAGGCCTTGAACAATCAACTTCCCATTGAAACCAGACAAGGCTGGAACTGCCTGGCCAGGTGCTAATGGCCACAGTGTTTCAGAATGAACCATTTATCATCCAATGGTTGATATAAATGAACACTTTCTAATCAATTCTCAGTTCATACTGGTATAGTACCACTAACCCTAGGAGTCTATTTATCTGCTGCTGAGGGGAAGTGTTTGTACGGCTCCCTGAAGACTTTACATAGAAAGATGTGAATGTTGGATTAGTTGTAAAATATTGGAGAGTGTTCACAGTAATGGGAGAGAATGGATGATTTAACTGAGATTATTGAGGTGGAGGGAAACTCAGTTTCACTTGCAAAGTTCTCGCGGGATAGAAGGAAGCTTCCCTGAAGAAAAGAGTCATAAATTGTCACTCAAAGGGAAATGGAAGAAGAGAATTAGGTTGAAGAATCAATGAAATGCTAGGTTAAATGGACAAAGGATTGGGAGTGCTGATATAAACCGAGGAGATTGAGAGGGCAATGTGCGATGGTCTGGATTAGGTTGGACAGGAAAATGCAAGTGTTTGATGAAACTGTTGTAAGGGCAGAGACAATAGCCTTTCCTGTCAAAATAAAGATCAGAAACAGCCAATTTTGCAGCATAAAGGAGTGGCGAAGAAGAGAGAGCAATGACATTGGATCTTCATCCCTTTACATCAGTAGACAATTTACTTGTCTTTTGTGAAAAAAGAGCACATCCATCTGTACCACAAAGCGAGGTAATGCATTATTGTCTCACTTAAATGATGACACCACACTCACTGAAGCACTCCCCTGACATTGTACTGAAATGCTCACTGCAGTTTAAATTATGTAGTAGTCTCTGGCTACATAGCCTCGCGAGGTTTCAAAAGAGATTACTACAAGCATTTAATGCACCTAAAAAAGACACCATGTAGCACATAAAGATAGATTAGGGTTCTTAATTTTGAGATACAGTCCTGAGCACAAATGAAAAATGGTGTGTACCTTTCCAACAAATCATTTCCTTTTGACTATAAATAAATGTTTGTACATACACAGTTTTTCATACATCACAGTTCTCCTGCAATCTGTTAATGGTAGTAATAAATACCAGTCACATGCATTACTGTCCTGGTATCACTAAGGGAATGCATCACAATACTGGTGTTGATAAGTCTCATGTGAAACGTAGAGCAAGAGTGGCTTTTATTGCAGACAAATGTCCCCAATGGATCAGGTCTAGTGGAAATAGCAGTAGTTAGTTACTGCCTTTATTCTCAGACTCCTAATGGTCCTTTTATCTCAGAAAATATAGGGACAGAATTTACAACCTGAGGGTAGGTGTCAGGGCTGAAAATGTGTTGCTGGTTAAAGCACAGCAGGTCAGGCAGCATCCAAGGAACAGGAAATTCGACGTTTCGGGCCGGAGCCCTTCCTGATGAAGGGCTCCGGCCCGAAACGTCAAATTTCCTGTTTCTTGGATGCTGCCTGACCAGCTGTGCTTTAACCAGCAACACATTTTCAGCTCTGATCTCCAGCATCTGCAGACCTCACTTTTTACTGGTAGGTGTTCAATGTTTTAACATGAATTCCCAACATGACCACAAATTTAGTGGCTTAAAATAACACAAATGTTATGTTCCTCAGATTTTCACAACCATTTTGCGTTAATGGTAGTGAGCTAAGAAATTCAGGCAGCTAAGGAAGATGGGAGCTGTCAGATACAGTAGTCAACATGTTTTAACACCAGTCATCTTGTGACCTGAAGCTCGCTATGATTCAAACAGATGAAATTTTGGCTCTGTGGACCCAACATTTAAAAATTATCACTTGTGTTCCCATATTTCAGTTCAAGAAGGAGCAGGCTGATTGGATTGGATGCTAGGCAGGGCAATCTGGGGAAAACCTGAGGGATTGGCCTTCTACTACCTTGGTGACAATATATACTGACCTATTGTTCTAACCACCACTGTTTCATTCTTTACCTAACATGCCAACTCACCTGGTATCCACTGATGCCCATTCGATTACCCAACACTTTATGTCAGACAATATTAAGAACAAGCTCTCTCATCCATTAATATACGTTTTGACAGATGGCAATTGGCAGATCTGGCAATTGTTTCAATTGTGCCTTTTCTGTGCTGGATAAGTTGAGTAACATTTCAAGGGCGTAAGTCTCATCAGCATCCTCTTCCTGTTAAACAACAGACTACAACTTGTACATAGTTCATGGGGAGGTTGATATTTTCAAATGGCTAACATCAGAACAATGTAGATCATCTAGATTCACTAGTGCCTCTTATCACAAATTTCTGGCTGATTAGCAGGATGATAATTAAACTTCCCTTATTTTTGATGCAAAGTCTGGACCTTCGACATAACAACTAATTTGTGGCAGAGGAGAGTAATCTTTCTTGATTCAGCTGTTGAATAGTCAGGATCATGGATTGGAAAATCACACCCGTAGCATTTTACCACTTTAATTTTCATTTCTATAACTCACAACAAATAAATGGAACATATTTGCTGCATTCAAGCAGAACTTTTATCCTTCATAACATAATTTGCAGAGTATGCAGGCAAAGCAGAATATAGATAACTAAATTTAATAATTTGTGATTATCACCAGGTGATGCAGTAGGATCTCCATCAATCTTTCGATGTTTCACTGTCTGAATATTAAAATCATTTTACAGTTTGGCATATGTGTAATTTTTTTCTGACATTCAACGTTATTTTAAATCAGAACAAGAATATGAAATGCTTAAGATTAAAAGTCCAGGCAACATGCACAAATCAGGATTTTATTTTATAAAAGCAGGAAAATTAATATCACAAATGATTACCAAGGTAAGATTGGCTAAGACTGGAGCTTAAAATATTCAAATTGAACTGTGCCCATAGAATAAGAAACTTATTAGAATAAGAGTGTTGAGTGAATAAGACCACGAGACATAGGAGTGGAAGTAAGGCCATTCGGCCCATCGAGTCCACTCCAAGTTAATGAGAGTTAATTTGGCCTTGCACCGTTGATCATAATTCTTACTTGTAAAAGCCACATATTGAAAAATATTCTTTACTGGGCAGCATATTGTCTTTCAGTGGACAAAATATCAGAGGCAATGATCTAGCTTCTGGGTAAAACATCACTGCTAATATAACATGGTGTGAGTGTTACCTATATGTAGGCTTTTGTAACATACACCGTGAAGACTGATCTCTTTTTGAGATAGTTGCCTTTAGATTTATTAATAACATTTACTATTTATGTGGTACAAATGTTCAGCTTTACACATACCCTGACTTTGGACAGTAATGATATAGTCGATGTGAACAGGCTCGTACTGTATTATTATTGCTATTGAAAGTGAAGTGGTTGCTATTATACTGAAATGTTACATGTTATGATGTTATTCAAATGTCTTAAATGTAGGTTGCCTGTTCAATCTGGAATGTATGCAATAATACAGCATCCTTTCTCCTTTAAAGAATCAAAACTAATTTCTGATGACATGTACAAGGAATGAAAGAGATGTATTATCTGCACCATTACGACAATACCTTGGCAAATGTTCAATATGACTACATCTAGGTTGAATGGGATTATCATGTCCTTTGGTTGCAACTCCTCATGGATTGACGTATGTCATTTATTGTCAATGTGTGACACCCGCTGAAAATGTGTTGCTGGTTAAAGCACAGCAGGTTAGGCAGCATCCAAGGAACAGGAAATTCGATGTTTCAGGCATAAGCCCTTCATCAGGACCCAATGTGTGACAACCATCTGATACTAACATAATACTTTCAGTATCCAATTTCTTATCCTGTATGAGGGTAAGGGTGACTAATCAAATGCAGTTCAGATACATGTGTGATGTTGCTGTCATTTTAAAAGGGTTGTTTTGTCATTGATTTGATTTGGAAGAGAGATTGTAGAGGCCGAGGTGCCAAAGTGGGCAAGCTGGATGGCCTAAGTCAGCAATCAGAGGAGGCTTTTAGGTTGCTTTGTGAAACAGTTGTAACAATGGAAGGGGAGTGGTCAGTTCTCCCAGATCAAACTTTCTAGCTTTTTTTAGCTGTAGCTGTCAAAAGATGACTGAGTCTCGGAAGGGTTCGGGTTTCAGCTCCATTCTCTGAAATCTCTTGATGTTGTTCCAAAGGTTGCTTCGCCTGAACATGGCTGCTCAAGAGTGGGGCTGTCTTGCATTGTTTGAAAAACCCCTGGTGGTTGGTGTTGAACCTGACTGGCAATCTGCTGGTGAGATTGTGCTTTTCAGCATCGTATCACTGGTTAAACTGTGGCCTCATGATTTTTTTTCTGAAGCAAGTGACAATATTCCTTCTCCATTGAGATTACTGTGCTTCAGAACAGGCCATGTCTTTTAATGTTCACCCACGGGATGTGGGCATCGCTGGCTGGCCAGCATTTCTCGTGCAGCCTGGTTGCTGTTTGTGTGCTTGTAAACTGAAGCTCTAAACTCAGTTAATGATTGGTGATGGTTCAGACCTGTCATTTCTACTATCACCTCCATAACATCAATCTCATTATGGTGTGGTTTCTCGGGAAAACACCAACACCAGCATGATATGATCTGAGTGTTTCCTATATGTTAGGCTTTGTAACACGTATCACAAAGACTGGGTTGTTGTTGAAACATTTATCTTGATGTTTACTAACAATGCTAGCTACTTACAGTGCTATAAAACCTTACATCAGACAATAGTCTGAGTTCCATGATTGCTTATTACACAAAGCAAAGCAAACTGCAAGCAGGCTATTATTATTACTTCTATTGAAGATGAAATAATAATCTTTATACTGGAATGATACATGTCGTGATGCCATCTAAATGTCTTAAAAGGTACATCGTTTGCCTGCTCTAGAAAATATCCAAGAATACAACAAATGGTACAACCACCATTGTACAATATGCTCTGGCTGTATCCCAACCACTGCAATGTAGGCTTGCAAAATGTACCCATTGTCTCACCCTGGGTCTTGATTGTTGTAGTTTCACCACAGTCTTACTAAGCCATAAGGGCTGCTCTCTCATTAGGGAGAGAAGTGACTGGTGACGATTTAATCTGAGGGTTACCAAACTTCAGGCAAGTCAGGCAGCATCTGAGGAGCAGGAAAATCAATGTTTCGGGTAAAAGCCCTTCATCAGGAATGGAGGCAGGGAGCCTCCTGGGTGGAGAGATAAATGGGATGGGGTGGGGTTGCTGGGCGAAGGTGCATAATACTCAGTGCATCAGTTTTAAAATTTGAGCACTTGTGGTTACCATGAGAAATTGACTTTGACAGATGGACCTGACCTTTTCTTTAAACCTAACAAATATTAACAAAAGGTAGAAGACAGAGGTTAGTTTTTCAGACTGGAGGCCTGTGACCAGTGGAGTGCCTCAAGGATCGGTGTTGGGTCCTCTACTTTTTGTCATTTACATAAATGATTTGGATGCGAGCATAAGAGGTACAATTAGTAAGTTTGCAGATGACACCAAAATTGGAGGTGTAGTGGACAGCGAAGAGGGTTACCTCAGACTACAACAGGATCTGGACCAGACTGGCAAATGGAGTTTAATTCTGACAAATGCGAGGTGTTGCATTTTGGGAAAGCAAATCTAGCAGGACGTATAGACTTAATGGTAAGGTCCTAGGGAGTGTTGCTGAACAAACAGACTTTGGAGTGCAGGTTCATAGCTCCTTGAAAGTAGAGTTGCAGGTAGATAGGATAGTGAAGAAATCATTTGGTATGCTTTCCTTTATTGGTCAGAGTGTTGAGTACAGGAGTTGGGAGGGCATGTTGCTGCTGTACAGGACATTGATTAGGTCACTGTTGGAATTTTGCATGCAATTCTAGTCTCCTTCCTATTGGAAGGATATTGTGAAACTTGAAAGGGTTCAGAAAAGATTTACAAGGATGTTGCCAGGGTTGGAGGATTTGAGCTATAGGGAGAGGCTGAATAGGCTGGGGCTGTTTTCCTTGGAGCGTTGGAGGCTGAGGGGTGACCTTATAGAGATTTACAAAATTATGAGGGGCATGGATAGGGTAAATAGACAAGGTTTTTTTCCTGGGGTTGGGAAGTCTAGAACCAAAAGGCATAGGTTTAGGGTGATAGGGGAAAGATATAAAAGAAACCTAAGGGGCAACTTTTTCGCACAGAGGGTGATACGTGTATGGAATGAGCTGCCAGAGGAAGTGGTAGAGGGTTTGGAGGGACATGGGCCGGCTGCTGGCAGGTGAGACTAGATTGGGTTGGGATATCTGGTCGGCATGGATGGGTTGGACCAAAGGGTCTGTTTCTATGTTGTATATCTCTAAAACTCTATGACTCTAAGAGACTTTCATTTCCATCCTGCAATTGGAGCCCTGGTGTTATGCAGCCCACCACTCTGGGGTACTGAGTTAAATCTGGGAATTCTGACATCCCAGCCAAGATTGGTGGTAACTAATTAAGTCTGGTGACTTGTTTGCCTGTTTAACCCAATTCCTCAATAGGCCATGAACTTAACCTGTGGAGAAGAATGAACATCATGTTAATTTGAAAAACAGCTGTTGTCCCCTTAAACAACTTTGTAGTATTTAGTTAATTTAAAAATAAGGATTTTACTCTTTCCTTTGAGGCACATTTAATCTCACAATCTTCTTGTCAAAGCTTGAAAACACTACTCCTGAATGCATTCTGGAAGTCAGAATTGTCAGTCACTGTCTTGGAATGACAAGCACTATTCAAACTATATAGTGCCATAGCAAGTGTAAAAGCTTAGGGTTACTTAGCAAGATGGAAACAACTAATATATTAATCCAAATTTGAAAAATAACACTAGAAATAAATTAAAAATGTTTCTCATGAAATATTATTGGAAATAAACATTACGTACATTTGTATTAGTTTTATGGCATAGTGTAAATCATTAAATATATTTGCAAACCAATTTTCTGATTATAAGTTTATTTATGAACTATTTGGAAACATTGAAATTTAAAAAAAAACTCATTTTAACCAATAGAACTACATCACAAGATTTCACATTTCTAAATACAAGCAACACATATTGTGTACAAAGATCTTTTTAATGTGCACTATTGACTTAAAAATGTAGGTTGCCATTACAGATATATTATTACACATATATCAGGGTTACTTTTCACATTCCTCAAAACTTCTCTTCCAACACATCAGTTTAGAATTGTTTTCTGTTGGGAGGAGGCATGGTTTGTAGGTTTTGCAGATGACACCAGAATTGTTGGTACAGTAAACAGTGAAGAGGGTTATCTAAGATTAATTGGGTTGATGGGCTGAGGAGTAGCAGAAGGAGTTTGATTTAGATAAATGTGAGATACTGCATTTTGGTAAAACAAATAAGGACAGGACTTATACAATTAATGCTAGGATCTTGGGTAGTATTGTAGAACAGAAATACTGAGGGGGTTCAGGTATGTAATTCTTTGAAATTTATGTCATAGTAGATAGGATGGTTAAGAAGGCGTTTAACACGCTTGCATTCATTGCTTAAACCTTTGAGTATAGGAGTTGGGACGTCATATTGATGTTGTACAGGATTGATGAGACCTCTATTGGAGTACTGTGTGCAGGTCAGTCACCCTGGTTACAGAAAGGATATTATTAAACTGGAGAGGGTTAAGAAAAGAGTTACCAGGATGTTGCCAGAAATGGAGGATTGAGTTATGAACATAGACTGGAAAGTTTGGGACTTCTTTCATGAGAATGTGGAAGATTGAGGGTGACCTTATTGAGATTTATAAGATCATGAAGGGCATAGACAAGAGTCTTTTCAATAGGGTGGACGAGTTCAAAACTAAGGGGTATATTTTTATTTGAGAGGAGAAAGGCTTAAAAAGAACATGAGGGTCAACTTTTCATTTACAGAGAGTGGTTCATACGTGGAATGAACTGATAGAGAAAATGATGAATGCAGGTACCATTACAATGTTTAATAGACATTTGGATGAGTTCATGAACAGGAAAGGTTTGCAGGAATATTGGTTAGGTGGGATTAGATGAGTTTGGAAACATAGTCTTGAAACTATTTTTAAGTATCCCCAGTTCCAGCTATCCTCAAAGATCAACTTTTACTATTTTTCTTCTTTTGACTGTGGATTACTCAGTCCCTTATTCTGGTTACTTCTGAATGCATCCAAATTAAACTGCGTTGCTTTCTTTGTCCCCCTCGATGGGGACTTGGATGTAGACAATGTAGGTTCTTTCATTAGTTTCAAACTAGGTAATTTTCAAAATTCTATTCCTTTCCAATAATTGACTGATGTTAAACCCCACTCATATTCTACATCGTGCATTATAAAGTTAGGTGTTTACTCTGCTTACAATGTAGGTGTATCCATTTATAATTGACTTCAGCATCTCTTAATGTGAGTCAAGCTACAAAATATTCAAAACACAACTACTTAGCGAGTTTTGAGAAGATTTGTAGCTCAGGTTGAGGCTCTGGATGTAGGTTTGCTCGCTGAACTGGAAGGTTCATTTTCAGATGTTTCGTCATCATACTAGGTAACATCATCTGAAGGCTTATTGAAGATGTTACCTAGTATGGTGACAGAACGTTTGAAAATGAACCTTGCAATTTAGTGAGCCAACCTACATCCAACTTAGTTTGGATAGTACTGCAGCCCTTAATAGAACCTCAACCAGTTCCAGTATGCCAGAAGTTATGGCTAACAAATTGCTGGTTAAGATTTTGTTGCTTTAGAAACTAAAGGATCAGTTTCCTTTTCTATTTCCATCTTAGTTTCTATTTCCAGTCAGATCATGCAATATTTAAATTGACCCACCCATTATTTATTTGATCTGTCCCTTCTATTCTGACCTTTTAAATGCAATAACCCTCCAACTTGCATACATTGGATTTACCCTGTTTTCTACATTAGAATGTTCATTTGTAAAACTGTAAGTCATATCTTAAAATTTGAAAACAACTCTAAAACATGTGAAGTCTGGTCTAAAAAATTATAACAGCTTAGTGTAGTTTTTTTTTCCCTGTCCCATTAGCGCAAATGGTTAGGATTGTCTTCATTTTTTAAAAAGGGTGTAATTTTCCTTCATTTTGTCAGGCCACAGGCAGAAGAAATTCCTGTCCAGATCTTGATCTCTATCAAATATGGCAGATGATAAGGAAATCAAGAACTGTCTGGTTTATGAACAATCTGTCCACTGACTGTGACATTGTGAACCGTTGGCCAGTCTAACAATTAATTTATTAAAAAAAATTGATAAATTATCACAGACATGAGAATATTTTCATGGTCTGGCTTCTTTGTCATTGGAACAATAGTATTTGAATGAGGAACATTAGGAAGGTACATGAATTTAGACACAGCTACAGCTTTCCATTGAGCAAGGAAATGGAATTTCTCATCAGGCTGGACAACTTTTCTGTCTATTCAATTTGAGTAATTCGAAAGCCAACCACATAAACATTCACTAGGCTCAGATGATTATGTTTGCAATGAGCATGTTTAGATGTTTTTCTGGACTACAAATGGTCCCACAATGGAGGAGTTAAACAACATCAACCTCCAGAGGTATCACTTATCTTTGATTCATAGCCTTTTAGAAGTTAAATGAAGAGGGGAAGATGACAGGTTATTTTTACCTCTCAAATGAACTTTCACTCACAGGGTTGGATATTTATGCTAAAGACAGAGCTCTGGAAATTTCCCAACTTTGATCCTGCCTTATCTTGGGAGCGTTAGCCAGTATGATTTTCATCTGATAGATGTGGGGATGGTTTAGAGTTAGGTCTATTCCCTTGGCAGTTGTGGAGATGGCTGATGTCGAGGCTGAAGGTTAAAAGGGCAACCTATCAGAAGGATGTTGCGAAACTTGAAAGGGTTCAGAAAATATTTACAAAGATGTTGCCAGGGTTGGACAATTTGAGCTATAGGGAGAGGCTGACCAGGCTGGGGCTGTTTTCCATGGAGTGTCAGAGGCTGAGGGGTGATTATATAGAGGTTTATAAAATCATGAGGGGCATGGATAGGATAATTAGACAAAGTCTTTTCCCTGGTGTGGGGGAGTCCAGAACTAGAGGGCTTAGAGACCTAAGGGGCAACATTTCATGCAGAGGGTGGTGTGTGTATGGAATGTGTTGCCAGAGGAAGTGGTGGAGATTGGTACAATTGTGACATTTTAAAGGTATCTGGATGGGTATATGGATAGGAAGGGTTTAGAGGGATATGGGTCAATGCTGGCAAATGGGACTAGATTAGGTTGAGTTATCTGGTCAGCATGGACGAGTTGGACTGAAGAGTCTATTTCCGTACTGAGGGGCAGCACGGTGGCTCAGTGGTTAGCACTGCTGCTTCACAGCACCAGGGTTCCAGGGTCGATTCCAGCCTCAGGTGACTGTGTGGAGTTTGCACATTCTCCCCGTGTCTGCGTGGGTTTCCTCCAGGTGCTCTGGTTTCCTCCCACAGTATAAAGATGTGCGGTTTAGGTGAATTGGCCATGCTAAATTGTCCATAGTGTGAGGTGCGTTAGTCAGAGGGAAATAGGTCTGGGTGAGTTACTGTTCGGAGAGTTGTTGTGGACTGGTTGGGCTGAAGGGCCTGTTTCCACACTGTAGGGAATCTAATCAAACTCAGACCATTGAGTCCTGGCAACGTACACATTTTTTCTGCATTCTTTCCAGTTTATAACATATTTCCTTTATAAAGGTGACCAAAACTGAATACTCCAAGTGCAGCCTCACCAACATCCTGTATAACTGCAATATAATTTCCTAAATTCTATACTCAGTGCCCTGACTGATGAAGGCCAGTGTGCCAAAAGCCTTCTTCACTGCCATGTCTACCTGGGACTCCACTTTCAGAGAACCGTGCACCTGAACTCCAAGTTCCCTTTGTTTCACAACACTCCTTAAAGGCCCTACCGTTCACCATGAAATTCTTACCTTGAGTTGACTTTCCAAAATGCAAGACTTCACACTTATCTACATTAAATTTCATTTACCATTTCTTAGACCACTTCCCCAGCTGATTAAGGTCTTGCTGCAATTTCTAATAACCTTCCTCACTGTCCACAACACTTCCTATTTTGGTGTCATCTGCAAATTTATTCATCATGCCTTATACATTCACATCCTAATCACTGATATAGGTAACAAACAGCAATGGTCTTAGCACTGATCCCTGAGGCACACCACTAGTCATAGGCCTCATCTGACAAGCATTCTTCTACTCTTCCTCTCTCTTTCCTATCATCAAGCCAATTCTGTATCCAGTTTGCCAGCTCTCCCTGGATTCCATGTGATCTAACCTTCCAGAACAGCCTCCCATGTGGAACCTTATCAAAGGCCTTACTGAAATCCTTAAAGACTATGTCTAATGCCCCGCTCTTATCAACCTTCCTGGTCACTTCATTAAAGAGCTCCACCAAATTTGTGAAGCATGATCTCCTATGCACAAAACCATTCCTTATCAAACCTGACCTTTCTCACTGCATGTATATCTTATCTCAGAATCTTCTCAATTTACTTCCCTGCCATAAGTATTAGGCTCACTGGTCCATAATTTCCAAGTTTTTCTTTGTAACTCTTCTTGAAGGGACATAAGATTCGCTACCTTCCAGTCTTCCAGGACCTCACCTATGGCTAATGATGATGCAAAAATATCAGCCTGTAATTTCTTCTCTCACCTTTGCAGTGTTTTTGGATATATCTGGTTAGGACAAGGAGATTTATCCACCTTCATAATTCAAATACATCTAACACCTCTTCTACTGTGGTATGGACTGTTCCCAAGATGTGACCATTAACTTGCCCAAGACTTCATGTCTTTCTCCATGGTAAAAACAGAGAAGAAATAATTATTGAGAACCTTGGTCTTGTCCTGCAGTTCTCCACATACATGTCCACTTTGGTCCTTGAGGTGTCCTATTCTCTCTCACGTTATACTTTTTCCTTTAATACACTTAAAGAACTTTTTTGGATGCACCCTAATATTCTCAGGCAAAGCTATCCCGTGCCCCCGCTTTTCACCTTCCTGACTTCCTTCTTCAGTAAACTCCTGTATCTCCTAAATACCTCCAGGAATTCCCTTGATCCCGCTGCTGGTACCTGAGCCAGACCTCCTTCATTTTTCTGGTCAAAGCCTCAACAACTCTTGTCATCCAGCGTTCCCTATTCCTGTCAACCTTGCCTTTCATCCTCACAGGAACATATATACCTTGAACTCTAGCTATCTCACTTTTAAAGGCCTCCCATTTGCCTGAGATTCCTTTACCTGCAAACAAACTATTCCAATCAACCCCTGCAAGTTCCTGCATAATTCCAGCAAAATTCACATTGCCCCAATTTAGAACTTGAACCTGCGGCCAGTTTTGTCCCTCTCCACAAGTATTTTAAAAATAATAGAACTATGGTCGCTGGTCCCAAAGTGTTCCCCCACTGTCAATTTCATCAACTGTCTTGCCCTATTTCCCAAGTGTATGTCAACCAATATTTACTATTAATTAGGTAAGGAGACCTATTACCACATGTGAAAGTTATGGAAAAGCTAATAAGTTTGTCAAAAGAAACAAACATGGCTTGAATACCAACTTAATTACCCTTTTTCTATTTCAGTCCTTGAACAGCATTGATCCACTATTCCCCATTCTTATGAGTTGGGCTTGAACAGGTTGAATCACCTGTTGGTGTACTGTGTGTCCCACACAATCCCATATAATGCAGGATGCAATCTGTTAACTGAAATAGATTAGCAACTGTCAAATGCCACACAGACCCATGAAACATGCATTGGCTGACCTCAACAACTGTCATGTAGGACTTTGCCTCTACAATAAAGAAATGTAATGACACATCAAAGTTTGCTTATTAAAATGAAAAGGATTTCTTGATTATGTTATAGTGTCACAGTTTCATCTTATATTTCAAGTGGAGAACAAAATTTGAAAGAGCTCACTGCAAACTCAACGCTGGACAGGAAAGTAATTGTAAATCACTGTCATGACTTCCAATTAGCTTCAATGTTATTTCCAACAATTTTAATTAAACTGAGATCCAAATGTATTGATTGGTTTGAAGCAAGTTAATATAGGAAGTGTTTCAGCTGAACAGAGCATCTGACAACTTTCTAATAATTAAAAATGTTACATACTCAAATTGCAGCATGTATTCTATGGCTGGTGTATTATATATAACTATGGTACTTTGATTTTTATTTAGCTTCTTGGTTTACCCAGTTTTAAAACTGATTGTTCTATGCCATTAGAGTGTTAATCCTAAAAGACGAGCAAGGTATATAGATTTTTAATCAATAAGCGAGTGATCAGTCTGGGTAAAGGCAGAAAAGTAGATTTGGGAATTATCAGATCAGCAATGATTTCGTTGAATGCCAGAGTGGACTCGATGGGCTGACTGGCTTCCTTTTGCAAAAGTGAGAACTGTAAATGCTCGAGATTACAGTTGAAAATGTGGTGCTGGAAAAGCACAGCAGGTCGGGCAGCATCCAAGGAACAGGAGAATCGATGTTTCAGGCAAAAGCCCTCCTGATGAAGGGCTTTTGCCCGAAACATCGATTCTCCTGGTCCTTGGATGCTGTCTGACCTGCTGTGCTTTTCCAGCACCACATCTTCGAGTCTGGCCTTCAACTCCCCTACATCTTATTATCATATGGACTTTTCAGTATCGGCATCCTGAGATATGTATAAATTAATGAAATTCCCTCTCTCAAGGCATTGTGAGTCAACCTACTGCATGTAAACTGTAGCAGTTCAAGAGAGCAGCTCACCTCCATCTTCTGAAGGGCTACCTGGAATGGACAATAAAAACTGGCTGGCTCATAATGCCCACGTTCCATGAGTGAATGTAAAACTTCATTCATACTCCCTGTGTCATATATTCCAGCAAGGCTTTCCTCTCTTTACTCAGAGCATAGTAGAGGCATGAAACGCACTTCCTGCATCTTTAAGACACACCAACTTTAAGGGCATTTAAATAGTCAGTGCATAGGCGTATGGACAAGACTGGAAAAGTGTAGGCTAGATGGACTTCCGATTGGTTTCACAGATCGGTGCAACAACGAGAGTGCTGTAATGTTCTGTGTTTACTTTCTCCCATTCAAATAATTTATTTAAATGAACTCATGAGAATAAAGTAGTGTTTCACATCTTTTTATCGAGAATTAGAGTAAAATGTACCGTAATTATTTTAAATAAATGGTCTTCCAATTTTGTGTTGATCTAAGCAAAACAATCTTTAAGAGAAGTGCATAGAAGACATTGGTCCACTAAAAGTTATTTCTGTTCTTTGTAGAAACTTGAGTTTGCATTTCTGATTGCCACACGAAACATCACAATTGGTGCCTGAGGATACTGCCGGATCATATGCAAAATACATGATAAATATTCAGATTTTCAGTGATCACAAAGAATCATTTTGAGAAGCTCTCATTATAATGTATTTCATGTGTCACAACTCGAATACATTTTCAATCATTTGAAGGCATTTCAGCTGGAGGCAATTAAGTGGGAGTACAACCTTCATGCTAAATGGATTTTTAATGTAAAATCACTTTCACTTTTGCTTCAAAAGCAAGGCTGTCCTACCTTATAACAATATGCTGAACAAACTTCATTAGATTTCAAGCACTGTAAGATGTTTCAAGCTTTTATGCTATCCTTGACCAGGATTTTTTTCAGAAAGCATTGGGGTTTATTCTTTTTAATGTCAGAATTGCTGAGTTATTTGTACCTTCTTCAAAAAAAATGTTCTTTGCAACATACAAAGAAATCTCAAATAATTACAGCTAACAGTTACAAAATGAATCTAGAAACGCAGCCTCAGTATAATTTAACTGGATAGTAATTGGACTGCACCAATAATGTAAGGCAAGCAAGTTGATGCAACACGGTGGCACAGTGGTTAGCACTGCTGCCTCACAGCACCAGAGACCCGGGTTCAATTCCCGACTCAGGCGACTGACTGTGTGGAGTTTGCACGTTCTCCCCGTGTCTGCGTGGGTTTCCTCCGGGTGCTCCGGTTTCCTCCCACAGTCACAAAGATGTGCGGGTCAGGTGAATTGGCCATGCTAAATTGCCCGTAGTGTTAGGTAAGGGGTAAATGTAGGGGTATGGGTGGGTTGCGCTTCGGCGGGTCGGTGTGGACTTGTTGGGCCGAAGGGCCTATTTCCACACTGTAAGTAATCTAATCTAATCTAAATGTGCAGAGTTGAGCAAAAATCCCTATCATCTAAAATATTGGAGTGGCTGCTTGGAACCTTTATTCAGTCCGAATGTCCAATTCACAACTTGACTCTAAAAGAATAATCAACCAGACCTAATGCTCTAGGCCAGACCTGGGCATTTTACGGCCCGCGGGCCATATCTGGCCCTTTGGTCATTCGTGTCCGGCCCACATGAGGTCAATTTTAAATTAGAACGTAAATGAAAATGTATTTACGCCGTGCACGCAATACAACTGTGTTGCTTTTGTTTTGAAAAGGATTTTTTTTTTATTTACGTATGGACGCACACGCGCGTGTATGTGCATGTGTGAACAGCTAAATGTGATGCTTGCTGGCTAGCCCTCAAAATGTCAGCTCACGCCAAGACAAGTTATGTCATATCCCACAAAATCACCAGAAACAGTAAACCATTTTCTGATGGAGAGTTTATTAAGGAGTGCTTGTTGGACTCTGCCGAACTAATATGCCCAGAGAAAAGGAGGTACTTGAAAATGTGTCCCTCTCCTGATGCACTGTAACGAGAAGGATTGGGGACATCATGAGAAATCTAGAACTTCAGCTGCAGCACAAGAGCGATCAACTTTGTCTTTTTTCCTTGGCTTTGGATGAGAGCTGCGACGTAAGTGACACAGCCGAGCTACTCATCTTCGTACGTGGGATAACTACAGACTTTAAAATCACGGAGGAGCTGGCAGCCATGCAGTCAATGAAAGGAATAACAACTGGTAATGGTTTGTTCATGGAGGTAAATGCATGTTTGGACATGTTGGGACTAAACTGGCGGTTGTGACAACGGATGGTTGTCCAAATCTAATGGGAAAAAATGTCAGACTCTGAAAGAGAATGCAGGATAAAGTGACAGACATTGACCCTGAACAGAAATTGGTATTTTTCCATTGTATTATACATCAGGAAGCGTTGTGTAAGTCAGTGTGAAAAATTAACCATGTGGTTGATATTGTAACTAAAATAGTTAACTTCATCAGGGCAAGAGCTTTGAATCACAGGCAGTTTGTTGCACTTTTGGAGGAAACTGAGACTGAACATCGTGACATCGGCTACCACACAGCTGTCAGGTGGCTCAGCCTGGGCAAAATGCTGAAAAGTGTATGGGACCTGAGAGAAGAGATTCAAGATTTCTGTGTGAAGAAAGGGAATGGTATTCCACAGCTTTCAGATGCAGACTGGATTGCAGACCTTGGTTTTGCTGTTGATGTGACTGCACTTATGAATGAACTAAATGTGAAACTGCAGTGCAAGGGCCTTTTTGTGCATGAAATGTACAACTTGGTGAAGGCTTTTATGGGAAAGTTGCAGCTTCTCTCGAGCCAAATGGAGGACAACATTCTCACCCACTTGCCAACACTGAAGAAAGCTGCACCTTCAGCTGATCACCTCCACAAGTACTCATCTATGTTAGAAGCACTGCATGGTGAATTTTCAAGGCGATTTCAAGACTTTAAAATGGTTGAGAATGAAACACACATGATTCTTTCCCCCATTTACATGCAATGTGGAGAATGCACCGAGTGATGTTCAGCTTGAACTCATTGAGCTGCAGTCTGGCATACTTCTGGCAGAGTACTTGAGGTCAGTCTCACTGCTTGATTTTTACTCTTCCCTCAAAGAGGAGAACTTTCCACACATGAAGAGGCATGCGCAGAAGATTCTAGTCCTCTTTGAATCTACCTATATATGCGAACAGACATTCTCAGTGATGACGTTCAACAAATCCAAATCCCGATCCTCTATCACTGATGATCACCTCTCAGCTGTCCGCATATTCACCTCAGACACTCAACCAGATTTCAGTGCACTTGTTCAAGCCCAAAACAGACTGGAATTTTCTCACTAAACAAGTAAAATGAACTGAAAAACATCAAAAGCACTTATTGCTTTTTGTATAGTGTTGTTTGTTGTTTGTAATACTGATCAATAATGAAACAACTTTTCATTATTGGTTTGTGAGATTAACATGTTAAAAATAAAATGAAATACTGAAATTATTGTTTTTACTGTTTATTTCTTCTATATTTGACCTACTCCGCAATTTCATATCTTTATTGTAACAGAATATCTTTATTCTTTTGATAATAAGTTTCAGTGCAAAACTATATAATTTAGTACTTTTTACAATGGGAGAAAATCAATACTGAGCAGAATTATGTTCAACTTATTGTTGGTTCGGCCCTCCAACACAACTCAGGTTTCTCATGTGACCCCTTGGAAGAATTAATTGCCCACCCCTGTTCTAGACTGAAAACTAACACTCATACACCTCGGGCTACAAAAACTCAGACATCTCGTAACCTATATAGATACCAGATATTTAACTTCAATCAATATTTATGCACAGAGATACCGGATATTCAACTTCAATCAAGCTATATTCACACAAACTCTTAACTATCAAGAAGCCAATTGACATCAAAGGGAACACCAGTAACACAATGGCAAGCACAGATTTGGCATGAAGAGGTCCACGATTAGTCATGATTTGGAGATGCCGGTGTTAGACTGGGGTGTACAACGTTAAAAATCACACAACACCAGATTATAGTCCAACAGCTTTAATTGGAAGCACTAGCTTTTGGAGCGCTGCTCCTTCATCAGGTGGTTGTGGAGTACACAATTGTAAGACACAGAATTTAGAGCAAAGTTTACAGTGTGATGTAACTAAAATTATACATTGAAAAATACCTTGATTGTTTGTTAAGTCTCTCATCTGTTAGAATGACCATGTTAGTTTCACGTCTTTCATATGTAAATCACAAACCTTTTTTTAAAAGTTACATCCTTAGGTTACCTTTAACAATTGGTGCCAGCACAGATAGTGTGTTGAAGGTGTTCGCCCCCATGTGCTATTATCTGTGCCATAATATTTAAACTAATTCTAATCTAAAAAATAAGTTAACAGAGTCTGACATGGATTCATGTAGTTTTTCAACAAATACAATGTAGCTCTGCAAGTATAAAATCACCCCACAAACACATATGTGTTTATGTGCATGTGCGTGTGTGTGTATATATATGTGTGTGTGTGGTGGGGGATTATGAGTATCTGTGAGAGAGAGTGTGTATGTGTGCGTGTGTGAGTGTAAAGGAGTCTAAGTCTCTGAGAGGATGCATGTGAGAGTGTGGGAGTGAGTATATCTGTAGGAGTGTGTGTGAGTCTCTGTGTCACAGAGTGTCTGTCAGATTAGAGGCTTAACAAACAATCAAGGTATTTTTCAATGTATAATTTCAGTTACATCACACTGCAAACTTTTGCTCTAAATTCTGTGTCTTACAATTGCGTACTACACAACCACCTGATGAAGGAGCAGTGCTCCAAAAGCTAGTGCTTCCAATTAAACCTGTTGGACTATAACCTGGTGTTGTGTGATTTTTAACTCCGCAATTAGCGTAATTGCAGGCCCCAATCTCATAAGACCTACTGAAAAACCAACCGCTCTGAGAGCTGTTCCTCATAGCCAACTCCAGAAGAGGGATCCCAAACGGTTATCTCCCTGAGAGCTATCCCACAACCATCTCCAGAAGAGGGATCCTGACAGCAATCCCAAAAACTACCGCCACAGACGTTGTCCGTACCAACAGCAACCGACCACAACCAGCAGACCTGAGAACTGACAACCTCCAAAGCCCACCGACTGCACAAGGCCCTCAGACACATACTGAAGTGAAAGGCTGCTCATAAAAACCACCGGTAAGTAAGAAAAAGCAAAGTACTCCCCTCATAAAATCCAATGATTCGGAGATGCCGGTGTTGACTGGGGTGGACAAAGGTAAAAATCACACAACACCAGGTTATAATCCAACAGGTTTATTTGGAGGCACTAATTTTTGAAACGCTGCTTCTTCATCAGGTGGTTGTGGAGCAAAATCATACGACACAGAATTTACAGCAACAGCATTGCAGTGTCAGGGAATGTAATATAAACAAATTTAGCTTGAGTTTTTCATCTTTTAGAATGATCATATTAGTTTCAGATACTTCATATGTAACTCCAAGAACATTTTCGAAGTTACATTCTCAAGATAGCTTTTAAGAAAAGGTGCTATCTCAGCTCAGATAATGTATTGAAGGTGTGAAGTTAAAATCTCTCTGTGTCCCAATGTTAGGTCAAATTGATTCCATTTTTAAAGTGGGAGTAACAGAGTTTTACATAGATTTATGCAGTTTTTGAGCAAAATAAAATGTAATTCTGCAAGAACAAATTCACCCCACAAACTTGTGTGTGTTTATAATATATATAATAGTGCAGTGGGATCACCTGTAGTGCGACATGAACCCAAAGTCCTCGTAAAAGTCAATGCACATCCTACCACATCAGTGGACTCACCTCAGACTGAAGGCCTACACAGTCCGAAGCCTTCATCGAGGCACCAGGTACAGCAAGTAGTAACAGTCAGCTGTACTTTAAAATTGTGAGTTCTCCCCAAAGGTGAGCTTAAATTCCTGAGAAGCCAAAGCATCCAACTTAACTAATAGGGAGGGGAAGGTGGGTGACCCAAGGTTAGGAAGTCTGATTAAAGTTTCTGTGACTAAAACAGTGTTTAGCTCCTAATAATGTTTAACTTGTGTTTAATTTTAATAGTGTTTTTAATTACTGCCCTCTGTATAATTACTAGTGTTACTTTCACTGTTTATTACATTTGCCTTTATTTCTTGTATTATACTTAACTTTTTGTATTTAAATAAACACGGGTATTCTTTTGCCCTGAAACACCAATCGTCTTTATTTCACATTTTCTAAATGAGTACAGTGTCAGAACCAGGGATCTGGGAGTGATTCAAAACCATCTAAAAATCAGCAAATTACTGATCATAAACCAGAACCCTACAAATGTGGGAGGCTAATGTTTTCATAGTTTTGAATTTTACACATATAGGTGATTCTAACTTCCAGTAGATCATTGTTAAAAACGTATTCTCATTTGTCATTGTGGGATCAAAATCCAGAGATCACTTGAAAACACCATGGGAGTGGTTTCATTCAGCACATAGATTGTGGTAGCTCAAAAGAAAGTCTATCCGGACCTCCTGAAGAGTAATGAGGAGTAGGCAAAATATGCTGACTTTCTTGCAAACATCCATATCCTGACAATGAATGAAACATGATGTTAGAGAATGATTGCCTTCAAATTGTGTGTAGCAACTATACCTTTTTATTGGACTCTTAACTAAGAAACATTGAGACACGTTTCACAAAATGACTGGCGCAATGGAAGCCAAATCATGGAATTAGGAGAGTTGACACAAAATCATGATTGAGAAGATAAGTTTTGATAAGGTTTTAAGGAGAGACTTTCAGAGTTTTGGGCAGCAGGGAGGGTGAAGACCCTGATATCAGCTGTGGGTAAAGGAAGGAGGGGAAATTCAAGGCCAGAGTCAGGGATTAAAGGCTGCAACAGAGGATCTAAGGCTGAAGGAGGAGCTGTACAAGAGAGTGAGGCCCACCATGATTTGAAGGTTAAAGCCAAAATTTTAAATTGATTGTGTTTGGGGAGAAAAAATGAGTTCTGCAGATGCTGGAGATCACAGCTGAAAATGTGTTACTGGTTAAAGCACAGCAGGTTAGGCAGCATCCCAGGAATAGGAAATTCGACGTTTCGGGCATAAGCCCTTCATCAGGAATGAGGAGAGTGTGCCAAGCAGGCTAAGATAAAAGGTAGGGAGGAGGGACTTGGGGGAGGGGCGATGGAGATGTGATAGGTGGGAGGAGGTCAAGGTGAGGGTGATAGGCCGGAGTGGGGTGGGGGCGGAGAGGTCAGGAAGAAGATTGCAGGTTAGGAGGGCGGTGCTGAGTTGAGGGAACCGACTGAGACAAGGTGGGGGGAGGGGAAATGAGGAAACTGGAGAAATCTGAGTTCATTCCTTGTGGTTGGAGGGTTCCCAGGCGGAAGATGAGGCGCTCCTCCTCCAGCCGTCGTGTTGTTATGTTCTGCCGGTGGAGGAGTCCAAGGACCTGCATGTCCTCGGTGGAGTGGGAGGGAGAGTTAAAGTGTTGAGCCACGGGGTGATTGGGTTGGTTGGTCCGGGCGGCCCAGAGGTGTTCTCTGAAGCGTTCCGCAAGTAAGTGGCCCGTCTCCCCAATATAGAGGAGGCCACATCGGGTGCAGCGGATGCAATAGATGATGTGTGTGGAGGTACAGGTGAACTTGTGGCGGATATGGAAGAATCCCCTGGGGCCTTGGAGGGAAGTGAGGGAGGAGGTGTGGGCGCAAGTTTTACATTTCCTGCGGTTGCAGGGGAAGGTGCCGGGAGTGGAGGTTGGGTTGGTGGGGGTTGTGGACCTGACGAGGGAGTCACGAAGGGAGTGGTCTTTTCGGAACGCTGATAGGGGAGGGGAGGGAAATATATCCCTGGTGGTGGGGTCCGTTTGGAGGTGGCGGAAATGACGGCGGATGATACGCTGTATACGGAGGTTGGTGGGGTGGTAGGTAAGAACCAGTGGGGTTCTGTCTTGGTGGCGGTTGGAGGAGCGGGCCTCAAGGGCGGAGGAGCGGGAAGTGGAGGAGATGCGGTGGAGGGCATTGTCGATCACATCTGGGGGGAATCTGCGGTCCTTGAAGAAGGAGGCCATCTGGGCTGTGCAGTGTTGGAACTGGAGCTCCTGGAAACAGATGCGGCGGAGACGAAGGAATTGGGAATATGGGATGGAGTTTTTACAGGGGGCAGGGTGGGAGGAGGTGTAGTCCAGGTAGCTGTGGGAGTCAGTCGGTTTATAGTAGATGTCCTCCACCTCTTCCAGCCAAGAACTCCCCACCTACGTTCGGGCCACCACCCACGCCCTCCACCTCCTCCAGGATTTTCGCTTCCCCGGTCCCCAACGCCTTATTTTCACGATGGACATCCAGTCCCTGTACACCTCCATCCCTCATCACGAAGGACTCAAAGCCCTCCGCTTCTTCCTTTCCCGCCGCACCAACCAGTACCCTTCCACTGACACCCTCCTTCGACTGACTGAACTGGTCCTCACCCTGAATAACTTCTCTTTTCAATCCTCCCACTTCCTCCAAACTAAAGGAGTTGCCATGGGCACCCACATGGGCCCCAGCTATGCCTGTCTCTTCGTAGGATATGTGGAACAGTCCATCTTCCGCAACTACACTGGCACCACCCCCCACCTTTTCCTCCGCTACATCGCTGACTGTATCGGCGCTGCCTCGTGCTCCCACGAGGAGGTTGAACAGTTCATCAACTTTACTAACACCTTCCATCCCGACCTCAAATTCACCTGGACTGTCTCAGACTCCTCCCTCCCCTTCCTAGACCTTTCCATTTCTATCTCGGGCGACCGACTCATCACAGACATCTACTATAAACCGACTGACTCCCACAGCTACCTGGACTACACCTCCTCCCACACTACCCCCTGTAAAAACTCCATCCCATATTCCCAATTCCTTCGTCTCCGCCGCATCTGCTCCCAGGAGGACCAGTTCCAACACCGCACAGCCCAGATGGCCTCCTTCTTCAAGGACCGCAGATTCCCCCCAGACGTGATCGACGATGCCCTTCACCGCATCTCCTCCACTTCCCGCTCCTCTGCCCTTGAGCCCCGCTCCTCCAACCGCCACCAAGACAGAACCCCACTGGTTCTCACCTACCACCCCACCAACCTCCGTATACAACGTATCATCCGCCATCATTTCCGCCACCTCCAAACGGACCCCACCACCAGGGATATATTTCCCTCCCCTCCCCTATCAGCGTTCCGCAAAGACCACTCCCTTCGTGACTCCCTCGTCAGGTCCACACCCCCCACCAACCCAACCTCCACTCCCGGCACCTTCCCCTGCAACCGCAGGAAATGTAAAACTTGCGCCCACACCTCCTCCCTCACTTCCCTCCAAGGCCCCAGGGGATTCTTCCATATCCGCCACAAGTTCACCTGTACCTCCACACACATCATCTATTGCATCCGCTGCACCCGATGTGGCCTCCTCTATATTGGGGAGACGGGCCACTTACTTGCGGAACGCTTCAGAGAACACCTCTGGGCCGCCCGGACCAACCAACCCAATCACCCCGTGGCTCAACACTTTAACTCTCCCTCCCACTCCACCGAGGACATGCAGGTCCTTGGACTCCTCCACCGGCAGAACATAACAACACGACAGCTGGAGGAGGAGCTCCTCATCTTCCGCCTGGGAACCCTCCAACCACAAGGAATGAACTCAGATTTCTCCAGTTTCCTCATTTCCCCTCCCCCCACCTTGTCTCAGTCGGTTCCCTCAACTCAGCACCGCCCTCCTAACCTGCAATCTTCTTCCTGACTTCTCCACCCCCACCCTCTCCGGCCTATCACCCTCACCTTGACCTCCTTCCACCTATCACATCTTCATCGCCCCTCCCCCAAGTCCCTCCTCCCTACCTTTTATCTTAGCCTGCTTGGCACACTCTCCTCATTCCTGATGAAGGGCTTATGCCCGAAACGTCGAATTTCCTATTCCTTGGATGCTGCCTGACCTGCTGTGCTTTAACCAGTAACACATTTTCAGCTGTATTTGGGGAGAGGCTGCAATATGGATGAATAAGGTAATCTTGTGTTACCGCGCTTTGGCAGGTGAGTTTTGGAAAGTCTGTAGTTTTATAGAGAGTGGGGTAGGACTCTAGAATCTGGTGTGACAAAAGTATTGACAATGATTACAGCTGAGGAAGTCAAGGGAAGGTGGAGAAGAACATAATTTTAAGTTAGAAATTGGCAGTCTTGATGATGGGATAGATTGTGGACTTTGAAGCCCAGCTCGAAGATGAGCAGAATGCTATTGTTTAATATATCGTTGTTCATTTTGAACACTTACCTGGAGAGGAGAATAAAGTAATTAGCAACGTGAGAGAGCCTATGGAAGGATCTTCATAGCACGGACAGGGAACCATCCCATCTTACTTATCCTAAAGGGAAAAAAAACAACATTGGCCCACAGGAAACAGCAGAGCAGAATAACGAGAGCTATGCTTAATCTTTGAGATCTGATATTTTAAAGGGGATAGAAACATAGTAAAGTAAGAGCAGGAGTGGGATTCGTGGCCCTTTGCGCCTGCTCTGCCATTCAATGTGATCATGATTAATAGAGTTGACGAGTCATACAGCAAGGATTCAAAACTTCAGTTCAACTTGTCCATACCAACCAAGTTTCCCAAACTAAACCAATTCTATTTGACTACATTTCACCCATACCTCTTTAAACATTTCCTATTCATGTACCTGTCCAAATGTCTTTTAAATGTTGCCCCCTAGGTCCCTTTTAAATCGTTTTCCTCTCACCTTAAATAATATCTTGTAGTTTTGGACTCCCTCACCCAAGGGAAAAGTCCTTTGGTATTCACCCAATCATCCAACGTTGCACCCTGTTCCTACTTTCTCCCCATACCCTACGATCCCTTTAGCCCTATGAACTTCGCCTAACTTCATTTTATAAACATTTAATGATTTGGCCTCAACAAAGTTCTGTGACAGAAAATTCCACAGGCTCACCATTCTCTGAGTAAATGATTTCTCCACAATTCAGTCCTAAATGGCCAACCTCATATCCTTAGATTACTTACAGAGTGGAAACTTAGACTCTGACATCTGGTTCTGGACTTTCTAGTCATTGGCAACATCCTTCCCACATTTACCCTGTCTAGTAGTTCTCTTGGAATCTTAAAGGTTTCTATGAGATTCTCAATTCTACCCTCTCCCCACCCCCAACTCTTCTAAACTCCAGTGAAAATAATCCTAACCTAACTCTCTTCATACATCAGTCCTGGTATCCAGGAATCGGTCTAATAAATCATCATTGCACTCCCTCTGTAACAAGAACATCCTTCCTCAGATAAGGAGAACAAAACTGCACACGACTGCAGCTGTAGTCTGACAAGGCCTTATATAAGTGCAACAAGTCATCCCAGTTCCTGTACTCACATCCTCTCACTATGAAGGCCAACATACCATTTGGCTTCTTCACTATTTAACCTGTTAGCTTACTTTCAGTGACTGGTATACAAGAAAACTCAGACCTCATTGTTCGTCCCTCTCTCCCAAACTATCTTCATTCAGATAATGATCTGCCTTCCTGGTTTTGCTATCAAAGGGGAAAATCTTACACTGGTTCACACTATACTTTATCTCAATTCCTTCCTTAAGAGCATTGTGAGTACACGTACAGAATATGGACTGGAGTGGTTCAGGAAAACGGCTTGCTACTATCTTGAGTGGCATGATGACTCCTGGCGCCGGGGACTTAGGTTCGATTCCAACCTCGGGGGACTGTCTGTGTGGAGTTTGCACATTCTCCCTGTGTCTGTGTGGGTTTCCTCCGGGTACTCCGATTTCCTCCCACGGTTCAAAGATGTGCAGGTGTCCTTCCAATATTTACTTTAAATGCAGTGATGGGTAGGGTCAGGGCAAGTGAGATTTGGGGTTGATATTTTTAACATTTTCACATCTTACCCAATACTTACACACCTATTTGGCATGGGGTGGGAGGGTAGCTGGTTAAAGTTCCCCTCAAATTGTTTTTGAGCTTTCTTTTCTGTAATTACTTTTTAAGAAATGCTATGCTGTACTAGACCCAAGAAAACTAGGGTACAGCTTACCATTCCTGATGAAGGGCTTATGCTCGAAACGTCGAATTCTCTATTCCTGAGATGCTGCCTGACCTGCTGTGCTTTGACCAGCAACACATTTGCAGCTGTGATCTCCAGCATCTGCAGACCTCATTTTTTACTACAGCTTACCAGGTACAAGCTAAGGAGAAAGTGAGGACTGCAGATGCTGAGATCAGAATCAAAATGTGAGAAAAACGTTAGAAAATCACAGCCGGTCATGCAGCATTCGAGGAGCAGGAGAATCAATGTTTCAGGCATAAGCCTTTCATCAGGAATGTGGGGGTGTAGGTGAGGATGGAAAGAATTTGGGAAGGCGATAGGTAGAAGCAGGGGTTGTAATAGGTCAATGGCGAGAGTGGAGCAGATAGATGGGAAGGAGGGTGGACAGATCAAGAGGGTGGTGCCGAATTGGAGGGTTGGATCTTACATGAGGTGGGGAGAGGGGAGAGTTGGAAACCAGTGAAGTCAATAGTCGAAACATGTAGCACTAGAAAAGCACAGGAAGTCGAATAGTGTGGTACTGGTGCAAGCTAAGTCTAGTTGATATCAAGTTTCATCTTGGATCCCAAAACTAGTCCAGGATTATGACTGGCTATGGTTATCAGGATATTGTCTGTTGTTGGCTGGCCTCACCTGACTCGATTTGACAGGAAGTGCCGTTCTGAGGACAATGCTAGTTTGCAGCCCATTTGCCCATTTCATACCTGAAAGGTGCATTTCATTGTCCAATTTCTCCCGTACAGGTTATTCAGTTGTATAAACACTGGATAATCAATGTCAACAATGATAGATGGTACAAGTTAACAAGCTGATGACATAAAGTGTTATGATGATAGTATTTGAAGAATACATATCTCCTCAGAGGAGTTGAATTCTTCCTATCTCTGCTGCAGGGCCTAACTAGGTTTGGTAGAACATTTTGGTAAAAGGAAATTGCTTCCTGAGCAGATTAATCTATCTGAATTACTCTCGCTCATGTAAAACTTTTCTGCCTCTGTCTGTGGCCTACAGAGACTGTCAAGCAACATCTGCCCATCTACAGGGACAGGCCAGGTCAGGTCAGATACAGGTCAGAAAAACAGTGAGACTATTTCCTATTGATGCTTACTCTCATTAATACTTATTATTAATACTAATTTTTAAAAAGGCCTTGTATTCAAATCATTTCCTTGAGTTCAAAGCAGAAAGAGCCTGTTGTTCTTGATTTCAAGAGAGACCGAAAGAAATTTGAGATTAATATTTAGAACAATACTTATAAAACTCAGGTTGAATTCTTGTCATGGAGGCGGAAGACAGGAGCCATTTTAGGATTAGCAAACCACCTCCATTGGAAAATTGATTCACGTCAATGTTTCCAAGGTGGGTGAGTCCTTAATTGATATGGAGACAGGTGCTTTGCCTGATTAGGTCCAGTGAGGGATAGGAATAGAAATGGATAGAACAAAAGGGTGACACGGTGGCTCATTGCTTAGCACTGCTGCCTCACAACACCAGGGTCCCAGGCTCGATTCCAGCCTCGGGCGACTGTCTGTGTGGAGTTTGCAAATTCTCCAAGTATCTGTGTGGGTTTCGTCTGGGTGCTCTGGTTTCGTCCCACAGTCCAAAAATGTGCAGGTCAGGTGAATTGGTCACGCTAAATTGCCCAGAGTGTTAGATGGATTAGTCAGAGGGAAAAGGGTCTGGGTGGGTTACTCTTCGGAAGGTCAGTATGGACTGTTTAGGCCAAAGGGCCTGTTTCCACACTGTTGGCAATCTAATCTAATCTAAAAATGTGAGACTCATTCTGACTCCCCATAGTAACAATCAGCGAGGCTGCTGGTTTTCCTGAACTAATGATCTGCTGATTGTTGTAAAACCTTTCACTAGTTCAAGGGGAAATGAGAAGTCACAAGGAGATTGGAAATTGCCCTTCAGTTGAGTGATGCTGAGCTGTTTCAAATATGGATTTGTGAGGGAGAGCTCCTCTTCCTAAAGGGTGGCAGTGAAGTTCAAAATCTGTAACCAAACAAGCCTGAGTCCCGAAAGATGCCTGAGTCCTGCTATCAGTGACAGAAGTAAGTTGAGAAGAACCCAGACTCAGTGCTGAAAAAAGATCAATGTTCTCACATGTCCTGGAGAACACAACTCCCACCGATCTGAACAGTTCTCAAGACTTGAAGCCTCCATTAGGCACACCACCAGAGAAACTTTGGGCACTTGCTTCTCCTCATGATGAAATGTGTGTGGATTGGTGAGGGAGGTGGTTGCCTTCTTGAACTGTGGCAATCCTTGGGGTGTAGGGACAGCTGCAGTGCTATTGTAAAGGGTGTTCCAGGATTTTGAGCCAGAGGTATTGAAGGAACGGCGATATAATTCTAAGTTCGTGACTTTGAAAAGAATTTGCGGGCGTTAATATTTCATCTGTCTACTGTCCTTATTCCAGGTGGTAGAGATCAAGAGGTTGGAACATGTTGTAGAGGAGCCTTAATGAATTGTTGTAATGCATCTTGGAGATGATACATTTTTTTTTAGATTAGATTACTTACAGTGTGGAAACAGGCCATGTTGCTAGGTTTTCTGGGTCGTAAAGACAGTGATATTGAAGGTGGTTGTTGAGGTACAAACTAAATGGGGCTGTTTTGTCCTGGATGATATTGAGCTTCTTGAATGGTGTTCAGGCAACTGAAAAGTATTCCATCATATTCTGAATTGTGCATCTCTGATGGTGGATTAGCATTGGACAGAGAGGTGCTAGTTACTTGTCACAAAACTCCTAACTTTTAATTTGCTCTTGCAACAACAGTATTTACACAGCTGGTCCAATTCAGTTCCTGGTTAATGGTAAACCAAATGGTGTTGATAGTGAAGGAATTCATCTATCCCAATGTCGTGAATTGTCAAGCAGCGATGGTTAGATTTTCTCTTGTTAGAGTTGGTTTTTGCTTGGCACTATGTGGCATGAGTGTTACTTATCACTTATCAGCCCAACAGTGAATGTTGTTAAAGTGTTTCTGTCTTTCTTGCTGACACTTCAAATCTCACAAGCCCCTAAAAAGTTTCAATTGCTTCAATTAGTCTTAACCAGGCGATAATGTTATCTAATGTCACACAATTAGTATGCAGTAATTTTCAGATACATGCTCATGAGGTAATCTGTGACCTGAGGGCATAAAGGTCATGGATTCCATTTAATCTGGGGTCAGTTGAAGCATAATCCATTGCTGTTTATAAACATCTATCTTAATATTATCCCAACCATAAAGTGCCTGCTTTGGATGACAATCTGTAATAAGCATGTATTGAATCATTCAATACCCTATTACTTGCATATAGTTCTTTTGTTTTGGGAGCTAACATAAGTACTGGTATCAGGTACAAATATCCTTTGGAAGCAAGATCTACATCAAAGAGACAGATGAGCTGACAGATTTGTCGTCCCTCTCTCTTCCCTTGCATATAATTCCAGTATTGCCAGTAAGATTTGGTCTCCTACTGCCTCAATTCTTCACTTCAATGAGATCTGAAAATTCAGTTCTGTTCTCAGACATGTATTATTATACATATTGAGGGATTGACTGGCAATAGGCATTTGGTTAGAGCAGGCAGACTTGAGACCACTATGTCTCCAGGTAATATCACATTGAGTTCAAAACAGAAACACCTTCGATTGAAACTGAACTTTTTATCAAGCAAACCTACACAGCACCTCGTCCATAGTTGGTTCAAATCTTTGACAGTCTTTCAGATTGTATTTGCAGAGCATGCTTTTAATTTTGTTAAAATAATGCCCCTGAACCTTTTTGTTCAAGAAGCTGGGGAGATCCTTTGCATGATCATGATGATTTGGGTTGAAAAATTGAACACTTACATTGAATTTCAAAATATTGTTTTCAGTTCATCCAGTCACCCTGTAAAAGTGACATTCAGTAAGCCAGAATGTGAACAAGACAAAGAACTACAATAGCAGTGAAAGGGATTTACCCAGTTAATCAGTCATTGAAAGAAGCAACATTTAGGGAAAGTAATCTTAACCAGTTATTCCTGAAACCCTGCAGTGAGCCATTTAAAAGGAGTTAACAGGGTTGAGAGAAAGCTTTTTCACTCCCATGGATTAGCATTAAGGGACAGCGCTCTGCAAGACTTCTTTGATGCCACATACACACAAATCACAAATAGCAGAACATAAATGACTTACTTTGTACAATGTACTGTGAATATCTTTGTGATTTAATATCACAGCAAAGAATGAGAACTGACTAGTAGCTGAAGAAATGTAGAGCGGAGAGCTGTTGAAAGTATTTTGGACCATTTTGTTTGGTATTTATTGACGGGAAGATTTCTTAAAGAGACAGCTCAGGCACTTCCTGTAAATATTTTAGCTGCACTGGAGTTTAAAGCGATACATTTTATGGTCACTCCCTATCTCTTGTGTTGATATTGTTCTCAAATATATGGCTTTATAGAAGACTATTACAGAGCATTTAATCAATAGTTTTAAAGATCCTGAAGACTTTTCTTTTTTCATCTTAGCTTTTCAGACAGCATTTGTTTAGTGCCACATGGAAAATTATTGCAGTAAATAAAGAGCTTTGCTGCAGTCGCTCTTGTATTGGTCCTGATGAAAGATTGGCTAGCTAACAGGAAATGGGGGTAGGCAAAAATAGATAAATTGCAGCAAGTAATGTGAGTGGATGATGACATTGATGAAGGGACTGAAGATTTGGTGCCAAAATTTACTGATGACACAAAGCTAGCTCGGAAATCAAGGTGTGAAGAGGAACTAAAGAGGCTACAAAAATATAGAGATAGTTTGATCTGGTAAATAAAGTATAATATCAGGGAATGTGAAATTTTGTCTATTTTGGCAGGAAGATTTTTTTCAAACACAAACATTATCTAAAAGATAGGACATTGCAGAGTTGTGAGATAAAGAGGAATGTGGGTGCCATAGTGCTTGAATTAAAAAAAAGTTTCTTATGCACCTACAGGAAGTAATCGAAAGTTAAGAGAATGTTACTGCAACTTGCAAGGGGAACTTCATATAAAAATATGGAGGTTATGCTTCAGTTGTAAAAGGAACTCACGAGCTTCCTTCTGGATTAGTGTGCACGGTATTGGTCTTCTTATTTAAGGAAGAATATGAAAACATTGGGAGCAGCATAGAGATTGGTTATTAGATTAACAACGGGAATGGGCAGATTATCTTATGAAGAAAGATTGATTAGGCTAGGCTAATACCTGCTGGAGTTTCAAGGATTAAGAGGTGACTTGACTGAAACATATAAAATCCTGAGGAGTTTTAAGAGGATGCATGTGGAAAGGATGTTTCCTCATGGGCGAATTTAGAACTAGCAGTCACTGTTTCACAATAAGGGTTGCACTTTTAAGAGAGAACAGATAGTTGTGAACCTTTGGGACCGTCTTCGTCCAAAGGCAGAGTTCTATTTTAAAGACAGACATAGATAGACTCTTGAGGAGCAAGATTTGAAAGATTATTAAAGTGAAGTAATGAGGTGAGTTATGATTTTATTGAATGGCAGAACAGGCTTGAAGAACAAAATTCCTAATCCTGGCCCTCATTTGTATATTCATATATTAGCATAATGCAATGTGATCTGACTAGTGAGCTGACATGCTACTGATGAGATGCCAAAGTTATCATATCTCTACAGTGTGGCAGCAGACCATTCAGCCTATTGAGTCCTTACTGACCCACTGAAGACCATCCATTCCAGATCCACACCCTTACCCTAACCTTGTAACTCACCTAGCCTATGCATATCTGGACAATGGATAATTTAGCATGGCCAATCCACTTAACCTGCACATATTTGGAATGTAGTAGGAAGCCTGCGTAACTGGAGAAAACCCACACAGTCACCGGGACAATGTGCAAACTCTACTCTGACAATTGTTTGAGGCTGGAATCAAATCTGGGTCCCTGGCATTGTGAGACAGCAGTGCCAGTCACTGAGCCACCAGGCTGCCCTCATAATTACCTTAACGGTTCCATGGACCTTGTCAGCAACCAGTGCAAGACTTGGTTAGAGACAAAAAAAACTGCAGATGTTGGAATCCAAGATAGAATCCCAGGACTGACTAGTGAGCTGACATGCTGCTTATGAGATGCCAAAGTTATCATAGTATCTCTACGTGTGGCAGCCAAAATATTGACTTCTCCACCTTCTGATGCTGCCTGGCTTGCTGTGTTCTTCCAGCCTCCTGCTTGTCCTCCTGCCATTAGCATTGATGTGGAGGAGCCAGTGTTGGACCGGGGTGGACAAAGTTAAAGATCTCACAACAACCAGGTTATAGTCCAACAGGTTTATTTGGAAGCACTAGCTTTCAAAACACAGCTCCTTCATCAGGTAGCTATTGATGATGCAGTCAGCAACCGTCTTCAAATTTCTATTTCTCCTTTAATAAGATCGCCATAAATTCCATAAAAATGTAAGCATTGGTCACTACTTGTTAAGTGGGTATTATGGTGCTGGTGATCACAAATAGATTTGTTTGAAAGGTCAATTATTAATTCCAGGAGACTGCTGGATGGTTCTGAATATGTTTGTAATCATTCCTACTGAGAGGAACATCCTGCTGAGGAAAAACACATGCAGAGGAATTTGAATATTGATAGCTAAAGTGATAAATGAAGTATGGAAGCAGAGTTAATATTTAAGTATCACAGGACTGAAGAAGCAGAGCAACAGAAGTTGAGAAAATGGAGGTGTAGGGACATATTAATCGACTCCAGTTATAGTATGGAGAAGGCAGTTTGGTCATTGCAAAATCTGTTATGTTAGCCCTCCTCTTAAATCAAGATCATTGACTGTTAAGAGGAATTTTGGGAATGTCACCTTGCAGTTAAGACCCTTAATTTGCAATTTTTTTTTAATTGATTCAGATAATTAACTATTCATAGTTTTAAATGGATTGCAGTAGATGTTAATTTTTTAATATAATTGAACAATATCAGATCGCTGGATCAATTTCCCAATGTGCAAGACTAACCGACAGTTTATTATTGCCCTGTTTCAAAATATATCTGTGCTCATCTTAGAAAAATCTTTTTTTTTTCTTTGATTCCTGATGTGCATCATATTGGAGAAAGAAACATTTGAACTGCTTTATTGAATAAACCACTTTCTGAATGGTGAAGATCTGAAATGCCAATCCTAACGATTAATGTACATTTGCTTCTGGGTGGCTATTGTACTGAAAATTCGCTACTTTTATTTCTTTCTGCAGAAACTTCACATGTTGAGACTTTCTTTGAAGTGCTGGAGAATATGAAACCCTTTCCTCTTCAAATGCTCTGGTCAATTTACAGTGCACAAGAAGCAGATTGATGGAATAGTGTTAAAAGAAAACAATGCAGATGACCTTCAGTTTCGAGTCGACGTAATTACATTTCATGAAGTCTCAGGAGCATCATTCTGCAAACAGATTAAAACAGATGTTTGTGTTGAATTGGAATGCAGTCACTTGGTTTCCCATCAGATTTTCCTTCATTTCCCTCGATAAGGATGTTAGAATCCAAACTATATTTCAGCTGGTTTGAGGGAGCAGCATACAGCCTGCATTTCTCGAGATGTACCATGAAAGAAGAGGCATTGGACTCAAAATGTTAACTCTGTTTCTCTCTCCACAGATGCTGTCAAACCTGCTGTATTTCTCCAGCACTTTCTGTTTTTATTTCAGGTTTCCACTGTGCACATTATTTTGCTTTTATAATTTGACCTACCTGTCTTTATAGTTGGTTGCAGTGTTTTTAATAGTCATGCAAATTAATATTCTGAAAACGTGAACAAAAAACAAAGAAGAACAGAGAGAACTACAGCACAGGAACAGATCCTTCAGCTCTCCAAGCTTGTGCCGATCATCATGCGCTAACTAACCTAAAAGGCAAATCTTCTGCCCTTATTCGGTCCATATCCTTCTATTCCCTCCCTATTCATGTAACCACCCAGAGGGCTTGTGCCCCCTTGTAATTGAAACTTCAACCCTGGAAAAAAAGCCTTTACCTATCTACCCTATTGATGCCTCTCATAATTTTGTAGATCTCTCTCAGGTCTTCTCTCAGCTGCTGTCTTTCCGGTGAAACCAATCCTAATTGTTTAAACCATTCCTCACAACCAATGCCGTCAAAACCAGGCAACATCCTGGTGAATCGTCTGGTAGTGTGGTGACCAAAGCTGCACACAATATTCCAAATGGGGCCTAATAAGGGCTTTATATAGCTGCAACAAGGTTTCCCAACTCTTGTACTCCATGTCCCGGCCGATGAAGGCAAGCATACCATATGCCTTCTTCATCATCTTGGCCACCTGTGTTGCCATGTTTAGGGAACTGTGGACCTGCATGCCCAGATCCACCTATATGTGAATGCTGTTAAGGGTTCCACCATTTACAGTATAATTCACACTAAATTTGATCCTCCAAAATGCATCACCTCTCATTTGTTTGAATTAAACACCATCAGCAATTTCTGTGCTCAACTCCACCAATCTTCATGTCATCTGTAAACTTACTAATCAGACTACCCACATTTTCATCAGATCATTTATATATGTATACTACAGGAAACAGAGAAGCAACAATGGAACATCATTATATACCAATTCTCTGGAAAACACGCTTCCACCGCTACCTTCTGTTTTCTATGACCAATGTATCCATCTAGCCAACCCACCCCAAATTCCATATGATTTTAGTTTTTGTACTAACCTGCCATGTGGAACTTTATCAAATGCCTTACTAAAGTTCATATAAACAATATCCACAGCACTGTCTTCATCAATTATCCTTGTCACCTCTTCAAAAAACTCAATCAGATTGATGAGACATAACCTTTCCTGTGCAAAACCATCTTCCCTGTCACTAATTAGTCCATTTTCTTCCAAATGTGCATATATCTTGTCCCTCAGTATCTTCCCCAGCACAGGTGTCAGGCTCACTGGCCTATAGCGTTCTGGATTATCCCTGCTTCTTTTCTTGAACAGGGCTATTGGCTAATCTCCATTCCTCTTTGGACCTCACATGATGGTGAAATTTACAAGATTAATATTAATCTCTGAGCTCACAATTTAAACCATGCAAAAGTGAGGACTGCAGATGCTGGAGATCAGAGTCAATATTAGAGTGCACAGCAGGGCAAGCAGCATCCGAGAAGCAGGAAAATCGATGTTTCAGGCTGGAGCCCTTCATCAGGAATGAAGGTCTAATCTTGATCTCACAATTTAAACTGTCCATTTAGCTCGAATAACTCTCTGTAGTTATCTGGCAACTTTATTTCATTCTGTTTAATAATGCATTAGTGTGAGCTAAGAAGTGTGTATTTCGAAATTTGAAAACACTTTTTCCAATTAGTCAACTGGTGATGGTTGTAGGTCGATGATGCTACACATTCCCTCTTACAGTCAAACTCCACAGTCCAATCCAATCCAAACTCATCTAGGTTAGACAATGAGTCAGTTTTCCTTTGATTATTTATTTAATCACTGTAACATGTAGATGGCAGTACATTGTAAGCTTTAATTTGAAATGTTGAGATTAATGACAATTAGAGAATAAACACTAATCACCCAGTGAGATCTCAAGGGAGTGTCTTCTCATCTGTATGAAGGATCAAGTCTGCCTGTGATTCTCCTGTAATTTGCCGAAGTCTTTTTCTAAGTATCCACTTCATGCAGTACAAAGGTCACAATGCTGACAAATATTGATGCCTTTTGGTTGCAATATATTAGTCTCATCTGTTTCGGTGAATCTATAAGTGCTCGAAGTGACCACACCCACATTCTGAGCCCATGCATCTTCCATTATCACCGAGGAGATGTCTTCATTCAGATTAGTGTTTTATTCATTATCGCACAAAAGCATTTTGATGTGAAAAACTATGGGCTGATTAACTTTATATGTTCAGCATGATTGAATTTTATCCCTGTAACAGTTTTGAGATTAACATTTCCATAGGATTGGAGGCGAAGTGTGGTGGAATTATGGTCATTATTTTGTAAGCAACACTTCAGCAACTCAGCCACAGGATTTCAGTGGTGAAGAAGCCATCTCAATTTGCAGAAGCACTTACCACTGTGTGGCCTGATTTTTCAAGTTATTTCTGGGTGATTACATTCATAGATCAATCATGTCTGTGAGCTGATCTTAGTATTTTTTCTTTCAGTCCATAGCAGAAAATATTGCAGAATTTTGATTTGCCGAGGAATTTCAGATGATCTGGTACATTAATTGCAAAAGGTTAATATGCAGGTACAACACAAAGGGGATGCCATCCTTTATTACAAAAGGAATTGAACATAAAGGTTATGCATCGATCATGCATTGATGAGACCACATCTCAATAAAGTGTGCAATTTTGGTTGCCTTATTTAAGGAAGACTATGTATGCAGTTGTTCAGAGAAGGACTACTATAAAAGCAGACATTTCTGGTGAAACTCAGCAGATCTGGCAGCATCTGTGAGAAGAAAGCAGAGTTAATGTTTCAAGTCAGTTGACTTCTTATCAGAACTGGAATAAGTGGGTTGTTTTTTGAAGATAGGTTGGGTGGGCTGGGCTTATTTACATTGAAGTGTAGAAGATTGGGGGTGACTCGACTGACCATCACATGGTCAGAAATTGTGTTGCTCAGATGATCGGGCAGGCCAGGGATTGAATATTTTTAAGACAGAGGTGGGCAGATTCTTGTGAGGCAGGGATCGGGGACAATGGGAGCATATTGGAATGTGGAATTCAAACTCAAACAGATCAGCTGTGATTTTATTGGCAGTAGAGCAGGCTAAGGGACTGAATAGTCTACTTCTGCTTGTACATTGTACATTCCTTTGTGTTTAATGAAATTTGAGGTTGAAGTTCTGTTTGTTTCAGAGATATGAAATTTGACCAGTTTCTGATATTTTACTGTAACTGTCTTTACAGTTCAGTTGCTTGACTCTGTAACATCAATTGATTTCAGGTTAAATGTGTTCCTACTGCAAGACTGGCTGTTGGTACTCCAATTGCTTCAGTCATCCTGAACTGGGCACTGGGCAGCGAAAGGACAAGTGCATTCGGGAATTGTGTACTGTGATACAATGCCCCCTGCTGGAAATATATGCAAGATTATATCCAGCTATGATTTGGAGATGCCGGTGTTGGACTGGGGTGTACCAAGTTAAAAATCACGCAACACCAGGTTATAGTCCAACAAGTTTAATTGGAAGCTAGTGTGCTTCCAATTAAACCTGTTGGACTATAACCTGGTGTTGTGTGATTTTTAACTATATCCAGCTGTTTTAAGATAAATAAACAAACTAATCATCTGCAGTGTTTTTTTTGTAATGAACACCAAACTTGGCCTAGATCTTTCCAAATTAGTCAAGGTCAATACTTAAGGATAGAGATGCTCTGAGATTAATATTTTAAAACTACAGAAACAGAAGGGTCTACACAAATCATTGTAGCTAAACAGGATGGTAAGAATTCGAATATTACAATAGCATGGACGCAATAAATCTACTGAATGACTATTTTAAATATTCGCAGGAAAAGATGAAAACCATGTTGCCCCTAAATAAATATTACCCAAAGTGAATCAATTACTACAACGAAAATAGATGGAATGAGGCAGGACAAGCCAAAGCAGCTCAGAACAAAACAAAAATCACCAGAAGTGGATGTTTTTTCCAAAAAAAGAAAGCAATTTGTGAGGCACTGACAATGTTTTTAAGGCAGCCAATAGCTAATGAAAGAGAGAAAAGATGCAGGACTATGAGAACAACTGAGGAATAGGGCGAAATGATCTTGCAGAGACATTGCCATTAGCTGTCAAATCTGTCTACTTGTTTGATATTGGATTTAGTGCCCTCTTTGGAAGCAATTCTGTATTTAAGACTTTTTTTGCCCAAGATATCCAACACTGCATTCAATTTGGCCTACTACTAAAATTAAATCTTCCCATCAATTACATTTTTTGAACCATGTCTTCCTAATATAATTTTTATCTTGGTTATTTCAAGGCTTTAAATTCAGCAGTGTAGTGATGCTACTTCTGCATAATGCTATGTGGGAGAACTTTCCCCACACTTTTGTGGTCAAAATAAATGATATCCAGCTTCTTGAGAGCAAATCAGTTTCTGCCCTCTGCAAGCAAAATAGAGGATTCCTGCCTTTTTCACAGCTTTTCATGATTAATTCTTCTATTCACAGCTTTAATAAATGATTCAATTTTCCTAATAACCTTACTGAATAAACCCGACTGCCTTTTTAATGACTCTTATTCACTTTACTGGTTTTACTGAAACCTCTACAACAGATTTCTACAGATGATTTGTGCTGTCTTTAACACTACTAATAATTTCCATCGCTTTACGTTTATTGTAAGGTGAAATGTTAGTAAGGTGGCATTGATTGTAGCTCTTTTCCAGGTCCTAATTTCTTAGGTTTCTGAGAGGTATCATCAGCATGTTTTAAATGGGTAAACCTTATCTCTAAGCAGTGACCTACGAACTCTGCTTTCAGGCTGCAAACCAATCAGTGACATGACAGCAAGTGCATTAATGCCAATGTCCAGAATCCCAGACTTTCTTTATGTCTGTCATGACTTAATAGTAACAATGTTGTGTGGTTTCAAAGTCCACTTTAAGAGATGAGCATAAAATATCTAGCTTGACATTTAACACAGTTTTGAGGGAATATAGCATATCAGACTTATTTAGATAAGATGTTAAATGGAGGAACTGTCTCTGCCTCTTCACTAAAGACCCTATGTCACTGTTTTACAGAAGAGCAGGAGTGTTATATTGGTGCCCTGGTCATTATTTATGCCTTAATCAACATCGCAAAAGTAAATTATCTGCTCATAATTCTCTTTATGGGAGTTCAATGCATGAAAGTTGGCTACTGCATTTCCCTGCAGTATGATGGCAACTACATTTCAAATGTTTTATTAGCTTTAAAACACTTTAGCATGTCTTGTGGTCATAAAAGGTACTAAATAAATCTTCTGCCTTGACCCACCCTTTCTTGGTTCAACACTTAAGTAAGTATAGAGCACTCTCAAGCTACTTGCTTGCAGCAAAAGCTATATTTTACATCTACCAATGGGCTAATGTCCTGGGGAACGACTTATGATATTACAGCTGATAAGCCAACATTAGTCCTGCAGTAGTGATTTTAAACTGTAATAATTTTGGAATCCGTTAAAGGAACATTAGAGTGGATCTGTCTGCTCTGAAGCAGCAAGAATGCAATTTATCACAGTGGACTAAACAGCAGTGAACACACTTACTTCATAAATAATTAATTCTGTGTAGTGTTTCGAGACGTTTCAATGTGGGTAGGACACATTATAAATATAAGGATTATTAGTTTGTTTGTCATAATTATCCTTCACAGACATAACAGCCTACAATTATTTAGATCTCACACCCAGTGTTAAGGATGCAAATTTATAAACAGGTATTATTGCCCATAAATACAAATGTTGTTCTATGCAATTAAATGTACAGCAGTTCATCCGAAACCAGATTCATTTGTAACAATGCATTTTTGGATCTTAAGTAACACTCAATCGAGAGTTTCTGGAAATGCATCAGTCAGAACATTTTTTTTTAGAAAGTGTCACAAAGCTAGTCCCTTTTTTTTAACTAAAAGCTGTTCCTTGGCTCAAGGAGACTCATCCTTGATTCTTTTCTGAGGGTCAATAAACCGGGCTGGACTCCGATCAGTTTGGTTTGGTACAGAGATGTAAAGCATTTTGAGAGGCCTTTTGTTTCTATGTAAACAGATGACACTTCAGACTAAAGTGATCATATTTTAGAAGTGACCTGTATAATGAAAGAGGAGTGGTCAGCTGAGCTGAGCTGTTTTTAGCTGAGTCTTGAACTGGGAAGTTCAACAGGGAGCTATGTGCAAACTTTCTGTCTTTTCTGCCCTTCAACTTCAACCTGTAAGCATATGTAGCATTTATACTGGGTTTTAAAGGGAGTTCGTTTATTGGGACTGTTGTGTGTATTCGGAACAGCATAATTAAGTCTAGCTGGATAGGTTGAGTTCTGTAGGGGTTCTTTATTCTGTTCTTTGTGTTTCATTGTGTAATTTTGTGAATAAACTTTTTGTCTATTTTAAAATCTAGTAGTCAACCTAGCTATCTTCCGCCGGGTAATTTTCACTGTACACTTACCGAAACAAATTGCAAAGTTAGGTCTAGGGCTGCCTGCTTAAGAATGTTTTGAGTGGTCTGGCCTAGTCCATAACAAAACATTTTCATGCAGAGGATGATTCGTGTATGGATCAAGCTGCTAGTGCTGCAGACGGATACAACTACAAAGTTTAAAAGGCATCTGGATGGGTCTATGTATAGGAAAGATATAGAGGAATGTGGGCTAAATGTTGGCAAATGGGACTAGATTAATTTAGGATATTTGGTCAGCATGGATGAGCTGTACAACTCTATAACTCCATGTTGATCTCTGAATTGGATTTAATGCTAATGCATGTTGTTTCAACTTGGCATTTGCAAACTGCACCGAACAATGATCATTGATTCTTTTGGTTGGTCATAACAAATGATTGGAGGTCATAAGGAATTGCCTGCTTTCTACCAGAACCATTATATTTAAAAAATACCGGAACACTTGGCTTTCATGGTGTAACTTTAAGTTCCATGTGACAATCTGCATTAATTTTACTTTGATCCTTTTCAATCATGTTTACATACACATCGGTCATTACATCTGTCTTGTAGCTCAGGAAGATTTATGTGCATAGGCTGTGCAAAGATTGGTGTTGCTGAGGTGCTCCACTAGCTGAATAAGCAATTACTCTGTAATTTTGAGGAAAGCAATGCAACTCTTAGCTCCATAACTTTCTGTTAACTGTAGCTGCATGTATCAAGGTTCACATAAATCTCTCAACTTCTTCATTAAATCTTGGAAAGCATGGTATGATTTTTCAATGAGTTAAATGTTTATAATTCTGAATGTACTAAACTTATCACTGCTGAGTGAAATTCATGATCATGCCTCACTTTTTAGAGGACTTCAAACAAGACAGCAATCTGGAAAAGCTTTAAGGTGACTGCTTTTGTTGAAGTTGACTTAATTATTTCCATATTAGAATTTACTTTTGTCATCAGTGTCAAAAGCCATTGTTCACCAATGAACAAATCTGAAAAATCAACATTAACCTCAATCCACAATTCATGGAACAAACTTTTTTCTCTAAAGATCTGTCTAATTTTGACAATTTGCTGGTGACATTCACGGAATATACTGCCCGAGAATTTCCTCAATAATTGCGGAATGACAATGCCACTCTGCAGATTCCAATTGGAGGAGGTGACTGCCTAGTGGTATTTTCACTGAACTGTAAATCTAGAGACCCAGAGAATGTTTTGGGGACTGGTGGTTAAATGCCACCAAGGCAGATGGTGGAATTTGAATACAATTTTTAAAAATCGAGCATTAAGAGTCTAATGATGAACCAGAATCCATTACCAATTGCTGGAAAAACCCAACTGGTTCACTAATGTCCTTTAGGAAAGGAAACTGCCATCCTTACCTGGTCTGGCCTATATTTGACTTCAGATTCACAGCAATGTGGTTGACTCTTAGCTGCCCTCTTGACAATTAAGAATGGGCAATAAATGCTGGATGTCCAGTGACACCCTCATCCTATCAATGAATTTTAAGAAGTTCCATTGATTCCAAACACAAGATCAGATATAGTTGTAATGGTGAACTCGTTTTGAACACTGTAAATGATTTCATTTGTAGACGGTCTCTCAATTCTAGTTTTCCTGTTCCTTGATTCTCTAGCTGTCAGAGATAGTTGTTAGATCTTTGTCATTTCATTTCTTCTTCAATTGAAACTATTTTTCATCGACAGTGGCATTGCATTTAATAGAGTCATAGATATGTATAGCAGTTACATGTTGTTCAGCGACTTTTTAACTCTTCTTCAAAGTCAGTAGTGTGACTATTGGCAATATATGTCACAAAAGAGACTGCTGGGTTGAGTTTACTAAGCAATAGAACACAGAACATAGAATAGTACAGCACAGTAGAGACTCTTTGGCCCTCAATGTTATGCTGACCCTTTATCCTCTTTTAAGATCAAACTAACCAACATACCCTTCACAATACTATCTTCCATATGCCTATCCAAGAGTTGCTTAAATATCTCTAATGCATCTGATTCTACGACCCCCGCTGGCCATGCATTCCACACACCCATCACTCCCTGCGTAAAGAACATACCTCTGACATCTCCCCTAACCCTCCTTCAATCACCGTAAATTTATGCCCCCTTGTGATTTCCATTTCTATCCTGAGAAAAAGTCTCTGGCTAACCACTCTATCTATGCCTCTCATCATCTTGTGCATCTCTTTCAAGTCACCTCTCATCCTTCTTTGCTCCAATGAGAATAGCCCTAGCTCCCTCAACCTTTCTTTACAAGTCATGCCTTCCAGTCCAGTCAGTATCCTGGTAAATCTTCACTGCACCCTCTCTAAAGATTCCACATCCTTCCTATAATGAGGCAAGCAGAACTGAATGTGATATTCCAGTGTGGTCTAACCAGGGCTCTCTAGAGCTGCAGCATAACCTTGTGGCTCTTAAACTTAATCCTGTTGCATCATATGTGCTCTTAGTAACTCATCCATTTGGCTGGCAACTTTGAGGGATCTATGGATGTAGAATTCAAGTTCCCTCTGTTCCTCCACACTGCCAAGAGTCCTGCCTTTAACCTTGTATCCTGCATTCAAATTCAACCTTCCAAATTAATCACTCCTAATTTTTCCAGGGTGAACTCCATCTGCCACTTATCAACCCAGTTCTGCATCTTGTCAATAATTTGTTAGGATATGGAATATAGAACATAGCACCTTGCTGTGACTTCAAGCTCACTTCCATGCAGGTCTAAATCCTGGAGCTGCCTTTCCAAGGCACTGTGGTTTACCTATTCCCAAGATTACAGGGATGCAAGAAGGCATCTCACCACACCTTCTCAGAGACATTTAATTCCGTGAATACACTGTCTATATCAGACTCAGAAACATCAACTGATGAGTGCATCTCTGACATGACTCTGTAGCTAGGCAAGAAAGAAACACCCCATATCCCAACAGGAAGAACATCTAATTACTTAAAATTACGTTGGTAGTTTGTCCATCGATTCCACTGTTTAAAAATCCTGTTAAATGCTGCAGCCGTTAGGGACGATGGGCATAATAAGAGTAAGGAAGAAATTAGCAATACATGTGACATATATAATTAAAAAATGAGGTCACCATCACGACTCATGGTAAGTCTTCCAATAACTTTTGGAATATTGTGTGCAATTCTGGTCTCCCTCCTTTGGAAAGGATGTGGTACAACTTGAAAGGGTTCAGAAAAGATTTACAAGGATGTTGCCAGGGTTGGAGGATTTGAGCTATAGGGAGAGGCTGAATAGGCTGGGGCTGTTTTCCCTGGAGCATCGGAGGCTGAGGGGTGACTTGATAGAGGTTTATAAAATCATGAGGGACAGTGTTAGACAGGGGTGGGGTGAATCCAGAACTAGAGGCCATAGGTTTAAGGTAAGAGGGGAAAGTTTAAAAGAGACCTAAGTGGCAACCTTTTCATGCAGAGGGTGGTGCGTGTATGGAATGAACTGCCAGAGGAAGTGGCGGAGGTAGATACAATTACAGCATTTAAAAGGCATTTGGATGGGTATATGAATAGAAAGAGCTCAAAGGGATATGGGCCAAGTGCTGGCAAATGGGACTAAATATCTGGATATCTAGGATATCTAGTTGGCATGGACGAGTTGGATCGAAGGGTCTGTTTCTGTGCTGTACATCTCTATGACTTTGTAATATGCTTAGAGGTAAGGATACAATGGTAATCTTTGTAGATATGACACCAGATTAAGTCAGTCTCAATAACATATAATAAAGGGCCTCAGGATGGACTTCCAGCCTCAAGATGATTCCAGAGCGGCCTCCCAGCCTTGACAGCCCAGAGATGAAGCCTGGCACAGTCTGGATTCAAGGCCCAGTGCAGACTATGGGTTAGTTTCCAGTGAAGGCTGGGCTGGAAGGACTGTTATTCTGCACTTTTTACTTCATTCTTCTTAATTTAGACCTGTGACCTGTAATGCTGGATGTTTTAGTTCTTTATTTTTCTAGTTTTCTTTTCCCTAAGAATATGCGTTTAAGAATCTATATCTAGGTACCTTTGTATCCAAAATGGTGCCATAAATGGCAACTTGTAAATTTTTTACATTTTAGTACATGTGACAATAATTCTAATTCCAATTCTAATTGAGAAAAATGGATATGAACCTGAATGGAACCGTCATCTAAACTCCTAACTGACAATGTGAGATAATTTCCCAGTGATGAATTTAGGGATATGTATGAAAATATAAAGATTTTGGTGCAGAACACAGCAGTATAGAGTCTTTTTAGTACTGGACTGCGCAAAAGAAATCACATGGTAATAGATGAAATGCTTCATAAATTTTAGTGAACCAACCACTTGTAAACCAACATCTGCTTGGGCAGGACTGTCCATGCAAATAATCTATCATAAATGGTCAGAAACTATAGTCCGTATCTATTAATTTTGCAAAATAAAATCCAAAAATCCCTTTGCTAATATATGATTTTCTCAACTTGGATAGGATCGACAATTAAATAAAATTTTATGAGCACTTAAATGTCCTGTATGCCGAGGGAAGGAAATTCATAGTGTTTGAGCTTTCAGAGAAAGTTCAGTAGGCCCAATGCAGCCTCAAGTAGGCCCAGAAATGTGGACTCATGGCGGCTGTGGCATTGGGTCAATGGAGGAGGAGAGTTTGGGTTCCCACTAGCATCTGCATTCAGCACAAGTGACGGAGGCTAGTTCGGACCCACTATAAAACCCAATGGCATCAGCAATGGCTGCATTAGGGAGGTATGGCCTGAAACAGACTCATAGTAGCAGCGGAGTCAAGTTTAGAGTGCTGGTAGCGTCAACGACGTCTGTATTGGAGAGTTTCATCAAAGACTCATTGTGGCAAGGACGTAGATGGAGGCAAGATGGTTCTAAAAGGTGGTGATTCTTTCTTCCAGAGGTGACAACTCTGTAAAAGGGACTCGTGCCTGGCTAGTAGCCATGTGGTGGATCTCTTAACAGGAAGAACTGTGAAGTTAAGCATTTGTTATTTATTTCTTCATTTTTCTGCCATTATATTCTACATCCTGGTTTATTTTCTGTATTTTAAGATGGTGCCAGAAAATGGCAGAGCTACTTTCACTGTACTTTGCAACAAAATACAGATGACAGTAAATAAGCCAAATAAATCAAATAAGATGTCTGTATGCTCAGTTGAGCAGGTTATGTGCTCAGAATAGACCCTGTGCCAGTGATGACCCATTGGAACCAAATACCATGTCAAAACATGTTCCAATTGAAAAAGTTCTGAGACCAAATAAGACATTAATTAAATTCAGAGAAAAGTGCACACAAGTTTCCTGCCTGGGGTAATTGAAAAGATATGAAGTTTGTCATTTTTAGCAATTCTGCTCATGCCAATCTTTCCAAATAGATTTTCTGATGCAGGAAGGTTTAATCATATTCTTGATAGGAACATAAAATAAATGCTACCCATTGGTCTGGAAAGCCAAGGAGAAAAAGATAATTGAAATCACCATAGCCACTGAAATGCTGGCGCTACTGGAAACAATAGATATGGGGCAGTGGAAGGGAACAGTGGATTTGTATAATATTGTGAAGGGAATCTGATATACAGGATAATCTGGGAAAAATTGCCAATAGAATGTCATGTGGATAATTATCCTCCTTGAGATAGTGTTCTTGTGACAAAGGATGTTCAACCTTAGAGAAAAAGTTGAAAGTTGTCCTTGCTGGTGTGAAAGAAATGTAGGAAAAATAAAACACATTTCTAAAATAAAACAAGGCAAAAGGGTGGCAGAAGTTTCAATCAGAAAAGTTGACAACTAACACCAGCCTCTGAAATTTAGGGAAAGAGAAAAATTAGCTTTGGAGCTATCACCACATTTCCTCAGATACACATTGTCATCAGGTACATACACAAGGTCGTATAGAACTTGTCACAGAATAATCAACTGAAATCTAAAGGGATTCTTGAAAAAAGAAGATATTCATGCACAGCAGAATTTTCACAACATTTGAATGAATTTTGGAGAATACATCGATAATGAGAAAAGAAAATTCTCTGCGTAGAAAGAAAAAAAACCTCCTTTTCTCCTTAAGTCATAGAGATCATAGAGTCATAGAGATGTACAGCACAGAAACAGACCCTTCGGTCCAACCCGTCCATGCCGACCAGGTATCCCAAACCAATCTAGTCCCACCTGCCAGCACCCGGCTCATATCCCTCCAAACCCTTCCTATTCATACACCCCTCAAATGCCTTGGTTTCAATGGTGAAATAAGAAGCTTTCAAAATAAGTGGTGAGAAGCCTATATTGTGACATTAACATCTCATTTCTAGCTAATTTTGCCTTATTTATATTGAGGTTGTTGTTGCCCCCATGCACTGAGAAGAAATTAGATCAATTCCCAACTTGAAAGCCTCAGTGGGTAGCTGGCAGCTAAAGCTTGCTGGCCTTTTCTCAGGCCTCCATGTTGACTATTGTTCCCCAATGTTTCACAACCCCCTTCATGGCTCACTTTCACCATTTCTCCAACCATGTTGGAATCAGCAAAGCATTGGCCTCACTGCATCATCAGTGTCAAGCTTGGCTAACTTACAATACTGCTCAGCTCAGGATGCATCCTCTCAGGTCCTTACATAAGATATTAAAGCAAGTAGCTAGAGAGATAGTGAATGCACTGGTATTAATCTTCTAAGACTGCTTAGGTGCTGAAAAAGCCCCAGAGATTTGGAAAATGTCTAAATTATTTAAAAGAGGGAAAAACCAACAGGTAACTATGGGCTAGTTAGCTTACTGTCTGTTATTGGGAGAATATTAAAATCTATTATAAAGGTTCTAATAGCCAAGCATTTAAGAATATACAATATGATCCAACAGAGTCATCATCGCATCAAGATGGGAAAATCATGCCTGAAAAATTTGCTAGAATTCTTTGAGGAAGTAACAAGCAGGATAGATAAGGGGAACCAGAGGATATAATATAGTTGGGCTGTTAGATGAAATTTGATGAAGTACCACATATTACACTACTTAATAAAATGGCTTCATCTCCTCCGATGAAATGATCTTGCCCTGCCAGGAGAAGATAGGGCCCTCTCTTATGGAGCTGTGGAGACTGCCCCTTTTTAAACTTTATCAGTTCCAGCCAATGAGGGTAAACTTACCTCTGTGTAGAAGACCCTCATTAAAACTGTCCCAAAACCCCAGGGACAGCAGGGTCTACTACAGAGCAGGTTCACCCTACCCCATTGGTAAAGCAGGGGAGCTCAGTACATTACAGTGGGAGGGAGAGAGGAGGGGAAAATGTACTCATGTTAATGTGGGCAGAATCTTGTTCATAGTTTGTTAATCATTATGTAGGTAGTTTTTTTTTACTGTACAATGTTATATCCACAGTTAACACACTTTCATTTTTAAAGTGTTTTTCACAACGAATGGTATACACGTCATTATACATTTCAACAAACCTTGCGGTATACCATTCACATGATTGTCCCAATCTCCATTTGTGGATGTGGACTAATTTATATAGCCCTATTGTATAATTCCTTGATCATTAATGAGAAATAATTGTTGGGGGTCATCCCTAATTTCTCTGAAGAGTGATGATAGGATAACCGTCGCCCATTCCTTTGAGGGACCTGAACTGCCAATACTAGTCCTTACCTGTATATACTCCTAGCTGGTGGATACGTATACTCCCGATCATGACAGTCTGATACATATACTCCCAGACTGGCCATTATGAAAACAAAGGATTGACTGTGACTCATTCCCGAGGGTACAGAGGTCTGGTTTCCCTGTGCAATGTCACCCTGAAGCCTGGGACTGTTCTGTGAAGCTGCCATTGGCTAAATGCAATGCATTCCACTGACTGATAGTGACTTCATGGACCTCCTGGCAGGATATTCCCATAGGATGTTTATTGTTTCACACCTTGCTTCACATTCCATGTGTTTGGCCCAAACACTGAGATCATATGGTGCAAGTGCGAGTGTAATGTGACACACTGATGTATGACAAGATGTGTACACCCCTGACTGAGGGATAATACATAGCATGACCACCAGCTGGTTTCCTGACTATGTCAATTGCAACACAAGGCAAAACATGCAAGCTGGGAGACAATGTGAATGTTAGAATTTTTTTTAGAATTAGAATCCCTATAGTGTGGAAACAGGCCCTTTGGCCCAACAAGTCCACACTGACCCTCCAAAGAGTAGCCCAGCCAGACCCATTCCCCTACCTGGTATTTGCCCCAGACTAACCTACACATTGCTGAATAATATGGGCAATTTAAGAACGGCCAATTCACCTATTCTGCACATCTTTGGACTGTGCGAGGAAACCGGAGAAAACTCACACAGACACGGGGAGAATGTGCAAATCCACACACAGTCACCCGAGGCTGGAATCGAACATGGGTCCCTGAGACAGCAGTGTTAATAACAGAGCCACCATGCCGTCCATCTCAATGTGGACAGTGTTACGAAGTTGAAGGCATGTACTGTACCTTTAAGAGAGAGTGAATGCTGTTTGCACTGAGAGTGTATAAGCACCTGTCTTATAACTAGCTAGCAGTCTCAGAGTGTACTGGAAAATTAAAAATATGCAACATCTGGTTGTGAAATAGACTGAGTTGGTTGCTGTTTTGACAACTAGTTGCATTTAACCAAACAGTTTAAATTATGCCCCAGGATACTAAAACCCAATCGAGTATGAATTTATTGTTTTTGCCAACCTTGAACCAATGAGACAGTCTGATGTTTGGGGTATAAAGGAGCAGGCATTTTAAATTAAGGCAGAATTACTGCCATCAACAGAATAACTGCCAGCAAAACATCCTCTATCAAAGGTACCTTTTTCACATGAAAATTCTTCACAGTAAAAAGGAAAGAAAGAAGACAATTCAGGGAGATCTTCAGTAAAAAGAAGACAGACACCAATGATGACAGCTGCTGTGTAGTTTTGAAATTAAGTTGATGTAATTTTAATAACTCGTTTAATTGGAACGGTATATTATGATAGAGTTGGAGGCAGATAATAAGCAGTTAAGAGAAAGGGGGCTTAGAGTTGTAAATAGTTGTTGTTTAATGTTCACTTTTAGAATTAAGGAATAAATTGATATTATTTTCTTTAAAGTGTGGAATTTGAGTGTTCTCTGTCACGCATATTTTAACAGATTACGAAGTGAGGTAAGCTTTCCTGGGTGCTTGGTTTAATTAACAGAAGGGTTCACTTCTGTGTCATAACAACTGAGATAACAAGGGAGCAGTCCTGACAGAAACCTGGTAAAAGCCATGAAATTGGTTCCTTTCCTTGTGCATCCTGTGAAACTCAACACTGCTGGTGCACTCCCAGACCAGTTGTCCTTGCAGGACACTGTGCCAGTGAATTGAAAGATGCCAGGATGATGCTAATGCCTCCTCAATATGCTGTGCCAGTCTCTATGGTAGAGGAGTACACGTACACACACGAATGGATCATGTCCAGCTCTCTTTTGCGTACATTCACTATGGATCTCATAGTAAGTTGAGTTAGTTGGTAAATATGAAGTTGAACCCACCAGGAACCTTCTCTGTTTTCTGTGTTAAGATTTCACCAAAAGGACTGGTCTGTAAGATCGCACATCCTGGAAAGTTAGGCTGTAAACAAGCTGTTTATCATGCATTAATAATTGTCACTTGAAAACTTACCTTTGATCAGCAGGAATCTTGCCACACTGCTTAGAAAAGTGAACAAAATGCAGTGAGATGATCTGGACACAATAGCATTGAGGATCAGCCTCAGCTGACATCACATCCAATGTTAACCTTCATCTCGCCATAGCGCATGCAGCACAGAGCCTGGTTAGATTTAACCCATATATTATTACTTGGATTAAAATGCTGATACCCAGAAAATTTTCTATAATAATGAAAGTAATGGAGAAATTGCAGAGGCAATTTTGCTACTTCTTCTGATAGAGATGGATCTCACGTGGTATTAGAGGATTTCTTAATAAAAGAGTAGAATTAGACCATTTAGCTCATCAAGTCTGCTAAATGTTTCGGTCATGGCTGATATGTTTCTCAACCTAATTTTCCCACCTTCTCCCATAACCCTCTAACCCCTTATTAATCATGGATCTATCCACCTCTGTCTCAAATACACTCAATGAGTTGGCCATGAGTTCCACAGATTAATCACTCTCTGGCTGAAGAAATTACTCCTCATTTTAATTCTAAAGGGCTGTCCCTTCAATCCGAGGCTGCGCTCTCAGGTCGTATCCTCTCCTATTAGTGGAAACATCTTCTCCACATCCACGCTTATCAGCCATCTCAGTGTTCTGTAAGTTTCAATGATACCCTCTCCAACCTTCTAAATTTCATAGAGTACAGAACCAAGTTTTTCACGCAGAGGGTGGTATGTGTATGGAAGCTGCCTGAGGAAGTTGTGGAGGCTGGTACAATTGCAACATTTAAACTCATCTGGATGGGTATATGAATAGGAAGGGTTTAGAGGGATATGGGCCCAATGCTGGCAAATGGGATTAAATTAGTTTAGGATATCTGGTTGACATGGATGGATTGGACCGAAGCATCTGTCTCTGTGCTGTAGATCTTTATGACTCCATGACTCTGTGACTCTCCTCATATGATAAGCCTTTCACCTCTAGGATCACTATTGTAAACCTTCTCTGGCCCTGCCTCTTACACGAGCATATCTTTCCTTAGATACAAGGCCCAGAACTGCTCACAATATTCTAAATGCGGTCTGACCAGAGCCTTATATTGCCTCAGCAGTACATCCCTGCTCTGTGATCTAGTCCACTTGAAATGAATGCTAGCTTTGCATTTGCCTTCTTAACCAGCAACTGAACTTGTGTGTTAACCTAAAGAGAATCCTGAACTAGGATTCCCGAGCCCCTTTTCAGATTTTTTTGAAGACTTCCTCTGTTTAAGAAATAGTCTGTACTACTATTCTTCCTGCCAAAGTGCAAAACCTCACACTTTCCAAAGCTGTATTCCATCTGCCACGTCTTTTCCCACTTTTTTGACATATTCAAGTCCTTCTGTCTCCTCCCCGTTTCCTAACTACCAGCCCCTCCAACTACCTTTGTGTCAGCTGCAAACTTAGCAAAAATGACTTCTGTTCCTTCATCCAGATCGTTAATGTAGAACGTGAATAGTTGAGGTCCCAACATGGACCCGTGTAGAACTCTACTAATCACCAGTTGCCATTCTGAAAACAACTCCTTCATCCCTACTCACTGCCTTTTGCCAGTCAGCCAATCCTCTATTCATGGCAATGCTTTGTCCTTCATACAATTGGCTTTATCTCACTGATAGCTTCTTGTGGGGCTATCAAAGATCTTCTGGAAGTCCAAGTTGACCATGTCCACTGGCTCTCCTTTGTCTAACTTGCTCTTTTTCTCCTCAAACAATTCTAACAGATTAGTCAAGCATGACCTCCTCTTGTGCTGACTCTACCTGATTCTACCATGGACTTCCAAGTGTTTCACAATCTCTTCCTTGATAATAAACTCTGAAATCTTCCTAATGACTGAGGTCAGGCTAACTGCCAATGCTTACAGGAGGAAAGCGACAATCTGTAAATGTAAATCAGTTATGCCTTATTATGTAAGTACAAAAATAATACTAAGGTATACATATGCTACCCCAGTTACAGTGACAGTCTCACTGATCTGAGACCAATATCTGCAAAATATTCAAAAATCCTAGTCCAGTAGCCTGAATTACAGTGTTGTTCAGCAACACTTGAGCTCTGAGCAGATGCTCATACACACTTTCTGAGCTTCACTTCCCTTGCAGTTCAATTTTAATACTAAGAACAGTAAGTGCTACATAATGATAGGATAAGGCAGGATAATGTCTTCAACCCATGTAAACCACTTACTCATAGCAATCTTCTAGAATTCCTAATAACTCTGAATCCTATTTATTGATAAGGATCTGTCTAATGTCTTTTTGAAAAGCTCCATCATTCACCACCTGTGTCAGTAATCAGTTCGACATACTTATCATCCTATTCAGTAAAGGGCTTGTCCTGCATTTCCTATATTTCGTTTGTTGACTTTAATTTGTAAATGTATTTGCACACAGCAGAAAATTTGCTTGTATCCATTTTGTCTAAACCTTTCACATATTTCACTCATATCTCCATTCAATCTTCTCATTGCAAGAGAGAAATATCCTAAATTTCACACCAGTTACATTCCCTGAAATTGTAGGACGATTCAGTCCAAATCTGTGTCCTGTCCAATTGTAAGAAATGCAATTAAAAATTCATTTGATCATGGCAGCGCGTTGAGCTCACAAGGTGGAGTTACTCTGGCTTGTACTCAATGTTATGTGAGGTCACTTCTTGGGAGAGCTGATGTATAACTGCTTTTGGAATCAAGTAGGTCTTACAATTTATCAATTAAACAGCCCTAGTCTCAGTTTAACCCTAAACCCCCAAGGGTTCTGAGGACATTTGAGATTGAAATTGAAGTAAACTGCACTATGAATTGCACTTTATCAGTTTGCCAAAATAAAAAAAAAAGAAATTGTATAATAAATCAAAAACATGCCTGGAATAATCTTTTGGAAACCTGCAATGTGATTTTCAGAAAGTAATTGGAATACTCCCTATCAAGCAAAATAACCATGATTGTTACGCATTAGCTTATTCTTAACATATCATAATAAAGCTGAGGCACTTGCCTGAGAGAGTCAAATAAACATTAGTCTAATAAAACAGCAATTATGTGTTTTTCTGTTGCTGAGTTCACAACATAATACTCTTCTTAAATTTCTTTCACAAACTGAGTTGCTGAGGGTGCTTTCTCTTTGTCCATTTGAGTTCCTTGTGCCTTATGAATTATATCAATATTGAACTCTGTTGAGATGATTCCTGCTTATAATTTGAAATTCAGCACTTGTGTTCGTGCCCTGGTATGTAGGTGAACTCATGAAAAACTTTGATGTTGCGCCGACCTGTCATACCAATCTGAAGCCTATCTAACGTACACTATTCTATGTACGTCCATATGCTTGTCCAATGATGATTTAAGTATACTTAAAGTTGGCGAATCTGCTACTGTTGCAGGCAAAGCATTCCGTACCCTTACTACTCTCTGATTAAAGAAACTACCTCTGACATCTGTCCTATATCTGTCACCCCTCAATTTAAAGATATGCCCCCTCGTGCTCGCCGTCACCATACTTGGAAAAAGGCTCTCCCTGTCCACCCTATCTAACCCTCTTATATGTCTCTATTAAGTCACCTCTCAACCTTCTTCTCTCCAATGAAAACAGCCTCAAGTCCCTCAGCCTTTTCTCGTAAGATCTTCCCTCCATACCAGACAACATCCTAGTAAATCTCCTCTGCTCCCTTTCCAAAGCTTCCACATCCTTCTTATAATGCAGTGACCATTATTAATATAATGCTGGAAGCTTCGAAACAGCTGGTCAACAATAATGTTAAATTTAGGCTGTAATTAGTTCAGTCATTGCCTCCTGATACACCATTGTCTCCAGAACGGAAGTGGGGAGGAACAGGAATTTGTCTGGATTAGTGGTGCTGGAAGAGCACAGCAGTTCAGGCAGCATCCGAGGAGCAGTAAAATCGACGTTTCGGGCAAAAGCCCTTCATCGGGAATAAAGGCAGAGAGCCTGAAGCGTGGAGAGATAAGCTAGAGGAGGGTGGGGGTGGGGAGAAAGTAGCACAGAGTATAATAGGTGAGTGGGGGAGGGGATGAAGGTGATAGGTCAGGGAGGAGGGTGGACTGGACAGGTGGAAAAGAAGATAGGCAGGTAGGACAAGTCATGGGGACAGTGCTGAGCTGTAAGTTTGGAACTAGGGTGAGGTGGGGGAAGGGAAAATGAGGAAACTGTTGAAGTCCACATTGATGCCCTGGGGTTAAAGTATTCCAAGGTGGAAGATGAGCGTTCTTCCTCCAGGTGTCTGGTGGTGAGGAAGCGGCGGTGAAGGAGGCCCAGGACCTCCATGTCCTTGGCACAGTGGGAGGGGCAGTTGAAATGTTGGGCCACGGGGTGGTGTGGCTGATTGGTGCGGGTGTCCTGGAGATGTTCCCTAAAGCGCTCTGCTAGGAGGTGTCCAGTCTCCCCAATGTAGAGGAGACCACATCGGGAGCAACGGATACAATAAATGATTTTGGTGGATATGCATGTAAAACTTTGATGGATGTGGAAGGCTCCTTTATGGCCTTGGATAGAGGTGAGGGAGGAGGTGTGGGCACAGGTTTTACAGTTCCTGTGGTGGCAGGGGAAAGTGCCAGGATGGGAGGGTGGGTTGTAGGGGGGCGTGGACCTGACCAGGTAGTCATGAAGAGAACAGTCTTTGCGGAAGGTGGAAAGGGGTGGGGAGGGAAATATATCCCTGGTGGTGGGGTCTTTTTGGAGGTGGCGGAAATGTCGGCGGATGATTTGGTTTATGTGAAGGTTTGCAGGGTGAAAGGTGAGCACCAGGGGCATTCTGTCCTTGTTATGGTTGGAGGGGTGGGGTCTGAGGGTGGAGGTGCGGGACGTGGACGAGATGCGTTGGAGGGTATCTTTAACTACGTGGGAAGGGAAATTGCGGTCTCTAAAGAAGGAGACCATGTGGTGTGTTCTGTGGTGGAACTGGTCCTCCTAGGAGCAGATATGGCGAGGCAAAGAAATTGAGAATACGGGATGGCATTTTTGCAAGAGGTAGGGTGGGAAGAGGTGTAATCCAGGTAGTTGTGGGAGTTGGGCTTGTAAAAAATGTCAGTGTCAAGTTGGTCGTCATTAATAGAGATGGAGTAGTCCAGGAAGGGGAGGGAGGTGTCAGAGATGATCCAAGTAAATTTAAGGTCAGGGTGGAATGTGTTGATGAATTTGATGAATTGCTCAACCTCCTCATGGGAGCATGAGGTGGCGCCAATGCAGTTATCAATGTAGCGGAGGAAGAGGTGGGAGTGGTGCCGGTGTAATTACAGAAGATTGACTGTTCTACGTAGCCAACAAAGCGACAGGCAGAGCTGGGGCCCATACGTGTACCCATGGCTACTCCTTTGGTCTGGACAAAGTGGGAGGATTTGAAGGAGAAATTGTTAAGGGTGATGACCAGTTCGGCCAAATGAGTGTCGGTGGAAGGGTACTGTTGGGGACGTCGGGAGAGGAAAAAATGGAGGGCTTGGAGGCCCTGGTCATGGCGGACAGAGGTGTAGAGGGACTGGATATCCATGATGAAGATGAGGCATTGGGGGCCGGGGAAACGGAAGTCTTGGAGGAGATGGAGGGCGTGGTGTCTTGAATGTATGTGGGGAGTTCCTGGACTAGAGGAGATAAGACAGCGTCGAGGTAGGTAGAAATGAGTTCAGTGAGGCAGGAGCATGCTGAGACAATGGGGCGGGCCAGGATTGTCAGGATTGTGGGTCTTAGGAAGGAGGTAGAACCGGGCAGTGCGGGGTTCCCGGACTATGAGATTGGAAGCTGTGGGTGGGAGATCTTCTGAGGTGATGAGGTTCTGTATGGTCTGGGAGATGATGGTTTGGTGATGGGGAGTGGGGTCATGGTCAAGGGGGCGGTAGGAAGAGGTGTCCTCGAGTTGGCGTTTGGCTTCAGCGGTGTAGAGGTCAGTGCACCAGACTACCACTGCACCCCCTTTATCTGCTGGCTTGATGGTGAGATCGGGATTGGAGCAGAGGGATTGGAGGGCTGTGTGTTGTGAGGGTGAGAGGTTGGAGTGGAGGAGGGGGTTAGACAGGTTGAGGCGGTTAATGTCCCGGTGGCAGTTGGAAATGAAGAGATTGAGGGCAGGTAATAGGCCAGTGCAGGGTGTCCAGGTGGATGCAGTGTGTTGGAGGTGGGCGAAGGGGTTCTCAGAAGGTGGACAGGAGTCCTGATTGTGAAAGTAAGCTCGCGGGGCGGAGGCGGAGGCGGAGGCAGAGGCGGAAGAATAAGTGTTCAACGTCACAGTGTGTATTAAATTCATTGATGCGTGGACGGAGGGGGTGAAGGTGAGTCCTTTGCTGAGGACTGATCATTCGTCCTCAGTGAGGGGGGAGGTCTGGAGGGATGGTGAAAACTCGGCAGGGCTGGGAGCTGGGATCTGGTGTGGGTGTGGAGCTGGAAGTGGGGGTGGAGCCGGTAACTGGAGTGGGTGTGATGGTGGGGGGATGGGGGTGAAGTCATGAGCAGGGATGGTGTTCCCCTCAGGGTTCTGGGGGGTGGGGATAGTGACATTGGGTTCTATGGGGGGCGTATCAGCAGAATGCAGGTGAGTGGCATTGGTGGGGGCGGAAGTGGTGGCGAACAAGGCAGTGGGGTGGGTGGACGTCACTGAGCATGTGACATCAGTGATGATGTGAGGGGTGGAAGTGATGTCATATGTGATGGATGAGGAGTTGTGAGGGGCAGAAGTGGCTGTGGGAGTGACCATGATGGGGGTGGACGTGATATCATCAATCAGCGTGGGGGTGGCAGCTTCACCAGCTGCATGGCTAAAGGCATCCGAGCAGTTCCAGAGGCCGGGGGAATCTTCTGGATTGTTTGAGGAGCGCTGGTAAGATAAAAGTTTGTTGTACTTACAGTTTTTGATGTTTGAGACGGAGTTGAAATACTGTTTGTTAAGAGTATGAATTCCCCTGAAGATGTAGTACAGAGTGAGTCCTTTGCAATTCTGAGAGAGTGTGGCCCTCAGCTGAGGCAGGGCTGACTGTAGAGAGGTTAGGTGCCGGCGCATTGCTGCGAGTGTGGAGCGGACGATCTTGAAGGAGAACCCTTGCTGGAGATTTTGAATCTGTAGTCTGTACTGTCCTGCTTGAGTCTGAACCCTGCTGGTTTAAAGGTGGTCTGGAGTCCGTGTGGGATGAGTTGGTTACGGAGGCAGGCACTGAGGAAACAAATGTGGCTGTGGTACCGAGTTTGTTTCAGGACATGGTTGAAGAGTTTCAGGGCAGAGGAAATGACCTGGGAGTTGCAGTGGGAGAGGGACTCCCTGAGATTCTTGTAGAGAGAGGAGGAAATCTTCTTCAAGGCAGGCATCCTTTTACTGGGAATGTGGTGAAGATCCAAAAAAGAATTGCAAGATTCTAATTCCAGCCATTAATTTAAGGAGTTCACAAGCAAGGTCAACAAAATTTACAATTAGCTGGACCTCACATCTCCTTCAAACAGCCCATGTAGTGATCCCATCTCCTGTTAAATATGACACATTTAACATACAATTTCATTTACAATTGTTTCTGGAAAACTAAGGGAGATGTAGCGGATGGTAACTCCTCAACTTCATAATTATGTTTCCCTGCCTAATAGTTGCAGTAACAATTAAATTGTCATTTATCTGGACAATTAGAGAAAGAAAGGCATGACAGCAAGAAACAGTCTTGCTACTTATCAATACATGGTACAAAATGACTATCATCTAGTTTCTAAGATTTTGAACATCAGTTTATTAAAGTAATATTAGTGTAAGCCTTCTCCTATTTAAATTCAATAGCCACTGAGGAACATGTTCAAATATCACTCTGTACAATTGTACAGTGCTAATGCAGGTAACACAACAACTTTATGTTGCTTGTTCATTTTAACAATACCAGCATCTAGCCAGTGCTAATTTACACTATTGATTGGTGGACGCTAGAGCAGGGATCAAGATTGTGAGACACTGGTATACCTTCTCATTAGCCTATACTGTTTAAAACAAATCAGCATCTCTTAAAGAAGCATTTCGTTGTGGCTGGAGCTGATACAGGAAGTGAATCAGCCCTGGAAAATATTGAAGAATTGTACAACATAGGAGAGAGAGGAGTGCAAGATACTCTGGAAACCTTGAGGTGAAAAGCTGTCCTATATTCACATGGAGCAGGAGATCATCCAGACACTCGTTTAGAAGGTACTGGCATGTCATAGCCAAGTACGTCAACCCCAAAGGAATTTTTAAAAGACCTCACTCCTGGCCAATATATCAATGCATCTTTAAAAGTTATATTCTACCAACTTCACCATGAGCCTAACAATGTAAAACACCAACTCTCCATCAGTTACAAATAGTAAATCAAAACCAATAATAACATTCATATACTTTACTGAATATTCGTGCACCTGGCATTGTTGTAAGCCTTGCACTAAAATCTCAGATATCAAAAGTGGAAAAGGAGGTTGTACTGTGGCACCATCACTGTGCTGGTATTCCAGGCTAATTGTCTGGATAGTGTGGATAGTCAGGAGGTATCTGCTGGTATTTCATTTGCATCAGAGGACCATCTGATGGAGGGGAGTTCAGGTGACTGAATGATGGCTTGGGCTGATCAAGAGGCTAATAGTTTGGGACAGCTATTAAGTTGGTTTAGGTCTGAGGAAAGAGTTATATGGCTGGGGTTTACTCAATCACCCAGCTGTTAGGCTAAGTACAAATTGAACATTGTGCTGTTTAATGTTATTTTATAGACTATTGTTTTCCTTCTAGGGCCTGTTTCCTTGATATATTGTGATGTAGACAATTGTGTTATTTAAATACATTTTTAATATCATTTGTGTTTAAGTTTGTACTCTTGGATTTTGAAGTAGTGAATTACTGTTTTTTTGCGCGTGTTTGAAGGACGTAATAATTAACTTGTAGATATTTCTCTGGCCATGGTGGTTTAAAAAAATAATTCAAGAGAGCTGGCTTTCAGATCTTTTTCTTTGTACATCAGTAATGTTTAAGACCTAGCAAGATAAACAATTGTGCCTTCAGATTTCTGTTCGAAACATCTGGACTGTTATTTTTAACTTTCAGAGAAACAATGTCTCAAGGAATTAAGGGCTATGGGGAGAATGCGCGTAAGTGGAGTTGAAATGCCCATCAGCCATAATTGAATGGCGGAGTGGACTCGATGGGCCGAATGGCCTTACTTCCACTCCTATGTCTTATGGTCTTATGGGCTTAATTGTGTTTTACAGAGATGGTCTTTTTCTGCTTTACTTCCAGTTTTCAGCATTTCTGAAGTCATTCTTGGATGAAGTTGCATGCACAAATCAGTACTCCTCAGAACAGGAGAAAATATTTAGATTTGTCATAGAGTAAGGAGTTTGTGATAGTTTGTATAAAACTCTAAAGAGTTTATCAGAAGCTGAGTAGATTTAAACGTTGGTGTATAAAAACTCCTGGAAAAGGCTAACAGAGTTTCTCGGCTGGGAGTTTGATTGATTGATTGATTGATTAATGTATCGTCAGTTGTACTGAAGTACAGTGAAAAGCCTTGTTTACGAGCAATACAGGAAGATCACAGTCAGCAAAGAGGTACAGAACAAGGGGGCAAGTGGAGAATGAGTCTGCATTTCAACTCCAGCATTTTCCCTGAATTGATATGGGGATTGCAGAAATAAAATTGTAAAGAAAACTCAAATTATTAAAGTTAAAAATCACACAACACCAGGTTATAGTCCAACAGGTTTAATTGGAAGCACACTAGCTTTCGGAGCGACGCTCCTTCATCAGGTGGTATAACCTGGTGTTGTGTGATTTTTAACTTTGTACACACCAGTCCAACACGGGCATCTCCAAATCAAATTATTAAACCAACTGTGAATTAATGCTAGGCTGAATCCCTTGAAGACAAAATGGTGACATAACCATCATACCATAACCATCTTTCAAGTCCATTCCAATTGTCAGTAATTGGCACCATAAACAATAAAAAAGTTACAACTCAAAAAAGTTGTAAAAATATTGCAGAAAACAAAAATAACCTCCCACCTGACAGATTAATAAATGTAATTAAATTAATAAATGTAAATAAATTGCTAAATGCAAATACTTGCAAATGTAGTATTTTTATTATATTCAGTGATCTATTTCATTTTAAAAGTTATTCCAGCATTTCAACTTGTACCCTGTATTTCTTTAACATAACAATGAATCTAGTGAGAAAGTATGATTCACTTAAAGTTATACTAAAATAGTGATTCTCAGAAGTGAATCACAACTTTAAGTAAGGTTTACCTGTGTTAAACAATTCACCATTTCCTGGATAAATATTCAGATAAATTGCCTTATTATTTGCACACTCCCATGGCCCATCACTGGCTTATAATGTCAGAAATGATCTGGGATATCTTGGATAGATTGGCCTCCAATCCTTCTGGGTTATGGATAGGGCAGGATGCAAGTGTGAGAGAAAGTGAAGACTGCAGATGTTGGAAAGTCAGATTGGATAGTTGTAGCGCTCGAAAAGCACAGCAGGTCAGGCGGCATCCGAGGAGTTAATTTTTCGGGCAAAGCCCTTCATCAGGAATGTTGGGCGGAAGGGGGCTGCAAGATAAATAGGAGGTTGGGGGGAGCATTGGGGGAGTGGTAGCTGGGAAGGTGATAGGTAGATGCAGGTGGGGGTGTGATTGTGATAGGTAAGTGGGGAGGGTGGAACAGATGGGTGGGAAGGAAGATGGATTGGTAGGACAGGTTGAAAGAGCAATGCCATGTTGGAGGATTGGATCGGAGATGAGGTGGAGGGAGGGGAAGTGGAACGCTATCATTCCAAGGAGGAAGATGAGGTCTTCTTCGTGCAGCTGATGGATGGTTTTAGATTTGGTGGTGGAAGAGGCCCAGGACTTGCATGTCCTTTCCCTTGTGACTCCCTCGTTAGGTCCACGCCACCCCACCAACCCACATTCCACTCCTAACACCTTCTCTTTCTGCTGCAAGAGGTGTAAAACCTGCACCCACACCTCCCCCTTCACCTCTGTCCAAGGCCCCAAAGGACCTTTCCACACCGAACAGAGATTTTCTTGTACATCTACCCAGCTTACCTCCTGTGTATGGTGCTCTCAATGTGGTCTCCTCTACAGGGAGGCAGAATGTTTCAGTGAATATCTCTGGGACACAGGCATTAAATAACCCCACTGCCCTGTGGCCAACCACTTCAAATCCACCTCCCACTCCCTGAAGGACATGCAAGTCTGGGCCTCCTCCACTATCAACTCCAAGCCATCCATCGGCTAGAGGAAGAATGGCTCATCTTCAGTCTTGAGACCCTTCAGCCACATGGCATCAACGTTGACTTCACTAGTTTCCAAATCTCCCCTCCCACTATCTCATCTCAGATCTGACCCTCCAACTCAGTACCACCCTTTTGACCTGTCTTACCTATCTATTTTCCTTCCCACCTATCTGTTCCACCCTCCCCAACAATCTATTACAATCACCCCCCCACACCTGCATCCACCTATTGCCTTTCCAGTTATCTCCCCTACCCAGCGCTACCCCCACCCTTTCATTTATCTTTCAGCTCCCTTCCCCTGCAACATGCCTGATTATGCCCAAAATATTGATTTCCTTGCTCCACAGATGTTACCTTACCTGCTGTGCTTTTTCAGCTCCACACTTTTCGACTCAGGATGCAAATACGACATTATAGGTAGAAACGTAGCACAATCCTATTCAATAGTAATTACTTAATAGCTAGTTACAATATATTTAATAAATATGCTTGTTTCTTATGAGGCATCAGGCTAAGTTGAAAGCAAGCGCATTTACTATTTTGTCTACATATTGTTAGTGCTAAGACATGCACTAGAGACTGATTATCTCCTCCCAGGAACAATCCTTTTTGTCCTGATGCCTAATGCATAAATCATGATATATGTTAACCTTTTCCAGGTTTTATTTGCATTGTGCAACTTATGTGTGTTGGCCCAAGTCTCTGCTCTGATCTCAGAATCAGGGGCATTTGTTCAGCAGCGACTTTTAACTTCCTTGATAACTTCCATGCATATCTTTGGGTCAGTGACCCACCATGCATTTTCCAGCATACATCCAGTCTCTAGCAATCTGGAAATAGGAACATTAGAACTCACAGATTCCTGTACAAAGCCTTATTCCCTTTTCTCTTTTGGCAGATTGTTCTTTCAGCAGATTGCCCTTCCCTAATGTGACCTCCGTTCATTTTCCGAAGAGAATGCTAAAGATCGCATCACTAATAATGAAAAAAATGAATTGTGCCAAAGCTTTGATAGCCACTCTTCCTGAAGACCTTTGCAACTTAAGAACACTAAAAATTTTTAGAACAATACCCAGAAGTAAATAGTTTATGATCCCTTTAAATTGTAGAAATGGAGACATAGTTCTTACTGTTGAACTATGTTCATTGATAAAAGGTTAAGGAAAATATTAAATGGTACATTGAGCTCTAAACTGGTAGGGCTGATTTGCATGGCTTGCATACTGATAGATGTTATGAACTGCTTTGTTTGCATATTTCTGTAGACATTTGTTTCCCCTGGTAATGCCCATGTTAATATAGTGCCTAGAGTATGATTCACCTCAAGCGATAGAGTCATAGAGTCATAGTGATGTACAGCACGGAAACAGACATTCGGTCCTACTCGTCCATGCTGACCAGATATCCTAACCTAACCTAGTCCCATTTTCCAGAACTTGTTAACCTTTTCTGAACCCTTTCAAGTTTCATGACATTCTTCTGATAAGAAGGAGACCAAAATTGCACACAATATTCCAAAAGTGGTCTAACCAAAATCCCATACAGCCGCAAAATGACCTCCCTACTCCTATACTCAATACTCTGACCAATAAAGGAAAGCATACCAAACGCCGCCTTCACTAAACTATCTACCTGCGACTCGACTTTCAAGGAGCTGTGAAACTGCACTCCAAGGTCTCTTTGTTCAACAACATTCCCCAGGACCTTCCTATTAAGTGTATATGTCCTGATCTGATTTGCTTTTCCAAATGCAGCACTTCATATTTATCCAAATTAAACTCCATTTGCCACTCCTCAGCCCATTACCCTATCTGATCAAGATCCCTTTGTAATCTGAGGTAACCTTCTTCGCTGTCCACCAACATCCAATTTTGGTGTCATCTGCAAACTTACCAACTATACCTCGCATGTTCACATCCAAATCATTTATATAAATGACGAAAAGTAAACAATGCCTAGGTTACAAATTAATTTCATTCGTGAGTACATTCATAAGTTGGTTTGCAGACAAGTCAGAACACAGTGGAAGCCAGTGTAAATTATCTGTTTGTCAGTGTGATTAAATGTTGGCGTGTAGCATCTTAAAATCAATAGTAAAATAGGATCTCATTCATAAGTACTCGTGTTTGTAAGTTGGAAGTTTGTAATTTGGGGACCACCTTTCAAGCCATTTTGGAGATCTCTGCTCATTTGCGTCACCCCAATAATAAGTACAAATCATCCTAATTTTGTATCATTCATGTCCTATTATTAATTATTGAGAATTCAAATAAACATCCCTCACACTCAAAAAGGTTCACTAACATCTACAAGAAAGACAAAGCATCAATTCTTTTGGGTATTTCTACATTGCCAAATATATGTCTTTATGACCATAATACCGATACTTTCTTGTTGTGAAGCAGTAGTACCTGCCAAACATTTTATTCTGTATCTTCTTGCCTTGAACCATAAATGTTTATCTGGTATTTACAGCAACAGCATGCATTTATATAGCACCTTTAACAAAGTAAAATGTAATAGTAGTGTTATCAAATGAAAGTTAACATCAAGCCATGAAAGATATCAGGATGCAAGATCAAAAGCTTGATCAAAGAGGTAGATTAAGGATGGTGGGTGAGAGATTAAGAAAGAAAATTTCAAAGTTTAGGGCCCAGGCAGTTGAAGAAACCATAGACAATGGTGGAGAAATTAACCTAAGGAACGCTAAAGAGAATTAAAGAAATATTGTGGAAGATAGAAGGAAATTATAACAATAGGGATTGATGACACCATAAGGGACTGCAAGAATAACATTTTAAAATCAATATTTTGTGGGATGGGATGTCAGTGAACACAGTGTTAGTGAGTGAATGTCACTTGTTAAGCAGGACAAAAGCTTTAAATGAGTGCAAATTAATGCAATAGATTGACTCTTAAGAATTCGCAATATAGTGAGTTGGTCATGAACTGTGAGGTGTGTTTTAAAATGTAAGCACTCAATGGAAAGAAGCAATAGCTGGCTTAAAGTACTCATCTTCTTCCTAAAACAGCTCACTTATAGCTCAAAGTGGGAGAGATCAATATCTTTTCCACAATCATACCACATCATTCAGTGACTTTTCTGTTCTCTCTTTGATTCAGGGTTTGCCATAAATTCTTTTCAAGTTTACTACTAAGTAGCCCAGAGAAAAGTACTTCACTTGCATCAACACATGCTTTCAATATATTTCATGCCTTTTTAGTTTTCATATCGAAATTGAATTTCAAAGACTTTTTGAAAGATAAATTCTTTGAGAGATATCATGCCTTCAACCCATAACTACTCAGAAATAATTATTTCACTTTCAAGAACCACTTTTTTAGATTTAGAATCCTGACAGTGTGGCAACAGGCCCTTTAGCTCAACAAGGCCACACCGACCCTCCGAAGAGTAGCCCACCCAGACCCATTCCCCTACATTTAACCCCTGACTAATGCACCCAAATGACACATCCCTGAACACTGTTGACAATTTAGCATGGCCTATTCACCCAAGAAATTTTCTTTCTTAATCTCTCACCCACCATCCAACCTACACATCTTTGGATTATGGGAGGAAACACAGACACGGGGAGAACGTGCAAACTCCATACAGGCAGTTGCCTGAGACTGGAATCAAACGTGGATCCTGGAACTGTGAGACAGTAATGCTAACCACTGGACCACCATGCCGCCCCATCATGCTGCCCCAACTGAAGAGAGTTTTTTTTAAATATTCCTGAATTTTTGAAAATGTACAAAGTCAGTCCTGTCAGAAACAATTTCTGCTTGAAGCAATAACGTTGTACAAAACAAAATTAATTTGTGAAGTAATTGATAAACCAAATGCAGAAAATTTGAAATAAAAACAAAATGCCAAAAATATTCAACAGATCAGGCAGCACTGCTGGAGAGAGAAACCGTGTTCATATTGCAGGATCTCTCATCAGAACTGAGAAAAGTTAGAAATATTAGTTAGAAGTGGTTTAGAATAAATAGAGTGGTGAGATAAAGGCAAAAGGAAAGACTGTGGAAGACAGGAGAGACTGAATGATTGAAAAGTTAATCTTATTAGGGAGTGCAAATGAGGAAAGGAAGGAAACAAAAGATGTCCCGAGGACAGATATGTGACAGTTGGCAAGCAGAAATAAGTGTCAAACCAAAACATGCAAAGAAAAGGGAACACAATGGAATTAAGAGGTATTGGTTTTTAAATATTGATAATTATGAGTTCTGAAATTAGTTATTTAAATGGGCCAGATCTTCCAGTCACCAAATTGTGGAAGACCAGACATATCCCCAAAAATAAATGTTGGGATTCCTGTAAATCCCAAAACAATTGTTATCTGGGAACTACCTGCATAGTTTAAACTGACTTTGGTCAATTACCTGGTGTCTGAAGCCATCCATAAACATCTCCAACTCTAAGTTAGAGTCAGAGACCATGGAAGGTTCCAATTCAATGATACCAACAGCTGTCCAGGAAATGTTAGTTGAAGAGAAAACTTTTTTTTTAACTATTGGATAATTATATAAATGAGTTTTTCTCCTCACAACTACCAACCCCACCTAACAATCCCAAAATCCTTGACCTTCCAACTTCCCCCATCATATCTAACTGACCATGATCCATGGCTATTAACTCACAACCTTTCTGATCCTCAGTCCTGTAATTACACTCATCAACACACCACCAAAACTCTTAGACCTCCAGCCCTCTGACACATGTCCCTTGATCCCCTGACTTTTGTTTTGCCATGATGCTCCAATCCTTTGTGACTTTCCCATCTCCTCAAACACCTGATCCTCTAATACTCTACCATTCCTCCCAAAAACCTCCTGATCCCCCAAACAACCATGATCTCTTTGAACTCTTCAGCCTTCAAGTGGCCTTTTTGAGTTCTACCTGATGCATGACTCCTCTAATTCTCTGACTCCACCCATTCTAGCTACCCTGATCTCTCAGGATCCCACCACTCTGATACCCTCTTTAACCCTTCAACTCCCCCTAAGCCCTATAAATCTCTGACACCCTTCCAAAACCACTCCAGTCTAACCTCATCGCATGTTGCTCTTCCTTCTGCCATCCATATCCATACTTTCAAACCCATCATCCACTAAACCCTTTCATCTTATCCACTTCCCAACTGGCTTCACTCACATTCACAATGAAGAAGTGCTTAAACATCCCAAAGCTTTTTAATGTGTTAATAAATGAATTTAGCAGAATAACACAGCAGGTGCTGTGAAAACGCATGATTTGTGTTCCAGCAATGATCCTATACTATGACGAAGAATATTGTCCCCGTGTTTGCGTGGGTTTCTTTTGGATGCTCTGATTTCCTCCCACAGTCCAATAATGTGTATGTTAGTTGTACGGGCTATGCTAAATTGTCCATAGTGTTCAGGAATATGTAGGAAAGTTGGAAGAGCCATGGGAAATGCAGAATCAGCGATAAGGTAGGGGGGATGGGTCTGGGTGTAATGCTCTTCAGAGGGTTGGAGTGAACTCAATGGGCTGAATGGCCTGCTTCCACACTGTAGGGATTCTACGATTATATAAATATTCCTGATTAGCAAGGAGAGAAATGTTTTCAGAGGTAGGTGGGAATATAGAGGAATCACATCAGCCGCGGTCCTAATAAATGGCAGAACAAGCTCATGGAGATGAGTGGTCTACTCCAGCATCTATTTTGTGTGTAGACTGGAAATGCGGAGCTCTGATGAACTGTGAAAAAGCAGGAACAACATGGCAAGCCAACTGTGATTGCCACTCCCCAGAAGACTGTAAATTACTAATTTAAAGATACAATGGTCAAGTAAATTAACTTGGAAAATAATTTAGAGTGATATGATTCAGCTGAGACTTTTCAATATTGTTATTTATTTTAATGTCATAAAGTCTTACAATCAGATCTATTGTGATCCTGCTTATAATAAATTATGAATAATCGAATGTTCACTGCATTACACAAGCACTGTTTGATTTTCCTCACTTCATTCAATTTGCAGAGGGACAATGCACATTACAGAATGCTAACATTATATAGAATATTTCATTGATAATTTATTTATTTAAAGAGACTGAGTCTTACATGCTGTAGCTGCAAAGTAACGACAGATGATATTGTGTATACTTGTCTTTGTTTTTACATTAGCATAACACACAGAATGGAGATAAAGTGTACTGTTCAAATAAGATGATAACACAACTGGAGCCTGCTGATATGATTCATCTATATTTCACAACTATACAGTGTTCTTTAACATATATAATGCTCTTGATATTTTATTATTTACTGTTAAATCATAAAACCTACCATATTGTGGAAGCTTGAGAAACAAGCTTGATTGGAATTTTACTGCAGTGTTGGCTGAGGAAATGTAGAATTGAGGTATTACAGGATTACTGCTGCTGAAAAGTTGTAGGTGCAGCAGCATATGTTTATAGTTTAAGTTTGTCACGCACATATGTTTGGAAAATATGCACTATTTGACACTAATTTTTCTTCCCTTGTTGCTGACTGCCCTTCTCAAAAGGAAATCAGTCCTGGCATAGATGTAGGCAACACTGGACCACAACTACAAGGCATGGTAAAGTTTAAATAAGTCCATAAACACAGCAAACAAAACATTGGGGTCCACTTTTAATAGATTTAGGATGAAGACCAGAAAGTATATTAAACTTGAATATGTAAACCTTTGTTAGATTGTACATATGGAACTGTGCATAATTCCATTGACCATATTATGGAAAAGGACAAAGGCACTAAAGACGGATCAACAACATTTTGCAAACTCACGAGCAGAAATTAGAAATGATTCTTATCAAGCAGAGCTGAACATGCCAGTATTCTTCGTTAGAAAAGAAAAGGCTGAGGGGTTTCTAATGAAACTATTTAAGATTACAAAACCATTTGATTGGGTAGATATGGAATAGATATTGCCACTTGTGGGGGTTTGATGGTGGTTGTGACCAAAACTAGCAGCTAACAATAAAACAGCCACAGTAAGTACATGCAATAAGGACTTGTGGCACACTGACCTGTCTCTGGTTCCAGAATGGCAATTCTGTGCTCCAGTCCCACTGGCCCTGGAGGTATACCACAGCACGCTTGAACAATATGATTAAAATATCTAGGTACAAGTGTTCTCCTCTTTGCAGATCTACCTTTTCATCATCTTTATTATACATTATGCGGGAAGTCTTATAATTTGGATCTTCCAAAGCTAAAATACATCTCCACAATGCTCCATCAATTGCAGGAATATCTTAACAATGCTTGCAATCAGGAGGTTTGAGATCTGAAAATGTACTTTGCATTTAGTTATGGATTATTTTCCCCATCGCGAAGATAGCAGAGACTGAGAACACAGGCCAGGTGTCAGACATTGTGGCTGAATTGTGGCAAGAGTAAAGAAGGGAAGGTTCAATTACAGAGCACAGAGGCAGTGATTTACCACAGAATAGAATAGAATATCTTTTACTGTCACATATACTCAAATGCAGACATACAAGAGCACAACGGCAAGTTTTACAATGTCGCCTCTTATAGTGCCATGTTAGGTACAAGTACCTAGGTAAACATCTTAGATAAAAAAAAGGGAAAAACAAGAAAAGTAGTTGCATTACTTTACAGAAATAAGATATAATTAAACGATAGTCATTACAGCCATAAAAACTAATTATGCGTAAACATTACATTGCAGTAGCTAAGTGCCAGGGTTTTAACATGTGGACTGACCGCCTGCATCAGACCCCTAATGAACAACCATCCCTGCTCTGCTCCAAGCCTTCAGTCTGCTTTGCACTGGCTCTCAGCTGCTCCAAGTTAAGTTATCTTTTGGGCTTGATTCCCCTCCGGCCCAGAACTACTTTCCTGTGCCAGCCTTCGACCTGGGACCACGTCCCCTGGCTGCCCTCCACCCTGAGACCACGTCCCCTTGCTACCCTCCACCCCAGTCCCACATCCCCTTGTTGCTCTCCGCCGCATGACCACTTACCCTCACCAGCAACTGCCCAGGACTGCTTATCCTCGCTCACCTCCACTCTGGGACTGCTTCCCCTCACTGGTCTCTGCTGTAGAACCAGGCCTCCGCCCTGGACCACTTCCCCTCACCAGCCTCCACCATGTTACAAATGGTCATTCCAGACAAAACGAGGAGCCGCTTTAAGAAATGTGGGGTTCGTTCAGGAAAGTTAAAATAGAATTGTTCACAGAAAATTCTGATGAACTGTCTCTCAAATTTTTTTTGATGAGATAAGAAGGAGTGTTGATGATGATAATCCAAACGATAGAATGAACATAGATTGGCAAAATATATTTAGCAAACATTCTGTAATAGCCCTGTGAGCGAAACCTAGATCTGAAGAAATAAAATAAATAAAAGGGAGAGTAACAATATTGATCATAAGTTGGCTACATGAAAGGAAACAGAGCCTTCATTAACAGTTGTCTATTGAACTGGAGGAAGTTTTCAGTGAAGTCTGATTAAGCTTTGAGGTATGGAAGTTCCAGATAAGTTAGTTTAGGCCAACAACATTCTCTGATTGGTCAGTATGCTGGGAGATGCATGTTGTAGTTTCAGCATCAAGCATTGAAAGCTGACATTGTTTGTTTATTTAGACAGTTAAACTATTTGCCGGTAAATTAGTTTAATGGTGCCACGTTGATTGAGTTAATGACACCTAGGGTGACAATTTGAGTTTTTGGCTGGTTCCTCAAAATTCAAGCAGGAAAAACACAATTTTATTTCTTTTCCATACATCTCCTGATGAAAGTACTTCAAACCCATAAAAATGGCCTAAGATTTCCCCACCTATTAGCTATGGAAGATTATTGCAGTGAAAGTGAAGGAAATAATTGAGAGTCAGGCAAAAATAATACTTTGGTGCAATTCTTTTTATCCAAGTTCAAAACACAATAGATGATGTAGCTGTCAAAAGAACAATAGTTAAATTGGGGAGGCCACACCCTCCCGACTGATAGAGGAATCGTGTATGTTTACTTTGGCCATGGGCTGAAAGAGGGATACCATTATCTCCAAATAACCATGATAACATTTCTATCTTTCAATCAGAATTCCTCTCATTCTTCTAAACTCTAGTGAATACAGGCCACCTGGATCAATCACTCCACATGGGACAGACTTGCCAACCCCAGTATCAGCTCAGTGAACATCTGCTGCAGTCCTTTTCATGACCAACACATCCTTTCTTGGGTAATGAGACCAAATCTGCTCACAATACTCCAGGTATGTTCTCAACAAGGTCCTGCAATTGGATACCCCTTTGTAAGTTGTCTTGCAAGTACGCTTTCCTAATTGTTTCCTCCACCTACCTGTATATTTTCATTGACTGGGTTATAAGAACATCCAGATCCCTATGTTCTTCCACACTTCCCAATATATCACAATTTAAATAATACTTTTGTTTGTTTTTCATATCTTTCATCCTATGTAGCCATATTCTTGAATTCTCCTTGCATTTACCTCACAAATGACAATTCCACCCAGTTTGCGTTGTCAGCAAAATCGGAGATGCTGCATTTGGGACTTGCATCCAGGTCATTGATGTATATCAGGAATAGCTTGTGCCCACACACTGAACATTGAGATACTCCATCTGTCACTGCCTGCCCCTTGGAAAAAGATCGATCTATTCCACTTTCTTTCCTGACTGTTAACCAATTCTCGATCCATGCCAATATGTCAACCCCTATCCCTATATGTTCTAAGTTTGCCTACTAACTTCTGAGGGACCTCTTCAATAGCCTTTTGAAAATCCTGATGAAGGGCTTTTGCCCGAAACGTCGATTTCACTGCTCCTTGGATGTTGCCTGAACTGCTGTGCTCTTCCAGCACCACTGATCCAGAATTTTGAAAATTCAAACTCACTGCATCCACTGATTCTTTCTTTAACTACTGTATATACTCGAGTAGCAGTTGAATTTTTAAAATTCTTTTTAAGGTTAAATTTATGGTGTTAACTATTATGTTGATACTATTTTTGAGAGGTTGAAATTCATGCCATCAAAATTCATGCCATATCATTAGCAGAAGACCAATTTATCTCTAAATGGGGGAAATATAAATTATGGTAATTCAGAAAACCTGGAGTGGAACAAACAGCCAGTGGACTGAAAGACCAGGAGCAGAGTGGAACAACTGGCAGACTGGAATGCTGGAGCGGGATGTGCTGGAGAACACACTGACTCATAAATGTTAATCTGTTATCTGTGAAGAACCAGGGTCAACTTTTACACGGGACATATTGAAAAATCCAGATTATTTGGCCAAATATAGGGTGTCGACTATTACTCAAGTATATACAGTATTCTTTTAGTCACATCATCAAAAGAACCACCAGTAGATTTGTGGAGCAAGATTTGTCATTCATAAGCCTATGCTGGCTTTGTCCAATCCTGTTCATGATTTCCAAATGTTCTGTTATCACACCATTTACAATAAACTCCAGCATGTTCCCTACTACTGGCATTAGGCTAACTGACTTGTAATCTTTTTTTTCACCTGCTCCCTTCCTTTCCAGACAATCAGCGTTTACCACTTTCCAGTCTGTAGGAATTGATCCAGAGTGCATGGAAGTTTGGAAGATGACTGCCAATGACAGACAGATGTGGTGGGCCAAAGGGACTGTTCATATGCTGTACTGTTCTACGTTGCATAAATTCAATATTGCTGGAACCACTTTCTTTAGTCCTCTGCAATATAGATTATCAGGCCCTGGGGGTTTGTCTGCCTTTAGCCCCATTAATTTCCCCAGCATTATTTCCTTACTAATACAGATTTCCTTCAATTCCACCATCTCATTTCACCCCAGGCCCTTAATATTTCTGGGAGGTTATTTGATCTCTTTTCTGTGAGGATAGAACCAATTTTTAAAAAATTCTTCTACCATTTTTTTCCCCACTTTAATTTCCCTGGCTTCTGATTGTAAGGACGCACATTTCTCTTTACAAATATGTTTTGTCTCTTGATTTTAAAGAAGCTTTTAAAATCAGTTTCTATGTGTCCTGCAATTTTTACTCGAATTTCACACATTACTGCAGCATGGGTTGAAATATAGGAAGAATGCCATTGTCTCCAAATAACCAGGATAACATTTAACAGTAACAAATGGCTTTTTTAAAAAGAAATTTGACACTGATGCTGTTTGCTTCAGCCAGGATCCAATTATTGTTTATGTTTAATTCCAGCCTGAATGAATCAAAAGGAAATGTCTTTTCTGGAAAGGCTCAGGTGTTTTGGGATAATTAGCTCTGCAACAACAATATCCAATGTTTGAAAAGTATTTTGGATGTTGCACAAGAAACCTTTTCAGGAGAATGAAAGTGGATGTCTCATGCTTGACCGACAAATGTATGCTTAAGGCCAGTGGAAGAAGATAATTCCAGAAGTATGGCTCTAAGAACTTGGAACTGATGCAATATATAAAAAAAAATTGCCAATGAAGTTAAAGCCAGTGAACATATCTTCAATTGTCATCACTATACTTCATGAGCTAAACTTCACCTCCATCCTAAATGGTCTACACTGTATCCTGAGATGGTGCCCCCTGATTGTAGACACCTCAATTAATGAAAATAACCTTCCTGCGTTCGGGTTGTCCAGAACTGTTAGAATTTTACATATTTCAATCAGAACACGCTCCCTCACTTTTCACATGATCAACATTTGCCACTTTCCAGTCTGCAGGAATTGATCCAAGAGTGCATGGAAGTTTGAAAGATGACTGCCAATGACAGACAGATGTGGTGGGCCAAAAGGACTGTTCATATGCTGTACTGTTCTACATTGTATGAATTCAATATTGCTGGAACACTTTCTTTAGTCCTCTGCAATATAGATTATCAGGCCCTGGAGGTTTGTCCGCCTTTAGCCCCATTAATTTCCCCAGCATCATTTCCTTACTAATACAGATTTCCTTCAATTCCACCATCTCATTTCACCCAAGGTCCTTAATATTTCTGGGAGGTTATTTGACCTCTTTTCTTTGAGGATAGAACCAAATTATGTTCAATTCTTCTACCATTTTTCTTCCCCACTTTAATTTCCCTGGCTTCTGATTGTAAGGACGCACATTTCTCTTTACAAATATGTTTTGATCTCTTGATTTTAAAGAAGTTTTTAAAATCTGTGTCTATGCTCCCTGCAATATTTACTCAAATTTCAATGTTACTGCAGCAGAAGAAAGTCAACAGGATATTTTTGCACATTGCAAGGGACAATGATGGTTATTGTGAGAGGGGCATCTGCTGTGGCTGTGGTGAAAGGAATTGCAGAAGTTGTTCAAGATGGGAGGGATCCGCTTGCCCAACCCTCCATACGGGATGAGCCCTTCATGCCACAACCCCTTCTTACTGAGAAGCTGGGAATTATCTGAGTATGCGCTTAGTATCTTCTTCTCTCTGATTCCCATAATTTAAGCCTTGCACTTTGACCATTTCACATGCCCACGAAGGAAAATAGCAGAAACTGAAGACAAAGATGAGCAGAATCCCTCAGTTTTTGCAATTGCAGTTCAGCTATTGATAAGTTTAAGGTTGGTGGAATAACTGTACAGAGACCAGTCCTGTCACCAAGCCATCTTTTATTTACTAATGCACAGAACATTGGCCATGGGACCCACCAGATCAGGATCAGACCTCAACTGAGGAGGTTTGAATCTCCTGGTTATATTGTTGGCCAGTAGGGCTTTCCTGATGGGCCCAGGTTAACAGCCCCAATAAAATTTCAATCACTACATCCCTTCTTCACTAAGTCTAGGGTAGTAGGATTAGACTTTCTCTTGCGACATTTTCACCTCAGGTCCAGTTTCCTCTGACTCAGACTTGGACACAGGCAGCGTGTACCGGACTATGGCTCACCTCTTGAGTCCGGAACGTCTCGGGAGAGTTTCCTCCTCTTTTTCCAGCAGTAATGGTATTGAGGCTACATCCATCTTGGACTCTAAGGTTTCCTCGACACTGGACAGAAGGAGAGCAACGACAGTTTCTGACTGGCCTTCTGACTGTTCTGAGGGGCCAGGAATGTTTTGCTCCTGCCCGTTTGCAAGGTAACAGCTTTCACGTGATCCACATGTTTTTTCAGGACTGTATCACCTACCCGAACTTTGTAAGTCATGGGACCTGACCTCACACAACCCTCACTCTCTGTCAATACAGGGCCAGCCCCATGGTGCTGGCCCCAAACTTCATCCCCTGAATTAAATTGTCTCTCTTGCTTAGAGGAGACATACAGTCAAAATTAGCATTCATGTTGCCATTCCATCTTCCCTTCCAGGTCTAATCAGGTTTAACCTGGTGCAGAGTCTTCTCTCCATCAGCAACTCTGTTGGAGCTATCCTTGTTGTTACATGTGGGTTGGTCCTATAAATCGAATGGGAACCGAGATGGTTTGGTACTGAGTGATGCTGGAGGCTGCTTCTTTAAGCCTGCCGTCAACATTTGGAACACTCTTTCTGCCAGACCATTGGAAGATGGATGGTATTGAGCTGTCCTTAGGTGCTGAATGCCATTTTAGTTTAGGAACTATTTGAATTCCCTGCTGGTAAATGACATCGCATTGTCTGTGACCAATACTCCTGGGAGTCCGTGTATTGTGAACGATGCTTGCAGCTTCTCAAACATCATCTCTGAGTTTGCTGGACAAACATAATGTATGCCCAACCAATTTGAATGGATGTCCATAATGACCAGGAATATTGAACCCATGTAAGGACTGGAATATTCAACATGCAACCTAATCTAGCATTTACCTGTCATTCCCACAAACGTGGGGATGCTGCTCATGGCAATTTTTATCCTTGTTGGTACTCTGGGCACTGCCCCACCAATGCAGCTATGTTGGCATACAACCCTGGCCACCAGACATAGCTTCTTGCTCACATCTTCTTCATGGAATCCCCTGGACAACGCTGATGGAATTCAGCCAGTACCTGGTGGTGACCTTTATTCAGAACAAACACTTTTGCTCCCCTTAATAATATGCCTTCCTCTACAGTGATCTGGTCTTAATGGTCCAAAAAGGTTTCAGTCCTGCTTGTGATGGCACTTCTGGTTCCCCCATTACCACCAGCTACTTCAGTTTCACTAGGACAGGATCATTTTGTGTCCACAGTCGGATTTTGTTCGTGATGATTATAAAGTTAAAACCAAAATGGACTCTTCAGGGCAGGCACCACAGTCCTCTAGCATGCATTGTCTGTGTTGTCTTGCTTCAGTAGCCCTAGCAGGGGCTTGTGATCTGTTAATATGACAAATTCCCATCTGTAAAGGTACTGGTGGAACTTCACACCAAAAACAACTGTGAAGGCGTCCTTCTCTAACTGGACATCCTTGCGTTTAGCATCAGCCACAGTCCAGGAAGCATATACGATCAGGCATTACTCTCCAGGTGAGTCAATATTATCGTGCGGGAAGGTGTTGCATGTCAGCACTACCTCTCACTTTCGATCGTAGTGGGTCAACGCCTTAGATGGTGACAGCTGTTTTCTTACTTCCCTAAAGGCTGCTTCTTAGCTTTGTGACCATTTCCAAGGCTGACCCTTTTTCAACAGCAGATGTAATGGTGACAAGATGGAGGTATGAATTTTCTATAATAATTTACTAACCCACAGAAAGACCAAAGCTCTGGGCCCTCTACTTTTTGTCATTTACATAAATGATTCGAATGCGAGCAGAAGAGGTACAGTTGGTAAGTTTGCAGATGACACCAAAATTGGAGGTGTAGTGGACAGCGAAGAAGGTTACTTCAGATTACAACAGGATCTTGGCCAGATGGGCCAATGGGCTGAGAAGTGGCAGATGGAGTTTAATTCAGATAAATGTGAGGTACTACATTTTGGGAAAGCAAATCTTAGCAGGACTTATACACTTAATGTTAAGGTCCTAGAGAGTGTTGCTGAACAAAAAGACCTTGGAGTGCAGGTTCATAGCTCCTTGAAAGTGAAGTCACGGGTAGATAGGATAGTAAAGAAGGCGTTTGGTATGCTTTCCTTTATTGGTCAGAGTATTGAGTACAGGAGTTGGGAGGTCATGTTGCGGCTGTACAGGACGTTGGTTAGGCCACTGTTGGAATATTGCGTGCAATTCTGGTCTCCTTCCTATCGAAAAGATGTTGTAAAACTTGAAAGGGTTCAGAAAAGATTTACAAGGATGTTGCCAGCATTGGAGGATCTGAGCTACAGGGAGAGGCTGAACAGGCTGGGACTGTTTTCCCTGGAGCGTCGGAGGCTGAGAGGTGACCTTATAGAAGTTTACAAAATTATGAGGGGCATGGATAGAATAAATAGGCAAAGTCTTTTCCCTGGGGTTGGGGAGTCCAGAACTAGAGGGCATAGGTTTAGGGTGAGAGGGGAAAGATATAAAAGAGACCAAAGGGGCAACTTTTTCATGCAGAGGGTGGTGCGTGTATGGAATGAGCTGCCAGGGGATGTGGTGGAGGCTGGTACAATTGCAACATTTAAGAGGCATTTGGATGGGTATATGAATAGGAAGGGTTTGGAGGGATATGGGCCGGGTGCTGGCAGGTGGGACTAGATTGGGTTGGGATATCTGGTCGGCATGGATGGGTTGGACCGAAGAGTCTGTTTCCATGCTGTATGCCTCTATGACTCTATGACTCTAACTGTTTAGCCACTTGGCTGAGGCTTGGCTTTGTTGTTGGGTTCTGCTGTGGGCTGTCCTAGGGTCCCTCTGCTCAGGACATGCCCTGTGTGAGGCTCTGTGTTTGCCTACACTCAAATGGTGTTCCCCAAGCTTCATTAGACTGGTGAGGGAGTCTACTTCCATTGAGACACCCTGTTGTTCTTGTGCTCCACTTGCTGCATTTTCTAATGACAAAACCAATGGCAGTGCATGTTTGAAGTTTAGTCGGGCTTCAGCTATTAGGCACCTCTACATGGTTAAGTCATTCATCCCACTTCGCAAATGGTCTCACAGTATCTCATTCAAGTTAACCCAAAATCACATGTTTCTGCCAGTTGTCGTAACCTCGTCAAAAATCCCAGTATGGAATCCCTCTGCTCTCTAACAGCCGAATAAAATCGATAGCATTTCAGGATTAGAGGAGGTTTGGGGTCTTAGTATCCTTTGACCAACTCTGTCAACTTGTGGAAGAATATAGTCTCTGAATATAGTCCCTTTATAATTGAAAATGCTGTGGGTCCACAAGCTATCAGAAGGATTACTCGTAGCTTTTCACCTGCCCCAATGTCATTTGCCCATGAAAAGTGTCGCATTCGTTGCACTTACTGGGCCCAGTCTTCATGAGTAGGGTCAAATGAGTCAAGCTTCCTAAGTAGAGACATAATGCGAGAAATGTTTACCCCAACACTAAGTTGTCAGCGGCAAGTGAATATTCTTCAGGCAGGTCCATTTTTCTCTCATCATTACCAATAACCACACAGAGGCTGGGCCCCATCATTAAGTCACCCTTTATTCACCACTGTGACCAGCCAGCTCAGAGTCAGTGTTCAAGCGTGAGAATTTCTGCTGCTGAAGTACTATTTTCAACTCTTGTGACCCTTTGAGCACCCCAAGCTAAAAGGCAACATTTTCTTCTCCTACAAGAAAAAATATAAACCATCCTGAACTCAACATGTTTGCATAACAGGCAACACTAAAAACAACAATCCTTATGGCATTTTCAAATGATGGAAATTTAAAAACTTAAAGTTCCATTTGAAATAACTGCTCAGAAGCCAGTTCTCCCCGGTTATATTTTTTTTCTTTTTTTCTCTCTTAACTTGTGTACTATACACTGGCCAGCCAACTCCAAGTCAGTCACCTGAACTGAGGAGATTCTAAATCTTCTGATTACATTTTATTTTCTTTCTCCCCCTTACTCCCTACACAACTGCCTAACTGTGGTCATGCTTACATTTTCACAACACACACACATGTGTAAGCATGACCACACACGTGTGTGTGTTTGCAGATGTGAGACACGGTGAAAGCTATCTTTATTCATTTCCCACCACCAGGAAGAAAGGAAACACCCGAGTGGCCTGTGACAAGTAGTGCCCTTATCTCCTGTGTTATTATTAAGGAACACATAAACTGTGGCACAGCCAGCAGAGATTCAGTCCCCTAAACTGAGAGGACTCAATCTCCTGTTTATATATTTTTTCAACTTTATCCCCACACTACCTCCTAACTGCAGTAGTGCTTATATTTTCCCCACCACCCATGTTGTGTGTGTGCAGGTGTGAGACACAGTGAAAGACATAAGGTGCACAAATTTTTATTCAATTCCCACCAGCTGGAGTTGCCAGTGACAAGCAGTGCCCTTCTCTTCTGGTTATGTTGGTCAGCCTGGGTTTTCCTGAACGGCCCCGGTTAACAAACCCAATCAAAACATTTGTAGTCAACAACGTCCACCTGCTCCCAATCACTACAGTTAGCATGGAGGCTGTTTCTGTTCATGGTAAAAAGGACTCCCAGGGTATCACAATACTCCAGCAATCTTCTTTCTTGCTGAGATGCTGACTATCAGAATGTGGCAATACGACCTTTTTGCCAGTCTCCTTGTTAGTTGGTCAATTTGCTCAGACTGTGGTATAGTCAGCAACCACATCACCTTGGCATGGAGGTTCTCAAGGTCACTCCCTTAGCTATCTGCAGTACTCTTTGTTGGAAGTAGCACCACAGGAGCACTACAACTGGCAAATGGACAAGAAACGGACATGACTGATTAGTCATAAAAGGTTTTTTACTCGGTGGTATGATTTTAATAAAGGTTAGGATTGTCATGTGTATTGTGATGACTCTTAATTTGCATAGTGGAAAAGAGAACGATATGACGTTTAATGACAAAAGGGAGGTAAGGGGTATGAAATAGCTGAATGAGAAACAGGCTACAGTTTATTGCTATTCCTTTTAAAATATTCAATGCGGTGTATGCATGGAATGAACTGCCAGAGGAAGTATTGGAGGTGGGTACAATTACAACATCTAAAAGCCTCTGGATGGGTACATGAATAGAAGTGTCTGCAGGTATCTTGGCATCCCTTCCCCTTCCTTTCAATACCACCTTCCCATGTTCCAACTCCTCCCAGAGGAAAGTACTCTCTTTTTGATGAGGATGTGCACATAAGTACCATGAATCATGAGCTCCACCCAGCTCAATACTGCAGTACTCCAACAGTAAAGGCAGCTAAACCATTTGCTTTTGTGCACCAATGCTTGTAGATTTCTTGTGGATACACTGATGTGTGCCTGATGTAAATGTGTAGGGTACACCAGAGACATGAGCCATGTTGTCAGTGGTTAACTCTTCTCAACCAGTCATGATGGTTTCATTTTACAGTGTTTGACACAGTGCAGTGGACTGCCAAATGTAAATGCACACGGCTACAACTAGACTTGTTCTGTGGTCACACACTACTTGCATATTCCAAAACAGAATCCCTTTCAATTGGGTATGTGGCAGCATTGACACAAATGTATGGTGTGTTTGCCATCAATGGCAGCGTGCATCATGGGTAAGCTTGCTCTTCTGTAGGAGCCTTGTTCACTCCACTTACTTCTTTTTGATAAAATGAAATTAAAGTTCTTTTAGTTGAGACCCTTCATGATTCTTGTTACAAAAAGAGGTTGTAAAGATATTCCAGGCAACCACAAGCTAGTTAGTTTAACAAAAGCAGAAATTGCTGGAAAAGTTCACCAGGTCTGGCAGGACCTATGGAGAGAAATCAGAGTTAATGATTTGGGTCTCGTGACCTTTCCTCAGAACTGACGGTAGCTGGGAAAATATTGTTTTTTTATGCAGAAGATAGCTTGGGAGCAAGAGTTGGCTAAGGAGTAAACAATAAGTGGAGAAAGAGCACAAAGAGAGAGAACAGTTGTGCAGACAAAGGAATGGATAATGTGCAGAGCGGGAGGGTGAATAGCTATTAATGGGGAAGGTTAGTGGCTAGCAATGGATTAGATTACTTACAGTGTGGAAACAGGCCTTTTGGCCCAACAAGTCCACACCGACCCACCGAAGCGCAACCCACCCATACCCCTACATTTACCCCTTACCTAACACTACGGGCAATTTAGCATGGCCAATTCACCTGACCCGCACATCTTTGGACTGTGGGAGGAAACCGGAGCACCAGGAGGAAACCCATGCAGACACGGGGAGAACGTGCAAACTCCACACAGTCAGTCGCCTGAGTCGGGAAATGAACCCGGGTCTCAGGCGCTGTGAGGCAGCAGTGCTAACCACTGTGCCACCGTGCCGCCCACGGTGTTACACAATGGGTTTGTGTAATCACAGACAATGTGATTACAAGGTATGTTGCATGGCAGTAAGGGTAAGGACATGGGACAGCTCAAGCCCGAAAGTTGTTGAACTCAGTAATGAGTCCAGTAGGCTGCAGGGTAACTCAAGTGGAAAATGAGACACTGTTCTTCCAGCTTGTGCTGAGCTTCACTGGAGTATTGCAGCAAGCCCAAGACACAGATGTTGGCCAGGAAACAGGGTAGTTTGTTGATGTGGCTGACCACAGAAAGCTCAGGGTATTTTTCTGTGGACAGGTGTTCTGTGAAGCAGTCACCCAGGATATTCTTCATTCCCCAATGGAGAGAAGACCACATCATGAGCAGCAAATGCAGTAGACTAAATTAAATGAAGTGCAGGTAAATCACTACCTCACCTGGAAGGTGTGTTTGGGCCCTGGGATAAGTTTGGTGAGAATGATTTTAGAAATGATTAGTTCAGTACAAAATTAAGTCACTTTAAGCAAATTCAGGAAAGGCAAATCAAGTACGCAAGTGCAGCAAGCAAAAAGGTAAATAGTTTGACCTTAAGTTGCAAGGGGATTTGCATACAAGAGGAAGGATATCTTGCTGCAGCTGTATAGGATCTTGATCAGACCAGAGTTGCAGTGTTGTATGTAGTTTTATTCTGCCCTAAAGTGAGTAATATTTATCATAGAGTGAGTACAGTAAACGTTCACCAGACTGATTCCTGGAATAGCAGATTTGTCACATGAGAAGAGATTTGGTTGATTAGGGCCTGTATTCCCTGGAATTTAGGAAGCTGTCCCAATAGTGACCATGTCGATTGCAGTTTAAACCCACCTGGTTCACTAGAGTCCTTTTGGGGAAGAAGATCTACCACCCTTAACTCACCTCGACTTCACATGGCTCCAGACCTACAGCAATATGGTTGACTCTTAACTGATCTTTGGCCAATTAAGGATGGGCAATGCTCGTTGAGCTTATGATTTCCACACTCCATGAATGAATTTAAAGAAAATTGTGATAGCTGGCATATGAATAGACAATATAGAATAAAAAATACAGTTTTAAATGGGTGCAGGAATTGAAGACTTGAATAAAAGTATGAAAAGCATTGGTGGCTGGACAAATTGAGTCTGATTTAATAAAACACTCAACATTCTAGCTTTATTAATTGGGAATTAGATTACAAAAGCAAGGAAGTTTTACTTTAAACTGATATAAAACACTGCTTTGGCCTGAACTGAAGGGTGTGAAGGCTTTGAAGAGGATGCAGAAAAGATTCAGCAAAAATGATTCTAAAGGAATTTGAGGAATTTAGTTTTATGATACATTGGAAAAATTGCAAAGTGAATACTAAAGGAACTTGATCAAGAGATTCTAAACCATGCATGATCTGGGTGAATTAGGCTGAAATGACCTATTAGAATAAGTCAGAAGCAGAGAACAAAGATTTATGATAGATTGCAAAAGAGTATCAATGTTTATACGAGGAAACATTTCCTTGCAACTTGAATTAGATTTCTGAGCTTGTTTCTGAAATAACGAACAATGCAACAATAATACTTTAACCGCAGACGTCAATCAATATTTAGGACATTAGCATTTTGTCCCTTCAAACTAGCCTGATTAATGCACACATGTGGCATGTATGAAAATGTGGCAAATACCTGTTAATAAGGGACCATTCCTTTATTTTTTTTTCAAAGTATGCATTCTTATGTACCTGTGAAGGTTTTCTGATAATGACCGTATGTCAAAAGTAATTAATCCAAAAGAAGTGCAGAAGCTGTAAATCAGGTGCAAAGATAGTAATTGCTGGAATAGGTCAACAGGTCTGGCAACATTTGTGGAGAGAAAGCAGAGTTAACCTGCAGAAGGATCACTCGACAGGAAATGCTAACTCTGATTCCTCTCCACAAATGCTGATGGAACTGCTGAGCTTTGCCAGCAATTTCTGTTTTAGTGTCAACAAGTACTTTCCAGGTTGTGAAATGTTTAGGAACATCCCAAACTTGTGAATGGGCAAACAACGCTTGTGAAAGGTGCTGCATAACTGCAAGGCATTTGTTTTTCATTTTCTAAACATTTTCATCTTTATTACAAATGCTCGTACAATGAGCTATAGTAAGGCATTCCGTGCTTTTTCAAAACTAAGTGATCTTGGTTTTGTTAATAATGCCTTTTTTATCTGGAGAAGATCACTTCCTGAGATATACTTCATGTATTGAGTGCAAGACTGAGTATCGGAGGCTTTCCAGAGCTGTCTTTCTCTAGTTAACAGATCATTGCACACCTCTGGTGGCTGTATCCTGGATGTGCAAAAGCAGCACCATGAAGAATAAGCAGGCTGCAGCTACCAAGGAAATAGCTTCCAGTTTTGCTGTGATTACTTTGCTGGGAGCACGATTTCTCCAAAACACATTTCATCTTGTCACCTGTTAAAACTGAGTGTCGGATGTCGCTGCTGAATCGCATCCATTGCTAAACCTCCTGAAACTTGTCCTCAGAAAGGTGAGCACTGGGCTGCATGTTTATATAAAAGGCTATTTTGGAAAGTGATGCAGAAGGATGCTGTCAAGCTGATTCCAGCTTCTTAAGTGGTGAAGAATCATTACAGTTTGTGTTTCAGTTAACCAATAACAGGGGTAATGTATTTATTTCAGGTTCATTATCATTCATTGTTCATTACTAGCAATTAACTTTTCATATATTTGCTCTTTCAGCAAATAGATCTGATTTTTAAAAATCAGTAAAAGTTATGTTTCATAGTTATATTCACTGATTTGATTTTACAGTTGGTGGAGACTATAGATGAATGTGTTGGAATCATTGGAATCAATGGGCATACATGGTATTGGTGTTTATCAAACATACTTGCTATTTGAAATTATTTTTATAAGCGTGTGGCTGCGGTTTTAGTTTTGCCTTGATCCTACTGTTAATTGATTTCATATCATTCGAGGTGAATTTCATAGTATTAGGTATAGTAATTACTGAAAATAGTGTAACCAGCACTTTGAATGAAAAATGCTACAGGTTTTGTCCATCATCTGATTTAAAGAAGAACGTGTTGAAATGGTCACAATCAACTTTCAAAATTTTGACTGGAAAAATAAGAACATCAAAATTCTCCAATCTGTTCTACTATAAACCAAAATTCTGCACAATAAATAGAGCTTTGACTTTACCTCTGGATCAAAATACAATTTTAGCTGTACACAGCTTATTTACATGTGCAGTTAAATATTAATTCAAAGTGACACTGGATGAAGTTTTACTTTTTGTTTTTAAACCCTAAGCACTGGCTGGGAAGTCTCTGTCTTGAGCATCCACAGGTTGGGATAAGGTGGCATCTCTAGATTTTATTTGTAGTTGCAGCAATGTTTTCCACTTGCTTTGCACAAGTTGGTCAACTGAACATTCACTTGTTCTAAGTTACAGATCTGCACTACAGAGATGGAAGTGAGCCAGTTTGCATTTTCCTGTTGGAGTCAAGGTCTTCAGCAAAAAAAGCCCCAATCTCACTAACTAGCTAATCTCAAGAGATGAAGGTGTCCCGCATTATTTTGCCAAAGAAACAAAGCAAGCTTTTATTCCTTTGAACATTAATCTGTGAAGTCATGTTGATGATATTCCTGAAATGTCTTGGTATTGTCATTTAGACAAAGTATTTAGTACCTGAAATGATCCTAAAAGTGCCTCCATGCAATGTTGGGCCTTGTTGTTATTCTGAAGAAAACCAAAATAAATATCTTTCATAAGGATATTGGATAGAAATATTTCATGGTTTGACAGAGAGAAACAAATCAAATGATCTCAAGAAGTCAAACTTGTAGTGTTCCAACTTGCTGTCGAAATGTGAGTTTTATTTGTGGTCTACTCTTTCACAGATGAAGAATGAATTTTTTTTCCCTTTTAAAACAAGGTATGTATCCTTCACTGGATTATACAGCCTTCAAACTCTCTGCTTACCCCTGGGTCCACGTTATGCTATGAAGTCCTATGGACCAATAATGTATTGATTTAAAGATAAAGTCACCATTTTTCCAAAGGACAATTGGACTGCTCTCTCATGAGTTTTAACCTGAGGGCCACCACACCTCAGGCAAAGGGTGAAATGAAGAAGGTGAGACCTTCATGGTAACCTCAGCCAGTGTGAGAGATGAACCTACACTGCTGGTATCACTTTGCATTGTAAACCAACTGTCCAGCCAACTAAGCTAACCACCCCATTGATAAAGAATTAACCACAGAAATATTTTCAGAGCATGTGTTTATTAAACACTTGTTCTGGCAAAATATTAGCAAGAACTAAAGTGAAATTTGTGAGATAGGTAATCGATTATTATACAGGTATCCTCTACTTTTCGAATGTTTATGCAATTTTGCTTTTATGAAAGACTTACATTAGTACCTGTTATCGCAAATCTGAAGAGAATTTTCCCTTTTACAAAAAACAGCGATACCTTTTACCCTATAAGTCATGCACCTTTGCTTTATGCAATTTCCGGCTTACAAAAGGTTTCCTGGGAACGCTCTACTTTCAAATAGCGGGTACCATGTGTATTAATTATACCTGCCAGAAAGTTGAAAGCATGTCTTGATAAAGAAAATAGATTAACTCACCATGTCAAAACTGTATGAACCAAAGTAGATCTTTCTGCTTCTTGAGCCCATTACTCCATTCTCTTGAGATTGTAGTTAGCCTAAGACCAAATTTCATATAGATCCTTTTGTTCTTTTTAATTTCCTTGGAGGACGTGGTTTTAGCTGCCTGGCCAACATTTACTGCCTATCACTAGTTGCCCTTGAGAAAGTGATGGTGAGCTACCTTCTTGAACTATTGTAGTTCATGTGTTGTAGGTGGCTCACAGTGCCCCAGGAAAGGAAATCCAGAATATTGATCCAGTGACAATGATATATTTCCACGTCAGGATGGAGTGTGACCTGCAGGGGAAATTGCAGGTTGTGGTTTTCCCATGGATATGCTGACCTTCTCCTTCTAGATGGGCACATTCCTGGGTTTGGAATGTGCAGCTTATGGAGTTCTAGTTCATTTCCTCAGTGCAGGTAGAAGATGCGAACTGCTCCTTCTGACCATCAGTGATGGAGCAAGTGGGTGCTCATGATTGTGATGCCAATCATTTGGACTGCCTTGAACTGGAAATATAAAGGGCTTTTGCCCAAATTGTTGATTTTCCTGCTCCTCGGATGCTGCCTGACCTGCTCTGCTTTTCCCGCACAATTCTAATCTTGACTGGATAGTATCAAGCTGTTTGAGTGTAGTTCAAACTGGACCTATCCTGGAAAGTGGGAAACATTGCACCACACTCTTGGCCTGTGACTTTGTAGATGGCGGACAGGCTTTGAGGAATAAGGAAGTGAGTTACTCACCACAGTATCCCTAGTCTCTGATCTGCTCTTGTAGGCACTGTATTTACAAAGCAACCTCAGTTGAGTTTCTAGTCAATTATAAACCTCAGGATGTTGATGGTGAAGAATTCAGTGATGATAATATACTTAAGGGGAAGAGGCAGTGGTTAGATTGTCTGTCTCTCATTGGAGATAGTCATTATCAAGCATTTGTGTGGTATGAATGTTACTTATCAGCCCAAGCCTGGATATTATGAAGACATCATTGCAATTATACATGAAGAGTTTCAGTGTGTGGAGAACTGTGAATGGTGCTCAACATAATGCAACCGTCAGTGAAGATTCCCACTTCTGACCTTATAATGGAGATAAGGTCATCGATGAAGCAGCTGAAGATGAAGCTGAAGATGTTGATTCCAGGTTTTGCTCAGGCTCCTTGATGCCACAGTTGGTCAAATGTGACCTTAATTTCAAGGACTGTCACTCTCACCTCACCTCACCTCTGGAATTCAGCTCTTTTGTCCTTGTTTGAACCAAGGCATAATAAGGTCAGGAGCCAAATGCCGGTGGAACCTAAAGTGAGCAGCAGTGAGCAGGTTATTGCTGAGCAGATGCTGTTTGATAGCACTGTTGATGACAAATTCCATCGTTTTACTGATAATCAAGAGCAGACTGATGGGGAAGTAATTGTACAGATTGGATTTGTCCCACTCTTGTGTACGTGACATACCTGGGCAACTTGCCCCATTGTCAGGTAAATGCCAGCATTGTAACTGTAGTGGAACAGGTTATCCAAGGGAGTACAAATCTTCAGTTCTATTGTCAGGGCCCATAGTCTTTGCAGTATCCAGTACCTCCAATCGTTTCTTGACTGTATGTGACGTGAATTGAATTGGCTGAAGACAGGTATCTGTGATGCTGGTGACTACAGTTGGAGGCAGAGATGGATCATCCACTTGGCATGTCTGGCTGAAGAATGCTACAAATCCTTCTATCCTGTTTTTTGCACTGATGTGTTATTCACTTCAATCATTGAGGATGAGCATATTTGTGGAGTTTCATCTTCTCATGAGTTGTTTAATTATCCACTACCATATCTGAATGTAAATGACAGGACTGCAAAGATCAGACCTGATCTATTGGTTGTGGAATTGTTTAGCTCTGTCCATCACTTGCTGCCTATGCTGTTTGATGTGCAAGTAGACCTGTTGGGTAGCTTCACAAAGCTGACATTTAATTTTTATGTGTGCCTGGTGCTGCTCTTGACATGCCCACCCCCACACTCTCCATCAAACCAGAGTTGATGCTCTGGCTTGATTGGGGGTGATGGTTGAATGGAAGATATATCAAGCCATGAGGTTGCAAATTATGCTGGAGTACAATTCTGCTGCTGTCGATGGCCCACAGCATCTTATTGATGCCTAGTCTTGAGTTTCTAAATCACTTCAAGGTCTGTCCCATTTATCAAAGTGACAAAGCTACACAATACAGTAGAAGGTATTTTCAGTGTGAAGATGGAACTTTGCCTCCACAAGGACTGTGCATTGGTCCCTCTTATCAATATTGTCATTTTAGATGTATTTGCAATCAGCAGATTGGTTAGGATGAAGTCAAGTATATTTTCATTCTTGTTAGTTTCCATGCCACCTGCCACAGACCCAGTTAGAAGCTATGTCCTTCAGGACCTGTCTAGCTCGATCAGTAGTGCTGTTGCTGAGCCACTTTAGGTGATAGACATTGAAATCTTTCATCCAGAGAAATTTAATTCCTTGCCACCTTCAATGCTTCCTCCAAATCTTCAAAATGGAAGAGTATTTATTCAATAGATGAGGGAGGATTGTATGTGGTAATCAACAGGTGCTTTCCTTGCCCATATTTAAACTGAAGCCATGAAACCTCATGGGATCCAGAGTCAATGTTGATGATTCCAAAATCAACTCCCTCCTGATGGTATGCCACTGTGCCACCATCTCTGCTGAGCCTGTCCTGCTGGTGGGACGGGGCATATCCAGGACTGGCAATGGACAATACTTGTAAGCTATGATTCCTTGAATATGACCATGTCAGACTATTGATTGACAAGTCTATGAGAAAGTTCTCCTAATTTTATTACTCCTATCAACTGTTAGTTAGGAGGACTTTTGGAGTGTCAACAGGGTTATTTATGTCGTTGTTACTTTTGGTGCCCAATTCAATTATGCTTTAATGCATTTCATCCACAATCTATCAATCTCTGATTTAAATTATAACCATCTATTGTTGGTGGAAGAGAATTACAAACTTCTAATACCCTTTTGTGTAGAAGGTTTCTCGAGCAATTAATGCTGTGCCTTTATTTAAGAAACATTGTCAAGAGAAGTCTGGGAACAATAGATGTGTGAGTCTGAAATCAGTGGTGGGTAAGTTGTTATCGGGGATTCTGAGAGACAGCAGTTATATGCATTTGGTGGGGCCAAGACTAATTATGAATCCTCAACATGGCTTTGTGCATGAGAAATTGTATATCACTAACTTGATTGAGTTTATTGAGGACCTAACCAAAAGGATTGATGGCAGAGTGGTAACTGTTGTCTACATGGATGTTAGGAAAGCCTTTGACAAGATTCCATATGGTAGATTCATTCGCAAAGTTAGATCACACGGGATTCAAGGAGAGCTTGCTAACTGGATACAAAATTGGCTTTATGGTAGGAGACAGAAGGTGATGGTGAAGGATTGTTGTTGGACTGTAGGACTGTGTTGGACTGTAGTACTGTGTTGGAATATGCCTTCTAAATTCTCATCCACATTGTTTACTTGAAGGACAAACAAAGGTGGACCCAGCACTAATCCCTGTGGTACACCACTGGTAGGCTTAGACCAGGGATACAAAATAGAAACATCTTTAATTATAATACTGTAAAAGTAAAAACAATATTAAAAATTGGCTTACACCAAGGATACATAGTACCATCATCTTCACTCAACATAATCATTCCAGAAATTTGACAGGAAAATATGAGCCTAGGTTAATGTTACAATCACTGTTTTAGTTCAAACGCAATGCTGTGGTCCTCAATTGTTGATCATCCATTTCACACAGTGGTGGAAATGATGGCAATGAGTTACCTGATCAGGTGGACTTGACAGGATCTAGTTTGTGCTGTGAACCTCCAGCCCATTCACTTGAATTCCAGGCAAACTGGTGTAACTCAGGATTAATATATCCTTGTCAGGTGTTTAGGTTTTCAGACTAATCACTGTGAATCTTGAGACTTAGGTAGCTAGACACCTACAACAAAAAAAAGGCAATACCTTCTGTAATCACTGCAACCAACCACTGGGAAAGGCCAAGAGTCATTATCTTTCATCCCATTGCCAATGATATCATATTGACTCAGTGTTTTTTTTTAAAACATCTCTAATGAAATTAAAAACTATTTCTAAAAACTGGCTTATAATCTTAGTATGCATAATACAGAGGGAACTTTTTCATCCAGGAACTACATTTCTTACGTTTTTGATGCATTAACAGGAAAATATGTTTTTAATTCTGATGAATATTTCTGCACATAATTTTGCTTTAAAAAAATACATTAAATCATTGATGTCTGGTTATGTTGTCCCTGTTCTACCTGAGCATCTACCTTCAATCCAGCCTAAACAGAATAAAGTGCTTCAGCTTAAAAATAAAATCTCCAAATAAAGCAAGTCATTATGCATAGTGTCAAACACCTCCTGAATACTTACCACAAGTCCATACCAGTAAATTTACTCACACTCATTCCTTGGTCTCCTACATGGAGAGAAATGGTGGAAATCCCTAAAGTGGGAGAGTGTTTATTTTGAGCAAGAGGACTTCATCAACACCTCACTCTCAATGTGAATGCTTCAATCCAGTATGAGATCTACACAAAAATACAGATTCCCTCTGCCTCTCAAATGGTTTCTTCCTTTGGCATCTCATGTTTGCACATTCTCCCCGTGTCTGCATAAGTTTCCTCAAGGTGCTCCAGTTTCCTCCCACAATCCAAAAATGTGCAGGTTAGGTGAATTGGCCATGTGAAATTGCCCGTAGTGTTAGGTGAAGGGGTAAATGTCGCCGAATGGGTCTGGGTGGGTTGCGCGTCGGCGGGTCGGTGTGGACTTGTTGGGCTGAAGGGCCTGTTTCCACACTGTAATTTAATCTAAAATACGTTTACTGTGACTTCATTGAAATATGGTCAGATCAATTGAAAAGTACTCTCAAACCAGCTTTGCAGTGAAATTAAGATAAGATTTTATGGACTCCGCTTTCTCCATCCAGTCTAGTGGGATTGCAAAAACAACTTTACAGTTGACCCACGATGAAAGGATTGATCTATCTTTACAAAATGAAATTCTACTTGAAAGTACTGCATTGATGTTGGGAAAAGAGAATTCCAGGAGCATCATGAGAGCAGGAGATGCCAAAGGAAGAAACCATTTGAGAGGCAGAGGGAATCTGTATTTTTATGTAGATCTCATACTGGATTGAAGCATTCACATTGAGAGTGAGGTGTTAATGAGGTCCTCTTGTTCAAAATAAACACTTTCCCACTTTAGGGATTTCCACCATCTCTCTCCATGTAGGAGACCAAGGAATGAGTGTGAGTAAACTTACTGGTATGGACTTGTGGTAAGTATTCAGGATGAGGTATGAAAAAATGTTTTACCTTTTCCACCATTAACACCATTGGTTGGGTTGTGATTAAAGAGGAGAAAGTAAGGACTGCAGATGCTGGAGATCAGAATGAAGAGTGTGGTGCTGGAAAAGCGCAGCAGGTCAGGTAGCATCCGAGGAGCAGGACAATCAACGTTTCAGGCAAAAACCCTTCAACAGGAATATGGGGTTTGGGGGGAAGGATGCTGAGCGAAAAATAGGAGGATGATAAAGGAGAAAATTTCAGGCCTGAACATTTTTATACTTATGCAAAGTACTACAGAGTTGTTCTGAACACCATCAAGAAGGTCTTAAAATCTTAAGTTGAGATGGATGAAATGAAGGGAAGGAAAGACAGAAAAAAATGTTAAATTATAATTAAAGCACAACTAATGCCCAAGTTTGAAGTGGGGTTTTGCTACCAGGGTAGTTAGCTAAAGTCAGGAAATGTTGGGAGTGGGGGAGTGGAGAGAAAGGTTTCATTCATAAAATCCATTCACTATTTTGTATGTTCCACAGTATGGAAACATACTGTTATTCAGAACCCCGCCCCCCACCCCACCCCAAATAAAATATCTAATCCTTTAACGGCCTCTTTAAGCTATAATTTAAAGTATGAACTCAGAATCTACTGCCAAGATAATAGTTTTTTCAACTCAGACACGCATGCATGATGACAGCCATTCTGAAAATGTCAACAGAGAGTTCTAATGAAATTAGGAGAGGGGGGTTCCCTCTGAGCCACATGGTCTGCTAAGAAGTGTCATAACATATCCAGGCAAGTTGATTTCTTTTAAAAAATAAAACTTCTATGAAAATTGCACAACTAACTGCAATTATATGTTTATGTATAGATGGCCTGGCAATCAATCAGTCTAACAAAGATTTTTTAAATCTCTAACAGTTGCAACCTGCTAAGATTTAAATGGGAGGCCATTTAAAAAAAAAATCAGGTCATGAATTCACACCACATAAGTGCCAGGCAACGCTCACCTCTGACAAGAGAGAATTAAAACTTTGTCCGTTGACAGTCAATGGCACTGTTATCACTGAAGTCCCCACTATCAATGGTGTTACCATTGACTTGAAATGCATAAATGTTCCAATTCAGTTGAGTGGGTATTAAAGATATCTGAGTGAAATCTTCACATAAAAGGTGTGCAAATGCTTCACAATCCTCTGAAATTCTAACAGTCATCTAAACATCACCCGTTCTCCCCTTATCGATTGATATTACTGCTTTTGATTGATGATGTGTAGGTTAGATGCATTAGTCAGGGGTACGTATAGGATAATAGGGTGGGGGAATGGGTCTGAGTGGGTTACTCTTCAGAGGGACGATGTGGACTTGTTGGGCCAAACGGCTTGTTTCCACACTGTAGGGATTCTATGATCCTATCGATGATAAACTGGACTAGTCATAGAGTCATAGAGCTGTACAGCATGGAAACAGACCCTTCGGTCCAACCTGTCCATGCCGACCAGATATCCCAACCCAATCTAGTCCCACCTGCCAGCACCCAGCCCATATCCCTCCAAACCCTTCCTATTCATATACCCATCCAAATGCCTCTTAAATGTTGCAATTGTACCAGCCTCCACCACATCCTCTGGCAGCTCATTCCATACACGTACCACCCTCTGCATGAAAAAGTTGCCCCTTAGGTCTCTTTTATATCTTTCCGCTCTCACCCTAAACCTATGCCCTCTAGTTCTGGACTCCCCAACCCCAGGGAAAAGACTATGCCTATTTATCCTATCCATGCCCCTCATAATTTTGTAAACCTCTATAAGGTCACCCCTCAGCCTCCAATGCTCCAGGGAAAAAGCCCAAGCCTGTTCAGCCTCTCCCTGTATCTCAGATCCTTCAAGCCTGGCAACATCCTTGTAAATCTTTTCTGAACCCTTTCAAGTTTCGCAACATCTTTCCGATAGGAAGTAGATCAGGACTGCACGCAATATTCCAACAGTGGCCTAACCAATGTCCTGTACAGCCGCAACATGACCTCCCAACTCCTGTACTCAATACTCTGACTACTAAAGGAAAGCATACCAAACGCCTTCTTCACTATCCTATCTACCTGTGACTCCACTTTCAAGGAGCTATGAACCTGCACTCCAAGGTCTCTTTGTTCAGCAACACTCTCTAGGACTTTACCATTCAGTGTATAAGTCCTGCTAAGATTTGCTTTCCCAAAATGCAACACCTTGCATTTATCTGAATTAAACTCCATCTACCACTTGTCAGCCCATTGGCCCATCTGGTCCAGATCCTGTTGTAAGCTGAGGTAACCCTCTTCGCTGTCCACTACACCTCCAATTTTGGTGTCATCTGCAAACTTACTAACTGTACCTCTTATGCTCACATCCAAATCATTTATATAAATGACAAAAGGTAGAGGGCCCAGCACCGATCCTTGTGGCACTCCACTGGTCACAGGCCTCCAGTCTGAAAAACAACCCTCTACCACCACCCTCTGTTTTCTACCTTTGAGCCAGTTCTGTATTCAAATGGCTAATTCTCCCTGTATTCCATGGGATCTAACCTTGCTAATCAGTCTCCCATGGGGAATCTTGTCAAACACCTTACTGAAGTCTATATAGATCACATCTACTGCTTTGCCCTCATCAATCTTCTTTGTTACTTCTTCAAAAAACTCAATCAAGTTTGTGAGACATGATTTCCCACACACAAAGCCATGTTGACTATCCCGAATCAGTCCTTGCCTTTCCAAATACACGTACATCCTGTCCCTCAGGATTCCCTCCAACAACTTGCCCACCACCGAGGTAAGGCTCACCAGTCTGTAGTTCTCTGGTTTGTCTTTACCGCCTTTGTTAAACAGTGGCACCATGTTTGCCAACCTCCAGTCTTCTGGCACCTCACCTGTGACTATTGATGATACAAATATCTCAGCAAGAGGCCCAGCAATCACTTCTCTAGCTTCCCACAGAGTTCTCGGGTACACCTGATCAGGTCATGGGGATTTATCCACCTTTAACCGTTTCAAGACATCCAGAACTTCCTCCTCTGTAATCTGGACATTTTTCAAGATGTCACCATCTATTTCCCTACAGTCTTTATCTTCCATATCCTTTTCCACAATAAATACTGATGCAAAATATTCACTTAGTAGCTCCCCCATTTTCTGTGGCTCCACACAAAGGCCACCTTGCTGATCTTTGAGGGGCCCTAATCTCTTCCTAGTTACCCATTTGTCCTTAATACATTTGTAAAAATCCTTTGGATTTTCCTTAATTTTATTTGCCACAGCTATCTCATGTCCCCATTTTGCCCTCCTGATTCTCAAGGTTTTGCCCACCCTAAGAGCAGTTAGGCATGGTCAATAAATGCTGACCCATCCAGCAAAGTCTACATTCCTTGAATGAACTTAATATCTGCACAATTTGTTATTGAGTAGAATATCTGATATTTTCTCACCATTTCTTAAAGTTCACAGAGTCTTCCTGCTTGCATGGAAATGCAACCCATAGTTTCTCTGTCGTGCCCACTAGTATAGGCAAGAAAACTTTAATCAGGAGGCCTCAGCATGCATGAGATTCATTCATGCATGTGTCTCAATGTTAAAACTTGTGTTGACACAGCCAAGTATGTAAGAATAGGTGGAAAAACTTGCCTCTGGAAACAATCTCTCTTCATACAAGAAATTGAGCCACTTTTAACATTAATGGTGCATTGACTGATACACTTGGCTGAGCAAAGTTTGAAGTTGGGACTAAGTCATGACCCACATAGAAATGTACACAGATACTTGAGCCCTATTATTCCTGATTGACACAAACGCTAAAGATCAAATTAAATTAATCAAAATCATCACTTCTCCAAAAATTCAGCGTATCAGGAAATACCAATCAAGTTGTTGCACTGAATAAGAAACTACTATTTATGACAAATAAATCCGTTTTAACCACAGACAAACAAGGTACAGTACAATTCAATCCTTCTTAAACTCCTAAACACATATGTAGACAGACACAGATGAAAAAACACATACATTTCATGATTGGGGAAAGGAGAGTGAACACAATTCAATGGCAACAATTCACAGGATTCAATGAGATGTCCTTTTACTTCTTCCAAATTCTGCTGGTATCTTCATTCAAAGTCACCTTTATTCTTGACTGCAGACTCATGGCAAGCTAAGTCTTCAGTCTCTGTCACTAGTTAGCGGCAGCAGCTTACAAGCAAATGGTAAATGCGAGCAGCAAGCTATCTTCCAATTCTTTGATGCAAAGAGAGATTGTTGCTTCTGTTTTTCAGAGTCTGGAAGCTTTCTGCTATGCTATTGTTCACACACAGGCTGTACATCTGCTGCGGAGCCACTCAGAAAGTTGCTGTCATGCTGGTGATCCATAACCCACACAACTGGTCCTATTGAATCAAAGTTGCCCCAAAACATCCACTCACACGATGCTGGAGTCTCCAAGATCTTCCCCCACTGCTTGAAGAAAGCGACCGTATAAATACAACTCTCAATGGCTGCCAATAACTTGCTTTAAGATTGTATCAACCATCCAATTTCCATGCTTTAAGGGTTTTTTTTTCTTTTCCATTCATCCATCACTCAAAAAATAAAGAAAAATATGTTATTTGGAATTACAACATGAGAATGAGTCCTTGATCCCTTAATTTATTTATTATTGTTTAGAGTCCAAAACTGATTTAAACACAAAGAACTAAAACATCAGGGAATACCTGGCCATTTTTTTCCCTGAACTTGCATATTTTGGGTGCTATTTGTTGGAATACTTCTGATTAAAAGAAAACCCATTGTTTTTGTTCACTCATCCAAATGCTTTGGTATTGCATTTAAAAGATATTCATACTGGTCACGCATCTTTATTTCTTATCTTTCCAGCAAACTGAGCTTCCCAGTTTGTCACTGCAGTTTATAAATATTTAATATGATGCAAATTCTTTTATTAGACAAAAACATACTTAATTTATGGTCCAATGCTCTATCTTTGCAAAATGCACAGTTGAGAAACAGTGAACCCAAAACATTTGCATATGTATGTTAATAACCAATATAGCAACACCTCTGAGCAATGCCAAGCTTTAACTTCCTGCTTTTTAATAACCTGGTGAAATCGTGCACTGTTGTTAGTTTTCAGTTAAAAAGCCCTGAAGGAAGAATTGAGCAGCAATAATGTGCTTAAACTTTATCTTAAACCACAAAGTGTAGGTATATAGTTCACTGACTAATCTTTTCATTGCAAACATCAGAGTCCACTTTTATGCACCCCATGAGTTTCACCACAGCATTGGTTCCAACTGTGACTGGTGTTCCCTCATGTGTTCAGCAATTATATGCTTGCTTCAGTTGTTCAATTAAAATTAGGCTCAGTACAGTAAATCCTGCATAAAGAGTTAAACCAAGATATACTATGGAGTTCTAATATAGTTGAGAGGTTTGAATCACATCTAATGAGGAAAGAACCTTGAACAGCACAGTAACTTTATTGCTGCCCAGAAACAGTAGGCCTGATTTTTAACAAAATATTTAACCAAATAGTTTATTAAGAATAAAACTAAGAGATTTATTTTGTGATGTATTCTATTCTCATCATGTTTTAGGGTGCTGAGAAATAATCCGTCAATGCCTTGCAGTATTTGACTCCCAATCAAAACGCTATTTCCACGGGATAGCTTTGACATTACTCTCATTGGTTTGGGCATGTGACAAATGGTAGTAAGAGTCAAGGTGTTAAAATGCCCCAAACTTTGAGCCAATAACTCACTGGAGGATTTTGTCTGCTGTCTACACCAAGCCAATCCCAGTTTAAAATCAGGGTTTCAGATATTAATTAAATTTAAATCTCAAAGTCATTGGTGGGTATATGTTGAAAACAAAAAATTGTTGTAAAGAAGCATTCAAGATTTGTGTTCTAACAAATGATACAAGAATTTCTCTGGTCACCATGTTGAACATCAAAACTATCTATTTCAAAATTTACCAGGCAGTGTTTGGCTGCTATGTATTCCTTTCAAATGGTTGCTTGTATTTTAATCTAAATAATTTAATTATTATTCCTTGCTTTAGGTTTTAAAATGTGTTAATAGTGAATAATATCTGAAATTTATTTTCTCTGTTCTTGTATTGATGTTAGAATCTAATGCAAAGCAAATAAACTTACCATTGAAGCATTGACCTGATCACTTAGCGTTCCCACAGCAATAAGATCTAAAATGTTTGGAAGTATTCTCCTGTAAGTACTAGCTGATGTGCAACAAATAAAATGCCACCTATACTGTACAATATACAATGCTATGCAGTTGAAACATTTATGAACTGGGAATTTTACTGTTTAAATTTCAAACTTTCATGCATTTGCTGATAGACACATGTAGTTATGGTTTTTGATGCTTTAACTGTGCAGGTGGTAACCTAGACTCACCTATAAAACCATGCAGTAGTTCTACTACTTCTATAGTTTTTGATTTTGATCATTTTTCTATTAATTAATGCTGATAGAATAGTTAATTTTTTTTGTCATGACTTATTTCTATTGCTTGATAGTATGGACTTAAAGTAATTACAATTTCACATTGGTATCAAGGTGGTACTTGGAAACTTTTCGTAAGTTTTGTTATGCACCTCTTTAAAATTTTCCTTGCATTCAGAAATTGGAGGCCGAAGACATTTCATATATCTCTAAGTTTGCAGTTTAGAGTTAGATCTTCTAACTGCATCCTTTGTTTTTGTCCAGTTCAATGTAGGTTTCAGGCTCTGAAATAAGATTCTCTGGATTATATTTCTATAAGGAGATCAGGTTCATCAATGAAATATTAGGTTACCACTCTCAGTAGGTTGGCAGACTTGAATATTAGCACTTGATATTGATCCAGTCATTCATTGTTCAGCCACTAAAATATTTTTTTTTTGGTTATTTTCCAGCCTTAAATTTTCATTCAGAATTAAATTCATTTGCTTTCTTCTGTTGATTGTATGTAGCATTCAGAGTAATTTGTTTATAATTGAACTTCCTTTGGTATTTTTCCATTCAATCCATTACATTACTTATTAACCGCTTTAGTCATATTGAGTGAAAATTGCTGTCATCTGCTTTAGTGCAGAAAAGAAAACCTTTGACAAACATTATAATGAACACAACATATTTTAGCGCAATTCAAAACCATCAGTTTGATGAGAATACATTTCCTTGCTAATTATTTTGTGCCCTTGAAAATGAGAGGTGCAAATTACTGGAAAATTAGAAACAAAAACTGGTCAGGCCATGTAAAAGACTCTTTTTGGAGACATCTGGATAATATGTTGTGTTTCTGTTCGCCGAGCTGGAAGTTTTTGTTGCAAACGTTTCGTCCCCTGGCTAGGCGACATCATCAGTGCTCTGGAGCCTCCTGCGAAGCGTTTCTTTGATGTTTCTTCCGGTATTTATAGTGGTCTGTCCTTGCCGCTTCCGGGTGTCAGTTTCAGCTGCATATGATATATATGATAGCTACCAATAGGTCCATCCTGCCTGTCACTAATAGCTCTCGCATCTATCACAAAATGCTTTATCCTTCTGGTGCCAAGTCCTGTGAGAACAAAAATAAATAAATAATGGTAATTAGGGAAACAAATTTAGAACTTTCTCTTTGATTTCAGTATAAATCAACCTTTATCCAGAAAACCACATTGAGCAAGCTTTTGTGGAATATATTCTCTGTCTCAGCTAAGAATTGGTCTAATTCTCACTTGCAATCGTGAATAATTTTCTTATGAACTATATTTGCCTTTTCAAACTTGATCAGATTTGAAGTCACATTGTTATTATATATATTTTGATCTTACCTGATGTTATTACTGAGCAGGATTCCAGACCGAAGTTTGATGTGATGATTTTTTTTTTAGTTTTTGGTTTTTCTGTTGTAAGATGGTCTATCAATGACACACAAACATGCGCCTGTGCATAATATCATGCATCTCCATGTCAAAAAAGATACATTTCAGTGAGACCTCCAAGCCATGCTGAGATTCTGGTGAATAGAAAAACATTTACTTTCCTTAATTGTCCGGACTTGCTGGAGGATTGTGACATTGTGTTGAATGGACGCAGGAGCCATATGTGATAATAAAGGGAGCCAAGAGTGTTGGAATTATGTGAAGGGTGCAGCGCTGCAATCACTTGGACGTACATAAGTCGAGTGTACCTACACCAAGTGCACAAACCTAACGGAATACATCAGGCAATTTGCTGATGCATAAAGCATTGGCTTTAATAATGCTCAGTTTGTGTTTTGTATTTTATGGACCAGGTTAATTCTTCTCTTTTGAGCAGATATATTATTGAGGTTATCATGTGGTCCCAGTTGAATTTGATAGATCAGAATGAGATTGTATGTGATTATAGCAGAAGGTCATTTTCAAGGCCCATTTAACATTCTTGTTGGAAAGGTGGAATGCAGTAATTATTTATGGGGGTTTGACTTGAGCTTTAGATCCTTGTTCAAATTGAATTTAGTATCTTTGAAAGTGATAGCATATATTGCTATGGCAATCTTATCTGTATATTTGCACAACTTTGACTCCATATTACTCTTTAAACGTGGAGTTTGTTCATACTATGTTGACATGAGTAATTAGCCATGTGATGATAAATCATGTCATGATCCCAATAACTTCCAAAGACACATTTGAATTTCCAATGGCTGACAGGAAATATCACGCAGCAAGATTTCAAGTTTAAGACTTTTATTGTCACAACTAAACTAAAAACAACAGTGCCTAAGCATTAATTTAGTATATCATGTCCACTATAAATTATAGAAAATGGAGCTTTTAAATGTCAGAGAATTCCCCTCCACATTTATACTTTATCTGCCATACATGTGGACATTCCATCCTTCAGGAACTAGTCCAAAGCTACTCTTAGCTTCCATTATTTGAACAACATTCAGTGAGATAGTGGGATTATGTGTTGGCTTGCCAAAACATCCTACTTTTACCTTCAATGTATGAATGTAGAACACACAATAAAACAGTACAGCATAGGAACAGGCCCTTTAGCCCACCATTCTGTGCTGATTATGTTGTCATTCTAACTAATCCCATCTGTTTAAATATGATGCCTATCCTTCTACTCTCTGCCTGCTCATGTGTCTGTCTAAATTCCTTTTAAATGTTGCTATGGTATCTGCTTCTACCACATCCTCTGGCAGAATGTTCCAGGCACCAACTACCTCTGTTAAAAAAAAACTTGCCTCATACACCTTCTTTAAACTATCCTACTCTCAACTTAAACGTATCACCCCTGGCATTTGCCATTTCCATCTTGGGGAAAAAAGGCCCCGACTATCACCCTATCCACACTTCTTATAATTTTACATACTTCTATCAGTTTGCCCCTCAGCCTCCAATGCTCTAACGAAAACAATCCAGGTCTATCCAACCTCTCGTTACAACTAGTACACTCCAAACCAGGAAGCATCCTCTGTTGCATCCTCTCCAGAGTCTCTACGTTCTTCCTACAGTTTGGCAACCAGAATCAATTCCCCTAATGTTGACTAAATAAATGTTTAGATAGCTGCAACATTACTGGCCAAAGTTTGTACTCAATGCCCGATCAATGAAGGTAAGCAAGTGGTGCACCTTCTTTACTACCACTTTTCTCATGCATTTGGCCTCCCAAAATGCATCACCTCACACTTGTTAAACGCTATGATTTCTTCACCGAACTTTCTAACTGATCTAAATCCTGCTGTATTCTTTGGCAAACTTCCTCATTATCCACAACTCCACAAATTTTTCAGTAATTTACAAACTTACTAATCAGATTGTCTACATTTTCATCCAAATCATTTATATAAATTAGAAAAAAAAAACAGAGGGTCCCAGCACTGATGCTTGTGAACCACCACTGGTCACAGACCCTTCAATCAAAAAAAACCTCCTTTCCACAGCCACCTCTTGGCCTTTTATGAACAAGACAGTTTTGTATCCACTCACTCTGGATCTCATGTGACATCATCCTCTGGATCAGCCATGAAGGATCTTGACAAATGCTTTAATAAAGTCAATGTAGTCAACATACACATTCTACCCTCATCAATTATCTTCATCACTTCCTCAAAAACTCATCAAGTTTGTGAGGCAAGCCCTCCCTCTCGTAAAGCCAAGCTGACTGTCCTTAGTAAGTACATTCTTTTCCAAATGCAAGTAAACCCTCTCCTTAAGAATCTTCTCCAATATGTTTCCTCCCACTAATGTAAGAATCATCAACCCTGTACATATCTGGATTATACCTATTGTCCTTCTTAAACAAAGGAACAACACTGGCTATTCTTCAATCTTTTTGGAACTGACCCATGGCCAAAGAGGAAAGAAAGATCTTTGTCAAGGCTGCAGCAATCTCTTCCTTTAGTATCCTGGGATACATCCCATCAGGCCTTAGGTACTTTTCTACCTTTATGTTTTCCAAGACAACCAACATCAACCCCTTTTTAATATCACCCAAGAATAGCAACATATCCCTCTCTAATCTTTTCATCATCCATGTCCTTCTATTCAGTGATTACTGGAACAAAGTGTATCTTAATCTCACCCACTTCCTCTGGCTCCACACATAAATTTGTTCCTTTGTTCTTGAGCGTATCTACCTTTTCCCTGGCTACTATCTTGCTCCCTCCAACCACAAGGGATGAACTCATATTTCTCCGGTTTCCTCATTTCCCCTTCCCCCACCTTGTCTCAGTCCCAACCCTTGAACTCAGCACCACCTTCCTAACCTGCAATCTTCTGCCTGACCTCTCCGCTCCCACCCCCACTCCAGCCTATCACCCTCACCTAAACCTCCTTCCACCTATCGCATTTCCAATGCCCCTCCCCAAGTCCCTCCTCCCTACCTTTTATCTTCGCCTGCTTGGCACACTTTCCTCATTCCTGAAGAAGGGCTCATGCCCGAAACGTTGATTCTCCTGCTCCTTGGACGCTGCCTGACCTGCTGCGCTTTTCCAGCAACACATTTTCAGCGCTACTCTCTTGCTCCTAAAACATATTAAAAGTGCCTTGGGATTCATTCTAATCCTACTTTCTAAGGAATTCATAGCGCCTTTTCACCCTCTTAATTCCTTGTTAATGTTCTTTCCTGCTTTGTAAATATTCTTGTCTGATTATACATTCTGAAACATTATGTTTGCTTCCTTTTCTTTTTGACTGACCTTTCAATTTTGTCATCCAGATCTTTCATTCTCACAGGAATATGCTAGTCTTGAACTCTGATTAACTGGCCTTTTAAAATGTCCCACATTGCAGAAGTGGATTTACCCTCAAACAGTTGCCCCCAATCTAATTTTTCTAGATGCTGCCAAATTCTTTTACGATTAACCTTCCCCCAGTGTAATACTTACATCTGAAGACTATTATTATTATAGAATCCCTACAGTGTAGAAACAGGCCCTTCGACCCAACAAGTCCACACTGACCCTCCGAAGAATAACCCATCCAGACCCATTCCCCTATATTTACCACTGACTAATGCACCAAACTTAGGCATCCCTGAACAGTACAGGCAATTTAGCATGTCCAATTCACCTGACCTGCACATCTTTTGATTGTGGGAGGAAACCGGAGCACCCGGAGGAACCCTGGGCAGACACAGGGAGAATGTGCAAACTCCACACAGAGGGTGGAATTGAACCTGGGTCCCTAGCGCTGTGAGGCAGCAGTGCTAACCACCGAGCCACCGTGCTGCTGTCTTCTCCTTATCCATAGCTATCTTAAAACTTACAGAATTATAATCATTGTTTCTTCTTATATTAATAAGATTTCAGTTCAATGCATTTCTATTGTGTAGCAGCTTAGTTTCTTCTTCAGAATAAAATCCACCATTATGTTTGTACTTCCAGTCACCCCATTTTCTTTCAGATTCAAATTTGACCACTGTAAAAATGTTTCTCAATGCTAATTGAATGTTTTGCTCGAGATGTTCCTTCAACATGATTCTTATGTTTGAAATAATTCAAAAAGCTCTAATTCCTTCCTCGTTATGCATCATTAATATACAAAGTTAAGAGATAAATTTGCCAACTATTTCGAGTTCAGTGATAACCAACCACTTCAGATAATTATACCTATTATCTGTCTTCTTCACAGTCACAATGTCCATCAAATGATTACTATCTTCTATAATGTTTACTATACAGAAAAAAAATTAAGGCTTTTTTTTCTCAAACCAGCTGACTAGCAATCTCTGACAGTAGTGCATTGTCTGAATGTGGAATAACTGGAAACATTGATAGAACAAGATCAGAATATATTCTGTTTAATTCATGCTTATCTGAGCCACAGTCACTTTGCACCAATCTAATATTAGAGCTTTTCCAAATCTGGAAGGATGAGTGTTCAAATTTCAGCAAATTGAAATGAATTGTAAAGAGAACTGAGGATTAAGAGCTAATCAGTATAACACTGATGCTATACAATATTGTTATGAAGTTAAAATGAAATTGCATTGACATTTTAACTTCTAAATTCCAACTTGCAAAAACTGAAAAGTTGAGTGTAAAGTAACAGATATTCAAGTGCATCATTTCATTGATAAAAAAGCAGAAAAGTAGACAAACCATTTCTTAGCAAGTTGCATGTCTATTGCCCTTTTTACCAGAGTAATGCATGTTCATGTAAAGAGCTCCATGACTATTCCGATTAGCTACTAATTCTGTTATAGAGTCATAGAGTCAAAAAAATGTCATGGAAACAAACCTTTCGGTCCACCGTCCATGCTGACCAGATATCCCAACCCAAACTAGTCCCACCTGCCAGCATCTGGCCCATATCCCTCCAAACCCTTCCTATTCATATACCCATCCAAACGCCTCTTAAATGTTGCAATTGTACCAGCCTCCACCACATCCTCTGGCAGCTCATTCCATATATGTACCACCCTCTGCATGAAAAAGTTGCCTCTTAGGTCTCTTTTATATCTTTCCCCTCTCAACTTAAACCTATGTCCTCTAGTTCTGAACTCCCCAACCCCGGGAAAAGACTTTGCCTATTTATCCTATCCATGCACCTCATAATTTTGTAAACCTCTGTAGGGTCACCGCCCAGCCTCCGACGCTCCAGAAAAACAGCTCCAGCCTGTTCAGCCTCTCCCTGTAGCTCAGATCCTCCAACCCTGGCAACATCCTTGTAAATCTTTTCTGAACCCTTTCAAGTTTCACAACATCTTTCCGATAGGAAGGAGACCAGAATTGCATGCAATATTCCAACAGTGGCCTAACCAATGTCTTGTACAGTCACAACATGACATCCCAACTTCTGTACTCAATACTCTGACCAATAAAGGAAAGCATACCAAACGCCTTCTTCACTATCTGATCTACCTGCGACTCTACTTTCAAGGAGCTATAAACCTGCACTCCAAGGTCTCTTTGTTCAGCAACACTCCCTACGACCTTACCATTAAGTTATTCCTTTCCTGATTTTGTTTTTGTGATGTTTATTGAAAGCCTGTTGGAAATGACTCAAATCTCAATGGGCTGACTTTTTCTTCACTTGAAGCTATTTCCTTTGTGATTGAGGCAGCGTTGACTTTGAATACCACTCCTCAGGTGGAGAGTACAATTGATGTGGATTTTAATGAGAATGAGGAGTTATACTTCTCAGGTACACTTCACCAGAAGGTATCTGAGCACCCTGAATTATGAGTGAGAACCTGTCCTTTGCTACCTCAGTTCTCCATTCTCATGACCGCACTGAAAATACTAGCCACTCCAAAGAGAACAACATTATCAAGTACAAAAACAGGAATTGCTGGAAAAACTCAGCAGGTCTAGAAGCATCTGTGGAGAGAAATTAGAGTTAAGGTTTCAGGTTGAGTGATCCTTCCTCAGAACATTATCAGGTACCCAGCTAGCATTCCTGAAACAACAGGCTCCTATGGGCGGCACAGTGGCACAGTGGTTAGCACTGCTGCCTCACAGCGCCAGATACCCGGGTTCAATTTCCACCCCAGGCAACTGTCTGTGTGGAGTTTGCACATTCTCCCTGTGTCTGCATGTGTTTCCTCTCGGTGCTCCGGTTTCCTCCCACAGTCCAAAAATGTGCAGGTTAAGTGAATTGGCCATGCTAAATTGCCCGTAGTGTTAGGTGAAGGGGTAAAAGTAGGGGAATGGGTCTAAGTGGTAAAATATGCTGGTTGTACTGGAATTCCATGTTGAAATGTGCTGTTGGAATAGGGGTCAGTGCAGCTTCATTTACATGCATTCCACGAAAAACGCACACTGGTCAGCCTCTCATCGAGGGAAGGGAAGCGGAGAAAATTAGAGCAGAAAGGAGTCTGTACTTGATGCCCTTCTGAATGTCTTTTTGATTTAGTTCCAGTGCAGTGCTGATATTAATTAGGTACAGTGCACAGTGAGAATTTAGAACATTGTTTTGAACATTCTCACCGTTCAATTTTCAAAGGAAGAGTACTTTCAGTAATGCGAATGTTATGTAATGTCATCATTATGAACAAGAAAAATGCATTGTGAGATTGATTTTGCAATTTGAAATTTAAATTAATGTGTATTATAAAAACGAGTAGTTACATCTCAAATATCTTGACACAGTCTAGTGTTTTTGAAGTCTGTACAGTTCATTGGATCAAGACTCAACACGTTGATCTGTCATTTGTCAAATTATCTATCAGCATTTTATTAGAAGTTTGAACCAAGAGTCACAGATGAAATGATTATTTTTTGTAATAGCCATTGTTGCATAATGTAGTTGGGAATCTGGTTCTGTGATTCTGCAAGCCATTGAGAAAAAAAATCAGTTAATATGCTCAAAGTAAGCACACTTTTTGTTATTTCTTCTTGGGTCAGATCTGCCTTTGAGTAGCGAAGCCACAGCACTATCCTGTACAAACTCTAGCACAGGGAAAGCAAGGATCAAGTTGTGGCTGAAGTGACCATCCATTTCAATCTCCTGATCATTCTTACTTGAGATGCATTTCATCTTGAGATCTGTGCTTAAATAATGTGTTGTTGAGTTGTCACATCTTGAGTAGTTTTGTGTGTGTGTGTGTGTGTGTGTGTGTGTGTGTATTGAGAGGGAAATCACATGGGTTAAAAGCAGATTCTTAAAGGAATGAGTGATGCCTTTAACAAAGAATGAAACATAGAATAACCACTGTAACTTCTGCTAGATTTTTCAGTTTCTTGAACAGATGTGGACCACCAGATTGAGGAGGAGACTGTGAGGAAGAATTATGCTGCATGTTAACAAAGTACACCCCCCCACACACACACCCCCTACCCCCCAATCCCCAGTAGATTAGTGAGCAGAGATAAGGACAGTGGAAGAAGATAACCCATGACATATGTGTTTGGATAATGAGCCTCGATCCAATCTCTGCAGTGGAGAATATGAACATATAAAATAGGAGCAGAACTGGACCAATTCTTGAACCTGTTTCACTATTTAATAAAATCAGGCCTAACCTGTTCCACTTTCTTGTTCACACTGAACACCTTTGATTTTTGTTAGGCAAGGAAGTCAAAATATATTTGTTTAAAAAACATTCAAAAGCTTTGCTTCCACTCTCTTCTGAGGCAGATTTTTCCAGTCACACAAGTCTCTTGTGAGCAAAAACCTTTCCTCATCTGTATCCTGAAAAGGTAACCTCTAATTTTAAAACAATGCCCTTAGGTTTTAGGCTCACTGACAACAGAAAATACCCTTTTCATATAACCTCTAAGATCTTGCTGCCTCACAGCGCCAGAGACCTGGGTTCAATTCCCGACTCAGGCGACTGACTGTGTGGAGTTTGCACGTTCTCCCCGTGTCTGCTTGGGTTTCCTCCGGGTGCTCCGGTTTCCTCCCACAGCCCAAAGATGTGCGGGTCAGTTGAATTGGCCATGCTAAATTGCCCGTAGTGTTAGGTAAGGGGTAAATGTAGGGGTATGAGTGGGAGGCGCTTCGGCGGGTCGGTGTGGACTTGTTGGGCCGAAGGGCCTGTTTCCACACTGTAAGTAATCTAATCTAATCTAATCTAATCTTGTACAATTCACTTCAGTCTGTCCTCACTTTTCTAAACTGCAGTGGAAACAAGCCCAACCTGTCCAACATATCCTCAGAAGAAAGTCCACTCATTCCAGGTACCAATCCAGTAAACCACATCTGACTTGCCTCTATTGCTTGCTTCCTTCCTTCAATTATGAGATCAAAACTCTACCCAATATTCAATTCTGACAGCTTTAAAGCTCAGACTGTTTCTCAGAAGGTTGGTGGACCAGAGGAACGATGATTCAGCTTGTAAATTGCAATTGCATAGATTTCCTGTGAGCTCCCCTTCATCTGCCTGTTATGGACCAGACTAAACCCCCTTCAAGTAAATCAAGGAAATAGCCTAAACACTAACTTTTATTTTATTGAAAAGCAGATGTAAGGTGCTGTGTTCCAGAGGTAATTTGATTGGTTACGCTATTCAATTTTAAGCAAGCACACTTCATTCTTACCCTATACAATTAAAATATGAACAAGCGAAAGACATATTGACATATCTTTAATTTATATTGTAAAACATAATGGAATATTAGATTATTTAACTATTAAACAACAACAGTTCTAATCCCATAAACACCCCCTTGGCAAAGGCAAATTCATTCAAATAGAATTGCTGAGAAACAGAAGTAACAGCTTCCACAGCCAACTTCTAACCCAACAACTGCAAAAAGCTAAACAAAAACCCTGGTTCTGTAGGAGCCTGACTCCACCCATTCATGCTGCTCCTATTGTTCCAACTTTAAAGAAAAAAAACCAAGACCTCAAGTGGTTTACTATTTTGGCACAGAGGAAGATCATCACCTAAAGCACAAAGCTTCTCTTTAAAAAAAGAAGAGAGGGTGAAATACACTTCTTAAAGCCATAGTATTGACATGCTGACTCTTTATTAGCCAAACACGAATTTACCCAGGGACAGATGATGATTGTTTTTAATAGCACTGGCAATGGTGTCATTCCTGTAGTGTGTAGTGAGACCTCATGTAAATCATAATGTGAATGATCATATAACTCTGATATGACTAAGAGAAGAGGCAGTCTTTTGAGAATTTGAAGAGGGAAGTCTTAGACACTGCACAACAGAGGTGTATCTGATGATGTACAAACTTACAGGTGTACATAATAGAAGAGTGTTACAGGGGAAAAGGAAATGAGGAACAAGCAGCTTCAAGGACATGTGTATGCAACTTTCCACAACCCAAGATACCCCAGCTGTATATTTCGACATGCAAGTGGTAGTATTAAAAGTACAACATTGTAATAGTTGAATGTACAAGAAAAAATGTTTCTGACACTTTCTTTTTATCCAAGGTTTAAGTCTAATGCAGCGTTTTAAATTGGTGGCACAGTGGGGAAGAATCTGGTGCAAATAAAGTCTGAATAAAAGAAATGGGTGGTCAGATAAAAGTCAAGCTAAGTTAAGTAACAAGGCTAATGTAATAAATGATTGTGAAAAAAGGGCTACTTATCCATATGTAAATGTTACAGAGATACACATCACAGAGACAGATGTGTCGGCCAACTCATCCATGTCCATATAAATCTAGTCCCATTTGCCAGCATTTGGTCCATATTCCTCTGAACCCTTCCTATTCATATACCCATCCAGATGCCTTTTAACTCTTGCAATTGTACACCCTCCACTACTTCCTCTCGCAGCTCATTCCATACATGCACCACCTTCTGCATGAAAAAGTTGCTCATTGCATCCCTTTCATTTCTTTCACCTCTCACATTAAACCTACGCCCTCTAGCTTTTGACTCCCCACCCTGAGGAAAAGACCTTGCCTATTTACCCTATCGATGTCCCTCATGATTTTATAAACCTCTATAAGATCACACTGAAAACCTTTGATTTTTGTTAGGCAAGGAAGTCAAAGTATATTTGTTTAAAAAACATTCAAAAGCTTTGCTTCCACTCTCTTCTGAGGCAGATTGTTCCAGTCACACAAGTCTCTTGTGAACAAAAACTTTTCCTCATCTGTATCCTGAAAAGGTAACCTCTAATTTTAAAGCAATGCCCTTAGGTTTTAGGCTCACTGACAATAGAAAATACCCTTTTCATATAACCTCTAAGATCTTGTACAATTCACTTAAGTCTGTCCTCACTTTTCTAAACTGCAGTGGAAACAAGCCCAACCTGTCCAACATATCCTCAGAATAAGTCCATTCATTCCAGGTACCAATCCAGTAAACCACCTCTGACTTGCCTCCGATGCTCCAGGGAAAACAGCCCCAGCCTATTCAGCCTCTCCCTAAGTCCCAAACTCTCCAATTCTGGCAACATCCTCATGAATCTTTTTCTGAAACCGTTTCAAGTTTCACAACATCCTTTCTATAGGAGGGAGACAAGAATTACATGAAATTCACTGAAAGTGGCCTAACCAATTTTCTGTACAGATGCAACATGACCTTTCAACTCCTACATGCAATGCTCTGACCAACAAAGGCAAGCATACCAAATGACGCCTTCACTATCTTAGCTACTTTAGACTCCATTTTTAAGGAACTGGTGATCATGATAAAATTGAATTCTATGTGAAGTTTGAAAGTGATATTCCAACCAAAAGGCAAGAATGTTAAATGGAAGCAAAGCCAATTACATAGGTATGTTGTTAAAAATTGGTTAAGGTTGATCAGGTAAATAAACAAAAAAAATGCATATAAATATACAAAAGGAAACACTCCTCCATTCAAGTCATTGTCTTAAATAATTTGTGATGAAAAGCTGAGTTCCCCAGCCATATTACAGATCACTGAGTGATTTTTACCAGTCATATCTTGCAGACTGCAGTTCGTATAATTGTCAATACACATTCCTAACTTACATAAGAACATAAGAACCAGGAGCAGGAGTAGACCATCCGGGCCTTTGAGCTTGCTCTGCTATGCAATAAAATCATGGCTGATATTTTCATGGGTTAAAAACAATGACTGCAGATGTTGGAAACCAGATTCTGGATTAGAGTGGTGCTGGAAAAGCACAGCAATTCAGGCAGCATCTGAGGAGCAGGAAAATCGATGTTTCGGGCAAAAGTCCTTCATCAGGAATACAGGCAGAGTGCCTGAAGGGTGGAGAGATAAATGAGAGGATGGTGTGGGTGGGGAGAAAGTAGCATAGAGTACAATAGGTGAGTGGGGGTGGGGATGAACGTGATAGGTCAGGGAGGAGGGTGGGGGAAGATAGCAAAGAGTACAATGGGTGGATGAAATGTGATGAAGGTGATAGTTCAGAGAGGAGGGTGGAGTGGATAGGTGGAAAAGAAGATAGGCAGATAGGACAAGTCATGGGGACAGTGCTGAGCTGGAAGTTTGGAAATGGGTGAGGTGGGGGAAGGGGAAATAAGGAAACTGGTGAAGTCCACATTGATGCCCTGGGGTTGAAGTGTTCCAAGGCGGAAAATGAGGTGTTCTTCCTCTAGGCGTCAGGTGGTAAGGGAGCGGCGGTGAAGGAGGCCCAGGACCCATGTCCTCGGCAGAGTGGGAGGGGGAGTTGAAATGATGGGCCACAGGACAGTGTGGTTGATTGGTGCGGGTGTCCCAGAGATGTTCCCTAAAGTGCGCTGCTAGCAAGTGTCCAGTCTCCTCAATGTAGGGGAGACCGCATCGGGAGCAACGGATACAATAAATGATATTGGTGAATGTGCAGGTAAAACTTTGATGGATGTGGAAGGCTCCTTTAGGGCCTTGGATGGAGATGAGGGAGGAGGTGTGGGTGCAGATATTGTAATTCCTGCAGTAGCAGGTTAAGGTGCTAGGAGGGTGGGTTATTGGGGGTGTGGACCTGACCAGGTAGTCACAGAGGGAACAGTCATTACGGAAGGCAGCAAGGGGTGGGAGGGAAATATATCCCTGGTGGTGGGGTCTGTTTGGAGGTGGCGGAAATGTTGTTGGATGATTTGCTTTATGCAAAGGTTGGTAGGGTGGAAGATGAGCACCAGGAGGGCTCTGTCTTTGTTATGGTTGGAGGGGTGGGGTCTGAGGGCGGAGGTGCGGGATGTGGGTGAGATGTGTTGGACAGTATCTTTGCAGTCTCTAAAGAAGGAGGCCATCTGGTGTGTTCTGTGGTGGAATTGGTCCTCCTGGGAGCAGATACAGCAGAGACGGAGGAATTGGGAATACGGAATGGCATTTTTGCAGGAGGTAGGATGGGAAGAAGTGTAATCCAGGTAGCTGTGGGAGTTGGTGGGTTTGTAAAAAATATTGGTGTCAAGTCGGTCATCATTAATGGAGACGGAGGGGTCCAGGAAGGGGAGGGAGGTATCAGAGATGGTCCAGATAAATTTAATGTCAGGGTAGAATGTGTTGGTGAAGTTGATGAATTGCTCAACATCCTCGTGGGAGCACGAGTGGCACCAATGCAGTCATCAATGTAGCGGAGGAAGAGGTGGGGAGTGGTGCCGGTGTAATTACAAAAGATGGACTGTTCTACGTAGCCAACAAAGAGACAGGCAGAGCTGGGGCCCATATGGGTGCCCATGACTACCCCTTTGGTCTGGAGGAAGTGGGAAGGTTCGAAGGGGATATTGTTAAGGGTGAGGACCAGTTCGGCCAAATGAATGAGAGTGTCGGTGGAAGGGTACTGTTGGGGACATCGGGAGAGGAAGTAATGGAGGGCTCGGAGGCCCTGATCATGGTGGATGGAGGTGTAGAGGGACTGGATATCCATGGTGAAGATGAGGCGTTGGGGGCCGGGGAAATGGAAGTCTTGGAGGAGGTGGAGGGTATGGTGGTGTCTCGAATGTATGTGGGGAGTTCCTGGACTAGAGGGGGATAGGACAGTGTCAAGATAGGTAGAGATGAGTTCAGTGGGGCAGGAGCATGCTAAGACAATGGGTCGGCCAGGATCTTGTGGATCTTGGGAAGGAGGTAGAACTGGGCTGTGCGGGATTCCCGGACAATGAGGTTGGAAACTGTTGGTGGGAGATCTCCTGAGGTGATGAGGTTCTGTATGGTCTGGGAGATGATGGTTTGGTGATGGCAGGTTGGGTTATGGTCAAGAGGGCGATAGGAAGAAGTGTCCTCAAGTGCTTAGTTCCACTTACCCACCCTATATCTGTATTCCTTAATTCCCTTACTGTTCAAAAAAAATCTATCTTAGCTTTAAAAATGTTTACTGAAGTAGCATCAACTACTTCACTGGACAGGGAGTTCCATAGATAAGCCAATCTTCAAAGCAATTCCCATATAGGTCATTTTATGAGTTTGCATGAATTAGCAGGAGCTGGCCATTTTCCCCTTTGTTCTCACTCAGCCATTTAATAACATCATGGCTGATCTAATTATAATCTGAATTGCATTTTCCAATTTACCCCTTGTATCCTTTCACTCCCTTTTTAGGCAATAATTTATTTAACTCAGCTGTAAACATATTCTCTGACCCTGCCTCCACCATTCACTGTATCGACGAATTCCACCGACTCTTCCAGCTGCCAAAATTTCCCCAAGTCATTTATCCTGCCTATAGCCCTTTGTAAACTCTTTAAGCCCTTCAAAATTAAATATCGCTCTCTTGCTCCATTGCTCTTGTCTCTTCAAAATGTTAATTGATGGATTGCAATTCCAAAACCTCTCATTTGTGGTTTTTTTTTGGTAACTTTAAAATTCTTCTGAAACTCAATTAAAATAGTATCAACAGATATTCTGCATCTACTGTAATTGTTAATCTTTCAAAAATCAACTAAACTCAATCTCTTATCCTTTCTTCGCACTTTTTCGTGTCTCTTTGTTTTTCTTCACATGTTCATCTTATCTGCAGATTCTCGATTCTTTGACATTGTAGAAGTCTTTTTTGAATTTTGTTCCATGATTTTCTTTTATTAATGACTATAATTAAAGTAACACTTGGAATTCTTGTCCTTTCAGGGTGCTTGCAAAATTTACACTTTATCAGTGTTTTTATTTGAAAACCTCCTACTGTTTAACTCTAGCTTATTATGTCAGTAGTTCTGTCCAATCTGTGAAGGTCAACTTCCAATGAATTCTTCTGAAGTTAGCATTGCTTAAATTTAAATTGTGTAACTGCTTCTTCCTCTTGCGAATAATTTTGAATATTATCTTATGTCCACTGTTAGTAATATGCTCATTTATCATTTAATAATTGACTAATTCAGACATAATACAAAGTGCGAATTTGATAGTGCAGACTCCTCTTTCTATAGGGTTGCACAGTAGCTCAGTAGCTAACACTGCTGCCTCACAGCACTAAGACCCAGATTCGGTCCCACCCTTGGGTATCTGTGTGGAGTTTGTACACTCTCCCAGCATCTGCATGGGTTTCTGCCAAATGTACTGGTTTCCTCCCACAGTCCAAAAATGTGCAGGTTAGGTGGCTTGGCCATACTAAATTGCCCATAGTGTGCAGGCTAGATGAGTAGCCATGGGAAATAAAGGCTAGAAGGATGAGTCTGGATGAGATGCTCTTCAGTGGGTTGGTGTGGACCAGTTGGGCTGAATAGCTTGTTTTGCCACACTGTTGATTCTTCTAAGTTGACATTGAATTCAGTCATTCTAATTCACCCACATTCTCCATTGTCCTTCTGTTTATTTCTCAATCTTTAAAATTCATTAGTTACGGCAATGTGTTGTTTGCAAAAACCCTGTTGCCCTCATCACCCTGTTATCAGCCTCCTCTTCTAACAATTGACAAAGCAAAATAAATTTTGATTTGAAGCACATGCAACAGATGGGTTAAAATCATATTCATTTTATTTGGAGGGAAGAAATTTCTGCAGGGCTTCTCTCTGTCATCTACCAAAGACCTTTTAGCGTATCAATGAAAACTTCAGAAATGATATGACTCTGTGCAATTTCTAGGGATTGTCTGTCCAAGTTACTGTTAACAATATGGAGAACCTCTGAAAATTTAACACCATTGGATAAGCATAAAGGATAAATACATCGCATCTGGAATATCACTAATCATGCCGACTGAATGGATTACTTCATGTTTGTAATAGAGAACAGTAGAGCACTTGCAGAAGGAACTTGCCTTATCCAGACTGTCAGCTGTTTTGAAAAGCAGCCCAGTTACTTCCACGTCCCAAATGTTTTGCCTTCATCCAATTTGCATTGATATAATACTTTAAATGTAGAATAATCGGCAGGGGCTTCTAAGATATAATCAAAATAGTTGCTGAACCAAATGAGTAGATAATGTCCCAATTCCTTTAGGGGGTCAGATTTAGCAGACAAGCACCAATGTAACTTTGCTACTGAATGTAATGGCGGCTTGTTAAAGGAGTTCTCAAAGGAGGAATGTAGATGAAAATATGTATGGATTGAGAGTGGGAACTTCAGAGAATGGACCTATGCTGTTGATTTTATAACAGTCTTAACAAAGTAGGATGAAGGAAGGGGTAAAAATTACAAGAGTCTAGAGTTGAGGAATATTTTGATGAGTGATAGGGGTGTTGTGTAGGTTGGAAGAAATCATGCAGTCAAGGATTTTGAAAAATTCCAATGAGTAGATGAATATTTTAAACTAGCAGCTTGAGGGGATTGAGAAATATAGAGCTCCCAATCCCTTCGGTCTAACTCATCCATGCTGTCCAGATGTCTTAAATTAATCTAGTCCATTTGCCAGCATTTGGCCCATATTCCTCGAAACCCTTCCTATTCATATACCCATCCTGATGTCCTGTAAATGTTGTGACAGAGGGTTCTATGTGAATCACATAATTTGTGTTTGGGTTTGGAATATAAAACTCTTCAGATCTGTTTAACTTCTGAATTCTTAGTTTTTAACAATGGGTCCTCATCTGTGCCTGACCTAATGAGATAGATAGAGTCATAGAATCATAGAGATGTATAGCACAGAAACAGACCTTTCTGTCCAACCCGTCCATGCCGACCAGATATCCCAACCTAATCTTGTCCCACTTGCCACTACCCGGCCCATACCCCTCTAAATACTTCCTATTTATGTAGCCAATCAGAAGCCTTTTAAATGTTCCAGCTGTACCGGGCTCCACCACTTCCTCTGGCAGCTCATTCCAAACACGCACCACCCTCTGTGTGGAAAAGCTGTCCCTTAGGTCTCTTTTATACCTTTCCCCTCTTGCCCTAAAACTATGCCCTCCAGTTCTGGACTCCCCCACCCCAGGGAAAAGCCTAACTATTTATCCTATCCATGCCCCTCATGTTTTTATAAACCTCTATAAGGTCACCCCTAAGCCTCCGACGCTCTAGGGAAAATAGCCCTACCTCTTCAACGTCTCCCTCTCTCTCTCACTCAAATTCTCCAACCCTGGCAACATGCTTGTAAATCTTTTCGGAACCCTTTCTAGTTTCACAACATCGTTCCAATAGGAAGGAGACCAGAATTATACACAATATTCCAAAAGTGGCTGAACCAACATCCTGTACAGCTGCAACATGACCTCACAACCCCTATACTCAATAAAGGAAAACATACCAAATCCCTTCTTCATGATTTTATCTTTCTGCACCTGTACTTTCAAGAATCTATGAACCTGCACTCCAAGGTGTCTTTGTTCAGCAACACTCCATCGGTCCAAAATACCAGTATTTTTGAAACAGTTAAATTTATGAAGGTCTTGCAAAGCCTTAACCAAAACAGTGAAGACAATGTGCAAATCTCTAATCCCTCAAAATTTGAAAGGCAATACCTTTCTTCTGTTCCTGAAGTGACATTATGGTAAATTGTGCCACAGAAGACACAGAAGTCATTGGAAAGATTCATTTTCCAACTGTTATCTCTAATTTTGATCACCTCATTCCTTATTAGCAAATAATCTGGACTTACTCCTTTTCATTAATTTTGGGTGATGGTTACCTGGTGTTGCCCCACTGCAGTAACTAGAATCCTGTTAACTGAGTCACATGTTCATCCCTTCCTTGGTTTACATTCCACTGTGAACAAATGAATCATCCTTTCTGCAAATATAGAAAGTGCTGGAAAGGTTCAGAAGGTCTAATCCAGCCTTGATTGATAGCTATGTAAGTACTTGGGATAAGTGGAGTGTGTGATATTAATGCAAGTCACAACTGATTACAGTATTGGGAGAGACTTACAAAGAAAAAGGGAGATGCTTGAATCCTGTTATCTTTAGAAATAATAACCACAATAATTTATTGTCTCATTCAAATTATAAAAATGTTAAATAAGAATAAACATAATCATGTATGTTGCATTGCGGCAGTAGAACGTATGTTGCCAGTGAAGTAGATATAGAGTAGGTTACTGAAAGCCTGGTAAAATAGTTAGGTTTTAAAGTAGGCCTTAAAGGAGGAGAGAATTGATGACAGTTAGATGGTGGTGGTGGGGGTTTTCTGTGTAACTCAATCTAGGGCTAAACCAGCTAAAGCCATAACCATGAAGAGTAAAATAAAGCAAGTACTAAATACCCAAGTCTCTGGTTTTGGAAGCATACAGAATTTTTGTAAGGCTGGAGATAGGAAGAGGTGAGGCTATGGAGGAGTTTGGACTTTAGTATGAGAATTTTGAAGTCAAGATGTTGGTGAATCAAGCCTAATTTAGATCAGCAAGAACAAGGATGATGTATAAACAGGAATGGATTCAATAGCCAGCAGTAGTGGTTTTCCTGAGTTTGAGTTTACGGAGTGTGGAAGCTGGATGGATAATCAGGATTGCTCTGGAATAGGAGAAAGTGAGGACTGCAGATGCTGGAGATCAGAGCTGAAAATGTGTTGCTGGAAAAGCGCAGCAGGTCAGGCAGCATCCAAGGAGCAGGAGAATTGACGTTTCAGGCATGAGCCCTAAGGGCTCATGCCCGAAACGTCGATTCTCCTGCTCCTTGGATGCTGCCTGACCTGCTGCGCTTTTCCAGCAACACATTTTCAGCATTGCTCTGGAATAGTCAAAATAACACAAACAAGGAGAAAGGTTTCAGTAATGGATGAGTGCTGAATTATGATGGAAGCAGGCAATGTAATGAAGTTGAAATTAGATGGGCTTTATGATAGAGCTATAATATTGCATGACTTATTCTGTGTACCAAAGTTTTGCCTGGATAACAAATACAATGAGTGAGTGAGTGAGAGAATAATTAGTACAAGAACAGACAAGATAAGTAAGCCAGTACTAATCCAATTCTTCAAACAATCTCTGGTTTTATCTTGTTTATTGTCAGGTGGAAAGTTTGCTTTTTCTCAGTAACAAAAGCAGCAGGATGCAGAGGGAGAAAACAAAATCTCTGCAGAGCTTCACTTTCCAGATGCCTGGCTGGAGATTTGTCCAAAGTCTTACTAGCATCCAATTGGAATCTTAAATCGGTAATGTTTCGTTGTCAGAAATGTTAGCACATCCAGTGAGAGCTACTTAAACATGTCACAGTTCAGTGTATTGTTGTGAGTTCATCAGTGTGCATGATGCAATCGGATTATATTTTTTAGAGTATATTTTATCCATTCATTGGACAAGGGCACAGCTAACGGGTTAGCATTGATTTTCTTTCACTAGTTGCGCTGGAGAAGGTGGTTGTGAGGTGTTTTCTTGAACCATTGTAGTCTTTGGTATGTAGGGGTACTCACTGAGTATTGATAAAAGAGAGCTCCAAGATTTTCAGCCAGTGACAGTGAAGGAATAGTGATATAGTTCCAATTTCATGTCAGTGAAGAGGGAACTTGTAAGCAATAATGTGCAATGCATCTGTAGCCCTTGACCTTCAAGAGTTAGAGGGATGGAAGATGCAGTCAGAGGATCCTTGGAGAGTTGCTGCAATGCATCTTGTAGGTTGCACATTTAGCACCTTATTCACAGTGGCAACAAACAAATGTTTCCTGGATGTTGTCTAGTACCTTGAATGTAATTGGAGCTGCACCAATCCAGGCAGGAGTGTGTGGATGAGATGGCAATATTCCATTACGCTGTTAGTGGTGCCATGGCATTGGGAGATGGGAGGTGACTTACCCACCATGGAATACCTAGAGTCTGATCTGCTGTTGTAACTAAAGTAATTATGTGGCTATGCTAGCTCAATATCTACACAATACTCACCTCCAGCTTATTGATAGTGGAGGATTAAGTCATTGTAATGTGGTTGAATGTCAAAGGGCAAGAGTTAGATTTCTCTTGTTGGAAATGGTCATTGCCTGCTACTTGTGTATGGTGAAAATATTTTTTCCTGCTTAGATATCCAAGTCCAGATGTTGCCCAGTCCTTGCTGCATTCGAGCATTACTGCTTTGGTTTCTGAGAAGTCACAAGTACTGCCAAATACTAGGAAAACATCAGTAACATTCCTCCTCCTTCTGAATGTCTTGACATTTTCTAATCAATTTTACTAGAGTAAGATTAGGGGCAATCAAACATAGTAGTGGAAAGTTGTGCATGGAATCAGAGGAGATAGAGGAAGTGCTAAATTAATACTTTTCATCAATATTCCCACTAGAAAAAGATAATGTGGTCAAAGAGAATACTGACATACAAGCTCCAAGACTAGATGGGATTGATGTACATACGGAAGGGGTGTTAGCAATTCTTGAAAGCGTAAAATTAGATAGGTCCCCTGGGCCAGATGGGATTTATCCTAGGATTCTCTGGAAAGCCAGGGAGGAGTTTGCTGAGCCTTTGGCTTTGATCATTATGTTGTCATTGTCTACAAGAATAGTGCCAGAACACTGGAGGATAGCAAATGTTGTTTCCTTGTTCACGAAGGGGAGTAGCGACAACCATGGAAATTATCGATCTGTGATTCTTACTTTGGTTTTGGGTAAAGTGTTGGAAAGGGTTATAAGAGATAAGATTCATAATCATCGAGAGATGATTACGGATAGTCAACATGGTTTTGTGAAGGGTAGATCATGCCTCACAAACCTTATTGAGTTCTTTGAGAAGGTGACCAAACAGGTGGATGAGGGTAAAGCAGTTCATGTGGTGTATATGGATTTCAGTAAGGCATTTGATAAGGTTCCCCATGGTAGGCTACTGCACAAAATGCGGAGGCATGGGATTGAGGGTGATTTAATGGTTTGGATCAGAAATTGGCTAGCTGAAAGAAGACAGAAGGTGGTGGTTGATGGGAAATATTCAGCCTAGCATGCAGTTACCAGTGGGGTACCACAAGGATCTGTCTTGAGTCCACTGTTGTTTGTCATTTATATAAATGACCTGGATGAGGGCAAATAAGAATGGGTTAGTAAATTTGCGGATGACACTAGGGTGGGTAGAGTTGTGGATAGTGACAAATAATGTTGTAGGTTGCAGACATAGATAAGCTGCAGAGCTGGGCTGAGAGGTGGCAAATGGAGTTTAATGTGAAAAAGTATGAGGTGATTCACTTTGGAAGGAGTAAGAGGAATGTAGAGTACTGGGCTAATGGTAAGATTCTTGGTAGTGTAGATGAGCAGAGAGATCTTGGTGTACAGGAACATAGAAGCTTGAAAGTTGCTACCCAGGTTGATAGGGTTGTTAAGAGGGCATATGGTGTGTTAGCTTTTATAGGTAGAGGGATTGAGTTTCGGAACCATGTGGTCATGCTGCAGCTGTACAATGTGGTCTCTGGTGCGACCACATTTGGAGTATTGCGTTATGGTCACTACGTTATAGGAAGGATATGCAATCTTTAGAAAGGTTTAGATGAGATTTACTAGGAGATTTCCGGGTATGGAGGGAAGGTCTTACGAGGAAAGGCTGAGGGACTTGAGGCTGTTTTTGTGAGAGAGAAGAAGATTGAGATGCGACTTAATTGAGGCATATAAGATAATCAGAGGGTTAGATATGATGGGCAGTGAGAGCCTTTTTCTTTGGATGGCGATGGCTAGCATGAGAGAACATAGTTTTAAATTGAGGATTGATAGATATAGGAGAGATTATAGGAGTAGTTTCATTACTCAGAGAGTAGTAGGGGCATGAAACGCACTGCCTGCAACAGTAGTAGACTCACTAACTTTAAAAGAATTTGAATGGTCATTGGATAGACATATGGATGAGAATGGAATAGTGTAGTTTAGATGGCTTCAGATTGATTCCACAAGTCGGAGCCACATCAAGGGCCGAAGGGCCTGTGCTGTGCTATAATGTTCTATATTCTATGTTCAGAGATGTTATTACGTACCTCTGGAACAGGTAGGACTTGAATCCTTTACACCTTATCCAGAGAGAGGGACACTACCACTGCATCACATGAGCCCCTTACTTCCATACTTATATGGAGGAAAGATCATTGATTCAGCTGGAAATGGTTCAGCACAGGTCATTACCCTGATGAATCCCTGTAGTGATGTCCTGAGGCTGAGGTGATTGACCCTCAACAATCTCAATAATCATTCTTTGTGCTGTGTGTGACTCCAACCATTGAAGTATTTTCTCTCTGATTCCCATTAGCTCCAATTTTTCTTGGGCAACTTGATGCCATACCTTGTCAAATGCTGCCTAGATAACAAGGGAAGTCCCTCTCTTTTAACCTCATTCAGCTTTTTTGTCCATATTTGGAAAAACGCTGTACTGAAGTCAGGAGCTAAGTGGCCTTGTCTAAACCCAAGCTAAGTGCTGATGAGCAGATTTTTCCTTTGTAAGTGTCGCTTGATAACATTTTTGCCAACCTCTTCCATTACTCTGGTAATGATTGAGTGTAGAATGGTTGTTAAGCTAACTAGATTTGTCTTTTTTTTGCATAGGACACACTTGGGCAATTTTCCACATTATCAGATAGATGCCAGTGTTGTAACTGTATTAGAACAATATGGCTAGTGTTATAGATTATTCTAGAACATAAGTCATCAGTACTATTGTCAGGGCATTGCAAGGGCCCATAGCCTCTGCAGAATTCAACGTCTTTAGCCCATTCTTGGTACCATGTGTAGTGAATCAAATTGGTTGAAGACTGGTGTGTGAGGTTGGAGGCTGAGATGGAACATCCACTCACCATATCTGGCTAAAGATTGCTATTGATGTTTCAGCCTTGTAGTTTGCACTGACTTGCTGGACTCCCCTGAAATGACGGAGATATTTACAGAGTTGCCATCATCAGGAAACAGTTTAATTGTCCACCACTGTTTATGACCTGATGTGGTAGTATTGCAGATCTTAGGTCAGATCGTTTGGTTGTGGAATAACTTTGGTCCTGTCTATTGCATGCTGTTCCTGTGTGCAAGTTGTCCTGAATTTTAGCTTCAACTCATTTTTAGATTTGTAGGGTGCTGCCTTGGGTTAGCTGGATTTATTACAAATCTGTTGCTACCACTACTGATGGTGTACAGCACTTTACAAATGCTCAGTTTGTGTTGTTGATCAGTTCAAAGTCTGTCCCATTTCGCACAGTGGCAGTGCCATGTATCTCAATGTAAGGTATTCTCATTGCGAAGATGTGATATTGTCTGCCCATGGACTCTTACAAATATTAGCACAGATGGATGTATCTGCAACAGGAATATTGGTGAGGAAGAGTTCAAGTAAGCTTTACCCTCTTAATTCAGTCACCATCTGACACAGGTCCAGTCTAGTAAGTGTGTCCTTCAGCAGTTGGTCAGCTGAGTCAGTTGCAGTGCTCTTGAATTACTCATGGTAATAGACATTTAAGTTGCCCATCCAGAATATAATCTGTGCCTCTTCTACCTAACGCTACACCACAGTGTCATCCTCTCTGCTGGGTCAGGTTTGTTGCTGGGATTGGACATAGTCAGCGGTAGTGGTGGTGATGTCTGGGACACTATGTACAATGTATGATTGCATGAGTATAGCTGTCAGGTTGTTGTTTGTTCTGTGGAACCACTCTTTCAAATTTGACAAACCCACCAGATGTTCAATAGAGCCACCTGGAGTCATATGTCTGCCAGACCAGATAAGGATGGCAGATTTCCTTCGTTAAAGAGCATTAGTGAACTGGATGTTTTTTTTACGACAATTATTATTCTAGTTTGACAAAAAAAGGCAATAAACCATTAGCTTTGCCTGTTAATTCCAGATTTTAGTGAATTCAGAACTCATTGACTATGGTAGGGCTTAAACATATGTCCTCAGAACATTAGATTGGTGCTCTGTTACGCACCTAGTAATATTACAATAATGCCACCATCTCTCCTATTGGAATTTTGTTTTGTAGAATGCTCTTTTAAGAGGTTGGTATTAAGAGTTTCAGTGATTAGTAGGAGCAAGCATTTGTGTTCTGCTGTTTCAAGGTAACACTAGAGAAAATCTTTTGCAGAATAGGTCATATTGTTCCATGTAGTACATTGATAAAATGATCAATGAGTTACCATAACAGAAATTAATTTTGTGCTCAGTAATGTACAATAACTTTCATTGTTTAGCACTGAGCACCAGAAATTAGCAAAATTATTTTCACTGTTGAATAATTGCTTGATCTACAGAAAGTCCAGAGAGAAACTTATTTTTCCTCATCTCTGAAGTTAAGCAAGACTGATGGGTATGTGACACATTGACAGCACATCACATAGAAGATCATAATCTGAGGTCGCAGGTTAAAAAAAGTACTTTTCTCAGAGAGCCTTGCTCCAGTGCGTTTATTAAAGTGTGTGATATTAATCCTACATTACAGTCCTGAGTGCAGCCAATCAAATAAATTTACAACATGTATTTTTTTAATGAGGTATTTACTTTCTTGACTTCCCAGTACTTTTTTTTGCTAAGTTTTGTTCATTTTAAATAAGGTGTACAGATAATCTATTTCAATACTCAGCCAGAAACACTCCATAATTACAAAGAATGGGTGATGCAAAAATAGTCCGCTTAATTCATGCAGTCCATGCTGATAGCCATGCTTAACACAAGCTAGGTGAAAGCTAGGAAGCTAGGTAAACAAATAACTGAAATTCCTACACAAGATCTTTGATTTGGGACAGTGAATAACTCTGATTTCCTTTTTTATAATGCAGTCACTACTGAATGAAAACTATACATTCAAGCAGATTTTACTGAGTACTCTGAGCATTTAGTAATAAATTGCAGTGTGGTGAATATTTCACTCTTGGGATATTATGTCATATTTTGATTGGCATATTTCAGGGAGTAATTGGAGACATTAGGTCAAGTCCAAAAGTGATTAGCAAGATATTATCAGAACTGTCATGATCACCAGTGGACTGAACTCAAACAAAAAATATAGTGTAATATTACAAGTTACAGTAGATAAGTAGACACTATTTATTTAAACAGGTTGAAGGCTACTTTCCTACAAGCTATTACTGAGGGCTTCTTAAGAATAAATACAGAATAATTTTAAAATAAAAGTGATAGACACCAAAATGAAAACCAATACAGATAGGTCAAATGAATACTTGGAAGAAGAAAGTCCCAATAAATCTCTGGTATATAACTGAATACTGTTGCTTGAACCTATTGTCAGGGAGTTTCTGTTTATCATTGGAAAGGTTAATCGATTGAGAAAATATCTCTAGTGATTTATTTCTGAGTTAAGTCCTGTCAAGTTCCAGAACCAGCTCAATCCATGAATGTCGTCAATATAGTTGTGAGACATCATGGAAGTTGCAGTGTGCATGACATGACTATGACAGAACCAAGAACTTATTACTATCAGGACAGGCTAAGACTGTTTGCCAAAAAGTCTGATTGAGTTGAAAAGTGTAAGTGAAGTAACACTTGAATGTGTAATAGATTTTTACATTCCCAGGATGTCTCTATCGTGAATCAAATACTTCTGTTTGTATTGTCAATGCTGTAATATGGGAAACCATTGGGTCACAGCAAACAATACATTGATAACAACCTGAATCTGTTTTCTGTGACATTAACTGAAGGATGAATATTGGTCAAAAAGATAATTCCACTTTGTTCTTTAAAATAGTACCAATTTTATATTTTACATCCACTAGAACATTGGGGTTCAGTTTAGTGTCTTATTAAATGTTGGCATCTGATAGTGCTGCACTCTCTCAGTATTAGCTTTTTTGGTGTGCATATCCTCTGAAGAGGGATAAGTCTTGCAACTCTGGCTCAGAGTTGAAAAGAAAGAGAAATTTAAAATGGTTACAGACACCAAGGGAAAGGTCATGGGCATTCTTTTGGATCTAAAATCTGACAAGTCCCCTGGGCCTGATGGACTGCATTCCAGGGTTTTAAAGGAAGATAATGATGTGATATCAATACCATTGTTTGCTGTCATAGAGTCATAGAGATGTACAGCACAGAAACTGAGCTTTCAGTCCCACACATACACACCGACCGGATATCCTAACCTAATCTTCCCATTTGCTAGCACTTGGCTCATATCCCTCTAAACTCTTCCTATTCATATACCCATCCTTTTAAATGTTGTAATTGTACCAGCCTCAATCACTTCCTCTGGCAGCTCATTCCATACGCGCACCACCCTTTGCCAAAAATGTTGCCCCTTAGGTCCCTTTTTAAATCTTTCCCCTTTCATCCTAAACCTATGGTATCTAGTTCTGGACTCCCTGGCATTCCTGAAGAAGGGCTCATGCCCGAAACGTCAATTCTCCTGCTCCTTGGATGCTGCCTGACCTGCTGCGCTTTTCCAGCAACACATTTTCAGCTTTGAGCTTCAGCATCTGCAGACCTCACTTTCTCCTGGACTCCCCCTGTCTATTTACCCTATCCATGATTTTTTTATGATTTTATAAGCCTCTGTAAGGGGTGTTCATAAGCTGACCAGTCCTAGCTTGTGATTTGAGTAGTCTGCAATCTTTATCCTTTTTACTTAACTGGGTATAAGGGCCTACTTGGTTTACGTTAGCAGAAGAAAATCATTCGTGATTATTAATGAAAGAACACTTGTTTTAAGTATGATATGCGTTATTAAATAATAGCAGTCAGGTTCTAGTTACATTTATAAGACAGATACAATTACAAAGATTTTGACAAGATATAGGGTACAAGTCTTCACTGAACAAGGTCCTCATCTGTTCTGCTTTTTCCCTAAACAATCTTACATGCCATCATAAGACTGGATAGAAATGGATGTCATTCTCAACATTAAATTTTTCATAACCATCTCCTCATAGAACATTTGTAATCTTTCAAATTTCTTTAGATTCTACAGGAGTCCAGGAGGATTGGCAAAATGCAAATGTAACATATTATTCATGAAAGCAAAGGGATAAAAAGTAGGGAAATGTAGGCCAGTTACCTTAACAATGTAACAGGGAATTTGCAAGATTTATTAAGGAGGTTCAGCAGGTTACTTAGAAAATTATAATAGGATTCAGCAAAATCGCCAGAGTCTAGTGAAAAGGAAATCATGCTTTACTAATGTCACTTTAATCTCCTACTCACTGCTCCACTTGATAAACACAATTGGCAGTAAACAATGCTGCTTGACAAACAGTAAACAACAATGGAATCAAGCAGTGAGGGAGCAGGCAGACAAGTGTTGGTGATGTGGTTGTGTGACTATCATGATCTCAGGATTTGAATTGATTTAAAATATTTTTTAAAAATCCTCTCATTGATCCTATTCTTTGATGTAAGTAGAAACCTGCAGTGCACTGATGGAGATGTCACAGGAAATGTGACTAAATGGACAGTGAATGCACTCCCTGCTGTTATGATAACAACCACAGCCTTTCTAGAATCACCCTACAATAAAATACAGACACATAGTGGTGGTTTATAAAGACACAGCAAGTGCTGGAGATCAATTTTTCTTACATTTGCTTTACAACAGCTTGTCTTGTGATGTATCTAAGCAAAGCTTTATCAACTAGAATGTATGTTACAAAGATTCTTAAAGAATCTTTTGAATTAAAAATCACACAACACCAGGTTATAGTCCAACAGGCTTAATTGGAAGCACGCTAGCTTTCAGAGCGTCGCTCCTTCATCAGGTGGTTGTGGAGGACACAATTGTAAGACTCAGAATTCACAGTCTTATAATTGAGTCCTCCACAACCACCTGATGAAGGAGTGATGCTCCAAAAGCTAGTCTGCTTCCAATTAAACCTGTTGGACTATATCTAGTGTTGTGTGATTTTTAACTTTGTACACCCCAGTCCAACACCGGCTCTCCAAATCAATCTTTTTTATGACTTATTTGCAAGATGTGGGTATTATTTGCTGATGTGTGTCCAAATAAAATGTGTGACTTGAAGGAAATCTTTGTGGTGATGCTGCCTTTGTCCTTCTAGGGAGTGGAGGTCAGAGTTCGGGAGCTGCTGTCAAATAAGATTTTAATAAGTCACCGCAGTATATCAATGTATTGATAGGACAGGCTGCAGTCTCCATGTGGTAGTAATGGAAACAGCCAATGTATGTGGTAGTTGAGCTGCTAATCACAACCTACTTTCACTGAGTTGGTGTTGACCTTTTTTTGATGTTGGACTGCATTCATACAGACAAGTGGAGAATATTCCTTTGGACTTCTAGATGATAGAGAGGATTTGTGAAGTCTTGAGGTGTTTGCTGCAGAATATACAGCGTTCTAATATTTGGCTTGTTCTAATATTTGTCTGGTTCAGTTGCCTCTCAGATAAGTTAATCAAATCCTCAAGGATTTTGTGAACGTTGGATTTGGCAACATTAATGCGATTGGATGTGAAGGAAAGATATTTGGACTTCATATTTTCATTGCTTAGAACTAATGCTATATGTGTACCATATCGGTATATTTATGTACAATCTATGAAAAAGTAAATGATAGTTTTACTTTATTAAGGAATGCAATCCTTCCTATTTTAATCATATAACAGGTTCAGATCACCACATAAACATTCTGAAATTGCACAGAGGCACTTGAGGGAGATCCAGGCCTTTAAGACCAGATAATACGATCGTTGCATTATTAAATTCATAGCCAGAAGGCGCTTTGCATTCATGTATTCTGTTGCAGTCCACACACAAGTTATTGCAAATTGCCTCAGTGCAGAATCACCAACAGTGATAGCAAATAGTGGATTTTCATTGTAGGTTAGATTTTACATTCCTGAACTATTCCTTAATACCTTTGATTAACCTGTATACATTTGATGGACTTGAAATTTACATTATAATCTATTTTTACACACAGAAAAGTCTTAAACTATATCAGCTTCATCTGATTAATCATCTTTACTTTTGTACAATGGTTGTTATTTCTTGTAAAGACACAATAATAGGGGTGATATCATTTCCTGTTCATTTTCTGAGGGTTCATAGATGATATCTAAATCTATGTGTTTGTTTATGGCATTGTGGTTGGAGTGACAGGCCTCTAGGAATTCTCTGGTATGTCTTTGCTTAGCCTGTCCCAGGATAGATGTGTTGTCCCAGTCGAAATGGTGTTTTTTTTTCATCCGTATGTAGGGCTACAAGGGAGAGAGGGTTGTGTCTTTTTGTGGCTAGCTGGTGTTCATGTATCCTGGTGGCTAACTTTCTTCCTGTTTGTCCTATGTAGTGTTTGTGGCAGTCCTTGCATGGAATTTTGTAGATGACGTTGGTTTTGTCCATGGGTTGTACTGGGTCTTTTAAGTTTGTTAGCTTTTGTTTGAGAGTGTTGGTGGGTTTGTGTGCTACTAGGATTCCAAGGGGTCTTAGTAGTTTGGCTGTCATTTCTGAAACTTCTTTGATGTATGGTAAGGTGGTTAAGGTTTCTGGCTGTGTTTGGTCTGCTTGTCGTGGTTTGTTCTTGAGGAACCTGCGGACTGTATTTTTTGAGTATCCGTTCTTCTTGAATACGTTATATAGGTGGTTCTCCTCTGTTTTCCGAAGTTCGTCTATGTTGCAATGTGTGGTGGCTCATTGGAATAGTGTTCTGATGCAGCTTCATTTGTGTGTGTTGGGATGGTTGCTGGTGTAGTTAAGTATTTGGTCAGTGTTTTTCGGTTTTCTGTATACACAGCTTTGTAGTTCTCCGTTGTCCGTTCTTTTGACTGTGACATCTAGGAATGCGAGTTTGTTGTCGGTTTCTTCCCCCTTGGTGAACTTTATGCCTGTGAGGGTGTTGTTGATGATGTTAAATGTCTCTTCTATCTTGATGCGTTTTGTGATGACAAAGGTGTCATCTACGTAGCGGACCCAGATTTTTGGTTTGATGGTTGATAGGGCTGTTTGTTCTAGTCTTTGCATTACCGCTTCTGCTATGAATCCTGTTACCATCTATGAACCCCTCAGAAAACAAACAGGAAATGACGTCACCACAAATCCCAGAAACCCCATCCAGGACAAACATATAAATAGAAAGCAGGAGACAATAGGTTCGCTTCACTTGGAGGTCGCCACTGATGATGTTACCTAGCCAGGTAATGAAATGTCTGGATATCAAACCTACAGCTCAGTGAGCAAACCTACACCCTAAACCTCAACCTGAGCTACAAACCTTCACAAACATTGCAAAAACACAATAATAGGTACGAACCATCTGGAAACAATTCTAAAAATGTGGAACAATATGTACAGTGCATTGGGGTCAAGAAAGATATTACGCAAATCCATTTTATAAATTGAATGGATTTTAAGCTCCCTTTTATCATTTAGTTACATTTCTTTTCCACCACTACCATGTAAGAGAGCTATATGATAGAAATGTTGACTGATTTATCCAGCTTTTTTTCTGGCTATCAGAGCTACCACCAATCAGAATACTGTGATTCTTTGGCAAAGAACATGGTTGAGAAATAGGATTGTTATCTCCTGTTTTCAGGTGTGACATTTGCCCTTAAAGCTCCAAAATAAAATCTATGACCTGCATTTGTGAGACTGCTTGGCTGAGGAGGAGCTCATTTGTAATTTCCAGAGTGAGTGTTAAGAATCACGATGGTCCATTGCATGATGCATAACATTGTTGTCAAAAGGACCAACAGCCATATCATCAGGAAATGAGGAGCATGGAGATAACGAGGAAGAAGTTCAGAAGTGAAAGATAAACAGCAACTTCAGCAGTCTTTTCCAATCTGGGCTGTCTGTGAAACAGTTTTCTGAATTACAGTACTATTAACTGCTACCCAAATATCACATTCAGAAACTGTTTTACATGTTACTTTCCCTCTGTCGCGAATGCTCATAATGCTCAATTGACCACAACACACACAAACCTAAATTATAAATAGAATCATGCAATACCACTCACAAAAGTCAACTCATCACTCTTTCGCGCTTCCTTAGTGTTTTCCCTCCTACTTTAATGCAGTCCTATTACAGTGTCTGCAGTGTAATTAGTTGATGTTACATAAGATAATGTTACTGAAAGAGTTGATGTTGGAGACCGCATTAGGCTTCACTCAGTCTGATGATTTCATGCAGACTTGCGTGGGCAATCAGGAGTCCCACTCCAGATCTCAATAGGGTCAGATGTATCATCCCTGGCACAGTACCAATAGATTTGGCCATCACTTCCACACTAGAAAGGATGAGCTCAAGTGCTGTGCAAAGACTTGAGCCAAGTTGATGCTGGACCATGCTCTTGTTGGCATTGTTCCCGATGCACCAAGTGTTTTTTTTGTACACACCAATCAGTATTTTTTTTAAGGTTTCCCTATCACACTGTTCATCTGAGTCCTCCGCAAGCTGGTGAGTTGGTAGCTATAATATCCTTTGCTATCTGTTGCAGCTGCTGTTTACTAATGACTGGTAATGCAATATATATAGCTTCTGTCTGTAATGTATTCTTTAAGATGCGTTTAGTGTCATCTGAGCTTTTGTCTGTGTGACTGTCAAGTCAGAAATTAAGTGATGGTGCTGTGATTTCAGCATCACTGCCTCCTTGATTTTCCTACATGTCTTGGTCAGTTTACGATTCTTGTACACCTGAAAGGAAAAAGGCTCCAGCATGGTGTTTCAGGTCAGGAAATGTGGTAGTAAGAAATGAATGTTTACGCTATTCACAGTTTTTAAACTGCATGGCTTTGTTGGATGAAGAGAAAGTAGGATGCAAGAAGGAAGCTTGTTGATTGCAGTCATGTCTAGCACCAGCTCCTCCGTGTGTATTAAGTTAGGCAGACAGACCTGACTCATTTTGTTTGATTCCATTCACCGCCAGCTATGTGCCACCCATCCTGTAAGAGAGAAGGAAGTGTGTCAACAAACATTATGCAATTTGATTAGATGACATAAACTGTCATTGTTGAATGGCTGCCTGAGTGTGAAACCTCTGCAATTTTTGTGTGAGGACTGCAACACTTTTATGTGAGACGATGAGGTGTGGGAGGAATTTTGCTTCTTGAATTACAGAAACACAGTGACTTCAAGATCCACATTATTCTGGTAAATGAGTCTTCTGAATTATTTAGCAATTCAGTAACTAGCCCTCAATACAATGCGTCAGGACAAGACTGCAATTAAGGAAAGTGGTAAGGAAAACACAGGGACCCATAGAGTGGTACGCTTGATGGGAGAAAGATTTAAAAGGGACTTGAGGGGCAACTTTTTCATGCATAAGGTGGTGCATCTGTGGGATGAGTTGCCAGAGGAAGTGGTGGAGGCTGATAAAATTGCAACATTTGAAAGGCGTCTGGGTGGGTACATGAATAGGAAGGGTTTAGAGGGATATGGGCCAAATGCTGGCAGCTCGGACTATATTAATTTAGGGTATCTGGTTGACATGGATGATTTGAACCGAAGGATCTGTTTCTGTGCTGTACAGCTCAATGACTCCATGACTGTATAGTAGATACATTTTAGCTGGAACATGTGCTTGGAGACAGGTTTGAGTAGAATCTACCGGGGCAAAAAAGGAACAAATAGTGCAAAAGGAATGCAAACCGGCTCCAAAACTCTTGGACTTCTCAGGAGACGAGGTGAAATGTAGGTAGGACATTGTTAGGGAAATTTTCCTCCAAGAAAAGAACCAAAAGACAATGAAAGCACATGGCAGCAAAAGTCAATGCCAAGAGTCAAGCCAGGATGCCGTGTCATCGGGAATTTAATAACCTGGCACAGAACTTTGTCAAGGTTGGAGGGTGCATGGAGTTATAGAGATGTACAGGCCCTTCGGTCCGACTTGTCCATGCCAATCAGATATCTAGTCGCATTTGGCCTTTATCCCACTAAAACCTTCCTATTCATATACCCATCCAGATGCCTTTTAAATGTTGTATACTTCCAGTCTCCACCACATCTTCCCTCTCTCACCTTAAACCGATGCCCTCGAGTTTTGGACTCCCCCACCCTAAGGAAGCCTTGGTTCATCACCCTATGTGTGCCCCTCATGATTTTATAAACTTCAGCTTCCAACACTCCAGAGAAATTAGTCCCACCTAATTCAGCCTATCCTTATCGTTCAAACCCTCCAACCCCAGCAACATCCTTGTAAATTGTTTCTGCACCCTTTCAAGTTGAACATCACCTTTCATGTCACAGAATTAAACCATTTGAGAAGTTCAGGCTAGCTACTCCTAATACTGGACACTTACTGATGTGTCCAACCAATGAGCAGTACAGTAGTAGTGTTTGCACATAGCAGTCAGTCGACAGAGCAAAATAAGTGGCATGAAGTTGGCTTATTGCCTGCATTGCAATCATCAGGCACTGTTTAATTGGCCATACTGATTCACAGCCCCACTATCAGTGACTATGCAATTCAACTCTTGTCTTTATTACACCATGCTGTATCGTACGATACTGGCTGCAGGCTAGAAACATTGATTTTTCTTATCTAAGAGTTCGAAACTTGGACCAAGCTCTTTCTTTTCCTATTGGATCATTCTCTCAGATTTCTAAACTGATTTGATTCTTTTTCATATTTTCCTTTTGAAAACACAGCACTTGATACAGAAGTGGCATTTCACAATTATCATTCTTTTTCAAGAAAATATTGAACCTTTCCCAATTTTTGGATATTTATTTTCTCTCTCCTTCACAAAGTTTTATTCTATGCATGGACATTCATTCAGTTCTTTGTCAGGTAGCCATTTAGTGTGCATGTTACTTGCTGGTGGGGATTCAGCATTGTGGGGGCTCTGAGCAAAAATCATAGTCCAACTGCTGATACCTTTTTATAGCTTTGTTGTAGAATGAATCAAACAATGTGGTCAAATGTGGTTTCAGTCAATCAAAGAAAAGGCACATTCTCTAAGACTATGGCAACAATTGAATCATTTGACAAGACTTGACATTTTATATTTATTCGAAAATTAAATCACTGTTTTTATAAAAACAAATGTAACTGAATTTCAGGATGGCAGGGTTTCCAGCAGCTAGCTCTTAATAATTGATTTCTTTTTGTGTTAATTGCACCATTTCTGATATTTTTTCCCATTGTTCAAAACCCCAGCATATTTCTTGTCTGAAAGCATTTGATCTACATAAAAATCATGGTCCTCTTCATTTTCTCACCTCTGTGTATAATTTGGTCTCCTTACTTGAGAAAAGATGTATTAGCACTGGAGTGGGTGCAGAGGAGGTTCATTACATTGATTCTGAAATTGAGAGCATTGCCTTATGAGGAGACATTGAGTAGACTGGGACTATACTCATTGGAACTTAAAAGAATGAGGAGTATCTGATAGAAATATATGGAAATTATGAATGGAATAGATAAGCTAGAAGCAGGGAGGTTGTTTCCCCTGCCAGGTGAATCGAGAACCAGTGGGCATAGCCTCAAAATAAGGGGGAACCATTTAGGATGGAGTCGGGAGGACCTTCTTCACCCAAACTGTTGTGAATATTTGGAATTACCCATTGTGAAGCAGTTGAGGCTACCTTGTTAAATGTTTTTAAGGCAAAGATAGATAGACATTTGAGCAGTAAAGGAATTAAGGTTTATGGTGAACAGGCAGGTAAGTGGACCTGAGGTTACGAAAAGATCAGCCATGATCTTATTGAATGGCGGAGCAGGCTCAATGGGCCAGATGGCTTACTCCTGCTCCTGCTTTTTATGCTCGAAGTGTCTTCATTCCTCATGTGTTTATCCAACTTTCCTTAAATGTAGCTCTGCTATTCACCTCAGCTGTGCCCAAGTTCTATATTCTAGCCATTTTAGCAAATGGGTAGACCTCAAAATTGAAAACCATTCATCTTCACTATGTCACATTTGTTTGATAAATTGTGAAATTTGAGAACTTAATGTTAACCAACTGGTTAAATGAAGACTTTATACTTATCTTATCCCCAAATGGATTTGCTTACATAAAAGACGGTGTTTGCTGCTACTACAACTGCAGGGAGCACACTCAATGCCCATGTCATACACAGCATATGGTGTCATGGGCAGCTGTGGTGCATGATCCTTCATTGCCTTCCTTTAGTTAGCCAGCATTGTAGAACATTGTTATGTACCATTGTGTAAGCAGTTTAAAAAAAACTGAGCAAATTTGTCATATTTGGCACACATGAGTAAATCATGAAAACAAATATATTTGATTTAAATTCACCTCAATCTTTGAAACCTCATAGGTGCTGCAGACTATAGGTATGCCAATCTTGCACTGAGAGCAACCAGATGAACTTACTATATCTGTGAAGGCAAAATTCTACACGCGTATCTAAACAGGGGTAAAACCGTGGATAAAGAACTGCTACGAATCACTATTACTTTGTTAATGCTAGTTCTGGAAATTGACAAAGAGTGAACTGATGAAAATATCAGGCATCATCATTGCCCCATAGCGATGGAGGCCGGTATTAACCACAATCTAATATTCATAAACTTCCAGGTGGAGACTTAAAAGGCCTAAAAATTGTGGTTGGCTCTTCAGTAGGATCCAAAGAAGTGAAATGTTTTATTGAGTGCCCGTCCTCCTGTCTCCCAACACCAATTTGATGGGGCAGGGGCAGTCATTTCTTAAGGGAAGGGTTTCCATTCATGAAGAACTGGAAACATGGTCCTCACAAGATTGGCACTGGTACTTTAATGAGGATTTAACAATATTGTATTCATAAAATTATTTAAATCTGGATTCTTTGCAATTCAGTGTTTGCGGTTTGATGGCCCCTATATATCAAAATTCATTGGCAGCAAAACTAGGTGTGGTCTAGTTGCTGGTACTAATGATATTAAAATTCTGAAGGAAAGAAAATGCTAGCTTCATTTTATGCACTGGCTTCTGAAGTAGCCCAAGCACACAGGTGGACTGCGTAATGCCAAACAGGCTGATTTGATCATTTTGAAGATTTCCTGCCTAGTTTATGCTGTTTAATTCATTGCCAATTGAACACATATTCAGCTGCATGAGGGGTAATCCCTGCTATGACATAAAGGGTCAACTACTCCCCTTCCAAATGAGATGCCTTTGATGGACTAAACCTAGTGTAAAGGTTGTGAAATTACTGTGTTGATTATTATTGAATTTGTCTTTAAAATATTTTGGATTGTCAAGCTACAGATGCTGGATCTTGTCAAAAAGTTAAAGGACTTTGTTGGTCTGTCTGGGGAAAGTCTACTACAGAAATGGTTGCTATAGTTACCAAAGCTCTTGGGCTATAATGTGACTGAAATTAAGCACAGGCATTGAAAAAGGGAAACAATGCGAAGGTGAGGAGATATCTTGGTCTCTTTGCTCCAAGGAACTGTGTGTGATACTTTGTCTCTGCTTTCACTTAGATATCATCGCAATATCATCGTTAACTCATAAATCCTTCAATATATCTGTTATATACTATTAGTGTGTTGTACTGACTGATACATTGAAATAAAATACACCAACAAAAAAAAACATTCTCTCTCAACTTTACCCAAAACCACTTTCAATAATAATATATTTGTGGGCGGCACAGTGGCACAGTTGTTAGCACTGCTGCCTCACAGCGCCTGAGACCTGGGTTCAATTCCCGACTCAGGCGACTGACTGTGTAGAGTTTGCACGTTCTCCCCGTGTCTGCGTGGGTTTCCTCCGGGTGCTCTGGCTTCCTCCCACAGTCCAAAGATGTGCGGGTCAGGTGAATTGGCCATGCTAAATTGCCCGTAGTGTTAGGTAAGGGGTAAATGTAGGGGTATGGGTGGGATGCGCTTCGGCGGGTCGGTGTGGACTTGTTGGGCCGAAGGGCCTGTTTCTACACTGTAAGTAATCTAATATTTAATATTGAATAATCCACTTACCCCTGCGTGCCTATTTCACAGAGGCCCTTCCTTTCCTTGTGCTCTTATAAGCCACTACCCTAGTGGCTTGTTTTAATTGAGAGAGGTAGATGATAGCTCTGCAGGGTAACTGTGGGCTTCTCTGAATATGACATGTCCACCTTCAGACCACACAATCTCAGCATGGGTGATGACAGTCTGTGCTGGCTGGCAGACAAGAATAAACAACACTAGCAAAGTCGTAATGCGGGAAGATGATGCCTTTAGTTATTCTGATATAACTCATGCACTATGGTGCTATTAGGAATCATTAAGATTTGGGCCTCAGCAATCCTGCAAATTTACTGGAGGACAATTTGCTAAACTGAAGTGAAAACCAGCCTGTGTCTTTAGAGAACTGAATTTCAAGCTGTGTTAGCAGCAGAGTGTGTCTATTTTACACAAAGTGTCAATCTCATGATTTCTGTCCAAATATGACTTCGGCACTGAGATGCTTAATGGCTTCTGTTTGAGCTGTGGTGGAAGCTATGTTTAAACATGTATTCTCCACCTACTTGCATGCTCCTGAATGACTTATATTTCCAAGTTTTAGTGACAGAAGCACATTTATGTTATATGTTTCAGTCAGTATGTCAGTTTGCCTCAAGGGACATGCTCATGAAATCATCAGAGTTTAATAGCTAGTGACCTGACAGTATAAATGTCTCAAGCCCCACTTGAGCTTGTATCACTTGAAGCATGGCAGTCTTCAAGGAGCATGCTTCTCTCTTGTAACCCAGCAGTTTAATATTAACCTAATCACCATTTTGCCTGAGGTATGTCATGATTGTACATAATAACTAGTTGTAACAAATATCTATTGGATGCTTCAATACCATGATATCCACATCCAGCTTGTTACGTTGTAGGAGATAATATAAACATTACCACATCATGTAAAACATCCTGTTGGAGGCAAATTCTCACCACTTGTTATTTAAAACTTTACTGTCTGATGAAAAAAATCTACGTAAAATACTTATTGATGTACTTGCTGGTATTCAATTCAGTGAATCACCCTGGCATCATTCCATCAACATCACAACACCACCAATCACCCTATGAATTTATACCCTTATTGCTATGGGATCTTGACACATTTGACTTTGCTAACAGTTTGACAGACAATATGCTGGTGTGCGACGGAAATAAATGCAACAGGTGAGTGTTGGTTTTCTGAAAAGGAATGTTCTATATAACTCACTGTGGTTGAAATAATTAACAGAGATTACACAGGTCAGTATGACCTAAGTTGAATTTCACCCCCTATGGCTTATTGTGAGGGCTGCTGGAGCAAGTCAACTCACATGCTCCAATATATTAACTTACCTTTACGATGTATGTGCTAACTTAGTATTGTACAGATTGGCATTTGATTTGCACCATTTTTTTATGTAGAAAGTTGACCTGAAAATCTTGCTTCATACTCCTGCAGAAAGTTGATGTGCAAAGGTAATTTTTCCACTTTAAAAGCTCATCAAAATGAACAAGTGGGTACTATTTACCTAATATCAGCAGTCTACCAAAAAGGAACTTTTTAAAAAATAAAATTAGCTTGGATATGTTCAGAGAGAAACAAAGACTATCTAAGTAAATGACTCTAATTGTGTGCAATATTACCAAAGAAACCAATGAATGAACATAAAATGAAATGCAATATAATGTCACCATAATATTCTTGGCAACTTCTTTCTCAAGGTTTTTTTTACCTCAGGATCTGGAGTTGATTTATCCCTGTACAAGTTTAGGGACACAACGCAAATGAAATACAGTGCCTTGGAATATTGTTAGTTTATCTTTTTGTAATGATGCATTTAATTTAGTTTAATTGTTTCCATTTTGCTCAAAGAAACCTCAAAAGTAACCATCAAGAAATCAATAATGTAACAGTGGTAAATTCTGGGAGGTCTGCAACTTTGCTCAAATTTAAAAAGAGGCTCTGCACAAACGTATTTGTATTAGATATGCTTGTTGAAGCAGTTTCTTTTCGTTACCTTAAGTACTTTTGTAGGTATTCTTTGGAGGGGCTGCTGAATCTGAGTTTTAAAAGTAAATTACTTCAAATCTTAATAAAACAATTTTACCTCCAACAGTGATGAAATCATGACAGGACTGTGGCTCAGTATTTGATTTGTTGGAAATTGAACTGAATTCTCAGTATAAAATAAATCTGGAATGTGGAAATACCTCAAAAGGAGACCAAATATTATATTTATCTTAGAAATGTCTCACACCTGTCTGACCTCACTTGTGATATGAGATTTTTTTTCAGACAACAACTAAAGGAAATGATTTATAAGCAAAATGTTACAGCAATGGCATTGGGGGCCTAGAGTAAGGGGTTGGTGGCACTGTGAAATCATATTCTTGTTCTGTCAAAAAAATTACCATCAGTAATGATGATGAGGAAGCCATGACCAGGTTGTCATGAAATTCTAATTGATCTACCCCCGACCTTTAGGAAAGAAATTTGCCTTCTTTGCTTGATTTCGCATGTATCGTATTCTAAACCAATACCACAGAGGACCTAGAAAGCCACCTGACTGAATTCAATGGCTCAAAATTATGTTTCCAATGCCATTTAGGGGTGTGTAAGAAATTTATATCCTGTGTTAAGATACAGTCCAAATCCTTGAGTGAAAAGTCGCAGGTTTTATTAACCATATAAATACACATGGGATGGTAAGAGAGCATGTTATCTTCTGAAATCCTATAGGCACCAGGTCTCATTTCTTGTGATATGATGTCACGATTCATAGTTCCTATTTTCAAACTCTAGGAATTCTTAGAGTAAAGTTATAATCAACACTTTATTGACAGTACCCTTTTTGACCATTGCCATTTAACTATGAGCTTTAAAATAAAAATAAAATCATGTGGCTGCTGGAAATCTGAGACAAAAGCAGAAAGTGCAGGAGAGACTCAGCAGGCATGATAACACCTGTGGAGAGAGGAAGAGAGCTTCAAGTGCAGGATGGTGATTTTGGAGAATTGAAAGGTGTTGGAAAATGCTTTATTTTAATTATTTTTATGGAGCAATGGGACAGAGGGGACAGGAACAGATGGTATAGAGACCTAGTTCAAAAGACAGAGGGGTTGTTAATGGTGAAATAGATGAAACGTGGGTGAAAATTAAGCTGTGAGAGGGAGTGAATGTGTCCTCTCCACTATCTTTTGCACTTAGTCACTACACCAATTGTCCTCTTTGTTTTCCCCTACCTCAGTTAATAGTACACTTAAAAAAAACACTTTCAAACTATCTTCGGTTCTGAAGTCTTACTGGAATCAAAACACTACCTCTACGTATGTCGCTCTCAGTAGTTGCTGCCAAACTTGCTAAATTTCTGCATCATTTTCTATGTTGAATCAAGAACCTTCACTCTTTACTCCTAATTCTGCATCTCCATCACCTCCCAAGTTCCTTTTGCGTGAGGCATTATTCTCTAGAATTATTCTCAGCTCTCCTGGAGGGTGTGCAGAATGTGCACACTGTCTGCTGATGACTCTGAAAAGTGAACGCAGAGGTAGACTGGGAGGACGGCTTCACAGAACTTGAACTGTACAAGTGTGAAGACCAATCAGGGAGAAACTCTCCTGAAGAGGAAGACAGCAAATTAAAATTCTGTCTTTCACATCCACCTGAGGCAGTGATAAATCTGGTGGGTGAAAGGAAGGACAAAGAAGTTAGAGACCAGTGAATGAGAATGTTCTTGCTCCATTTGGCTTGGAATTTTAATTCCTGGATGTAGTGTTAACAGTTTCACACTTGCTTCTGCTCAAGGCTATTCCTCGGCAGACAGAAACACTTCTGGAACATGATCAGGAAGTGAAGGTCTAGAATCTTCAAGAAGGAAGTAGATTTTGGATTTGGATCTGTAAGTGATTCCTGCACAGCACTGGGATCCACAGTTTGGGTGGCAAATGGGATAGTGAGACAAACAGAATACGCCATCTGCTTACTGGCCTTAAACATTGTGAAATACTTGGACTTAAGACTTGGGTTCTGCATTTATTTCCCATGTAATTCTAAATGTTATTTTTAAAATGCTCATCACTTTGCAAATAATTCCCATTATTAAAGGGGACTTCAATTTGCATGATGGCTTTCTGAAAGCTTTATGTTGGTATTTCCCTCAAGATTTTCAATGGTCATTGTTAGGTTTTCCATAACTTTCCACAATGATCTTGAAGATCTGATTATTCCCTTTTCCTCCATCAAGGTACTTCGTTTTATGTTAATTGGAGAAGAACACTAGCTGGTTGTGCACAAGAAATATGGAAATTTTTGCAATCTTTTGATTTTCAGTCTACAATACTTAATGGCATTGTGTGATTGCTAATAGATTGACTTTTAGATCAACAACAATCATTAGACTCTTCAATTCCTGTTTACCTTCAATCTGTTCAAGCCCCTTTTTGATGCTCAAACTTTAGTCTTTTCAAGGCAGACGTTACGTCCAGAAGCTCTAGTGTTTGAGGTTCTCTCTCTTTACTGAACAAACTCTTGAGTGCTTTAGATTAGATTACCTACAGTGTGGAAACAGGCCCTTTGGCCCAACAAGTCCACCACTGACTCTCCAAAGAGTAACCCACCCAGACCCACTTCCCTCTGATCAATGCACCTAACACTATGGGCAATTCAGTATGGCCAATTCACCTAACCTGCACATCCTTGGACTGTGGGAGGAAACCGGAGCACCTGCAGAAAACCCACGCAGACACAGGGAGAATGTGCAAACTCCACACAGACAGTCACCCGAGGCTGGAATTGAACTTGGGACCCTGGTACTGTGAGGCAGCAGTGCTAACCACTGAGCCACCGTGCCACTTCGATATATTGTTCATGCTGCCTTGCCAAAAGAACACTTCATCATAAGCATTACATTTGAAGAATGTAGCAAGATCCAGACCATCATTCGCTGTGGCTGTATTATGGTCTTCCAATTTTTGCTGAAGGAATTAATTAACATTGAGAACTTCATCTTGCAGCTTGCATCCTGTTTCTGTTACTTTTACACTTTATTCAAAGCAAAGTGGAAAATTTGTAACATATTTTTGTCTTCCTAGGTTTGTTGTTTATTGCTAAAGATCAGCTTATCAGCTAATGATTAAAAACTAGGGATAGTATATTGAGATAAGAAGTTGGTTGGTAGCCAGGAAACAAAGAATAGGAATAAATGGGTCTTCTTCTGAATGGCAGACAGTGACTAATGGATTACTGCAGTGATTAGTATTAGGATCCCATCTGTTCACAAAGTATGTTCATGATTTATATAAGGGAACCAAATGGAATGACTCAAATTTTATTGATGACACAAAGGTGGATGGAAGAGTGAGGTGTGAGAGGATGCAAAGATATTACAGTGTGATTTGGAAGGCTGAGTAAATGGGCAAATGCATGGCAGGTGCAATATAATGTGATCATGTGGATAAGCATGAGGTTATCTATTTTCGTAGCAAAAATAAGAAGACAGATTCTCATTCGAGTGATTGCAAATTGAGAGAGGGAAATATTCAACGAGACCTGGGTGTCCTTTTGCAACAATCAATGAAAATGAGAGCACAAGTGTAGCAAGCATTAAAGAAGGAATTAAAGTATCTGGACCTTGATAGCAAGAGGATTCAAGTACAGGAACAAGGATGTCTTGCTGCAATTATAGAGGGCATTGGTGAGAACACCTGGAATATTTTGTGCAGTTTTGGCCTCCTTATCAGAGGAAAGAAGTTCTTGCAGAAGAGGGAGTGCAGAGAAGATTTACCAAATTGGTTCCAGGAATGACAAGACTGACATACGAGAATAGATTGAGGATTGTATTCACTGGAGTTTCAAAGGGGATTCTGATAGAAACCTACAAATTCTAACTGGACTAGATGGTTAGATGTTGGAAGAGATTACAGTTTAAGTGGGAAACATTTTAATATTGAGATGAGGAGAAATTTGTTCACTCAAAGAGTGGTGTGCCTGTAAAATTTACTAATCCACAAACCTGCCTGCCCCGGCCGACCCATTGTCTCAGCCTGCTCCTGCCCCACCGAACTCATCTCCCAATACCTCGACACGGTCCTGTCCCCTTTAGTCCAAGAACTCCCCACCTACGTTCGGGACACCACCCACGCCCTCCACCTCCTCCAGGATTTTCGCTTCCCCGGTCCCCAACGCCTTATTTTCACTATGGACATCCAGTCCCTGTACACCTCCATCCCCCATCACGAAGGACTCAAAGCCCTCCGCTTCTTCCTTTCCCGCCGCACTAACCAGTACCCTTCCACTGACACCCTCCTTCGACTGACTGAACTGGTCCTCACCCTGAATAACTTCTCTTTTCAATCCTCCCACTTCCTCCAAACTAAAGGAGTTGCCATGGGCACCCGCATGGGCCCCAGCTATGCCTGCCTCTTTGTAGGATATGTGGAACAGTCCATCTTCCGCAACTACACTGGCACCACCCCCCACCTTTTCCTCCGCTACATCGATGACTGTATCGGCGCTGCCTCGTGCTCCCACGAGGAGGTTGAACAGTTCATCAACTTTACTAACACCTTCCATCCCGACCAGAAATTCACCTGGACTGTCTCAGACTCCTCCCTCCCCTTCCTAGACCTTTCCATTTCTATCTCGGGCGACCGACTCAACACAGACATCTATTATAAACCGACTGACTCCCACAGCTACCTGGACTACACCTCCTCCCACCCTGCCCCCTGTAAAAACGCCATCCCATATTCCCAATTCCTTCGTCTCCGCCGCATCTGCTCCCAGGAGGACCAATTCCAACACCGCACAACCCAGATGGCCTCCTTCTTCAAGGACCGCAGATTCCCCCCAGACGTGATCGACGATGCCCTCCACCGCATCTCCTCCACTTCCCGCTCCTCCGCCCTTGAGCCCCGCTCCTCCAACCGCCACCAAGACAGAACCCCACTGGTTCTCACCTACCACCCCACCAACCTGCGCATACAACGTATTATCCGCCGCCATTTCCGCCACCTCCAAACGGACCCCACCACCAAGGATATATTTCCCTCCCCTCCCCTATCAGCGTTCCGCAAGGACCACTCCCTTCGTGACTCCCTTGTCAGATCCACACCCCCCACCAACCCAACCTCCACCCCCGGCACCTTCCCCTGCAACCGCAGGAAATGTAAAACTTGCGCCCACACCTCCACACTCACTTCCCTCCAAGGCCCCAAGGGATCCTTCCATATCCGCCACAAGTTCACCTGTACCTCCACACACATCATCTATTGCATCCGCTGCACCCGATGTGGCCTCCTCTATATTGGTGAGACAGGCCGCTTACTTGCGGAACGCTTCAGAGAACACCTCTGGGCCGCCCGAACCAACCAACCCAATCACCCCGTGGCTCAACACTTTAACTCCCCCTCCCACTCCACCGAGGACATGCAGGTCCTTGGACTCCTCCACCGGCAGAACACAACTACACGACGGCTGGAGGAGGAGCGCCTCATCTTCCGCCTGGGAACCCTCCAACCACAAGGTATGAATTCAGATTTCTCCAGCTTCCTCATTTCCCCTCCCCCCACCTTGTCTCAGTCGGTTCCCTCAACTCAGCACCGCCCTCCTAACCTGCAATCCTCTTCCTGACCTCTCCGCCCCCACCCCACTCCGGCCTATCACCCTCACCTTGACCTCCTTCCACCTATCCCACCTCCATCGCCCCTCCCCCTAGTCCCTCCTCCCTACCTTTTATCTCAGCCGGCTTGGCTCTCTCTCTCTTATTCCTGATGAAGGGCTTATGCTCGAAACGTCGAATTCTCTATTCCTGAGATGCTGCCTAACCTGCTGTGCTTTGACCAGCAACACATTTGCAGCTATAAAAGAAAGTGACCAATGCCAAATCAATGTATAATCAAGAAGAAGGTAAATATAGCTCTTGTACCTGAAGGGATCAAGATATGGATGAGGGTTGGATTAGGGTATTAACCTTGATGATCAGCTATGATTATGTTGAGTTTGGAGCAGGCGCAAGGGATCAAATGGACAACCCCTGCTCCCATCTTCTTTGTAACATTACATCTGCGTAGCTTTAGTCTCCATAGCAGCTGGTGAATAAAGAAGGTTTAAAACACCAGATTCAGGTCTAGTTAATAAAAAATGCTGCCAAAGAAAGGTGATTTGGACATCCCCTCTTGTCTAGAGCTGGCTTTGGTTTTTGGGTTTTCTCACTGAGGTGGTTTTCTGGCTCTGGTCAATCTGATGTTGCTCGTTACGAGTTACAAGGAACTGGCAAAGCTGCGCAGATTGTCTGACAGTTGAAGGTGCTCTCTGTTGAAGTCAAAGCAAAAAGCAGAAAGAGATGGTGCTTCAACTTGCCTCTTTTATCCCCCTCTTCATACCATTCTTGAAAATTCTGAGGCCAGTGTCCAGTACTAGCATTGGGCACTGATAGGAAGATCCAAAGAAGTGAGTACTTTCCATATTTGCAAGTCACAGAACATGGTTTTGACCATTCAGTTGTCAAGTGCAAATGCCGTATTGTCATTGAGATGATTTAAAGTATTTAAAGAAGAATGAATTCTTTCCCCTGGCCGCGGTTTTGCTGATTAAACTTTATATGGTCTATGATGGGATTTTGCTTGAAAATGAATGAGGAGTCTATAGCTTTAATTCCAACATCATGTGATTGTGTTTCTTCTGCTGTGTTTCATCTGGCAAGAACCACATTGGCATTGTTACCAGTCATATACAACAACACACCAACCTATTTTTTGTGAATGACTGTCTGAAGTAATATAGTATTTGTTAAATGCTGTGTCTCTTTCAAATCCAGGATCAAGTTGCTCTGCTGGCTGTGATTCTTCATATGTAGCAATATGTTGTCATTGGGCTTGAATTCAGGCATACCTTGTTACCTACTTTTTGTTCAATTGGTCTGGTTAACTTGTCTGTAACTTGTGGTAACATCAGGTCTGCACTTGCGCATGAATATAAACAGATTTTACTCAATATAACTGTACACAGGGATAGTAAGAGTTGGCATCTTTGATATATACAGACCTGGGCACCAGTTGCATTTGATCTCATATACTTGCTGGCAGATCTAAAATTGTTCATTTTGAATGTGCTTTTTGATGAATATGCTGATTTAATAAATCACTCTTCCATTTCCCTTATAAACATGACTAGGTAATTGCTCTTGTATGTTTGACATTCAAAATATCTATCCAATAGATATGATTCCCAATATGTCACCTAAAGAATGCTGAATTGAGGAGTTTAGTAGAAGGAAATGAGGAACACAAGTTGAAAATCTTATTAACTGAAGTGGTTAAACTTATGGATACTAGTGTGGATGGGGAAGGCAAATGAGAGTGTCTCAATTTCAAATCAAAATATGTATTCTGAATGGTAACCCAATACTAAAACTATACACCACGTTTTTGTGTTGCTTAGTTTGAGGATATGTGTTTAAGGGAGTTGTGAGCTCCGTGAGATGCACAGAGGGACTATAGTTACAACTGCTCATAAATAACAGCTAATATCTACAAACTTAAATGTCAGATTTACACAATTTTGTAAATAAAAATCCCTTAAAAGAACTCAGCAATTTCTCTTTATGAAGAACAGAAAATCATTCCTCAAAAGTCACTCTCAATTATCCTGGTACTGCCTTTCTGACAGTCAACATATAGAGTCATAGAGTCATAGTCGTAGAGATGTACAGCATGGAAACAGATCCTTTGGTCCAACTTGGCCATGCTGACCAGATATCCTAAATTAACCCATTCCTATTTGCCAGACTTGGCCCATATTTCTCTAAACCATTCCTATTCATATACCCATCTATATGTCTTTTAAATGTTGTAATTGTACCAGCCTCCAGTACTTCCTCTGGCAGCTCATTTAATACATGTACCACCCTCTGTGTGAAAATGTTGCCTCTCAGGTCGCTTTTAAATCTTTCCTCTTTCACCCTAAACTTATGCTGTCTAGTTCTAGAATCCCTGAATCCAGGGAAAAAATCTTGTCTATTTATCCTATCCATACCCCCTATGATTTTATTAACCTCTTTGAGGTCACTCTTCAGCATCTGTTGCTCCAGGGAAAACAGCCTCAGCCTATTCAGCCTCTCCCTATAGCTCAAACCCTACAATGCTGGCAATATCCTTGTAGATCTTTTTTGAACCATTTCAAGTTTCACAACATTCTTTTGATAGGAGAGAGATGAGAATTGCACACAATTTTCCAAAAGTGGCCTAATCAATGTCTTGTACAGCTGCAATATGACCTCCCAACTCCTTTACTCAATGCTGTGACCAATAAAGGAAAACATACTAAACATCTCCTTCTTATCCTATTTACCTGTGACTCCACTTTTAAGGAACTATGAACCTGCACTCCAAGGTCTTTTTATTCAGCAACACTCCCCATGATGTTTCAGTGTGTGAGTCCTGCCCAGATTTGCCATAGCAAAATGTAACACCTCACATTTACCTAAATTAAACTCCATCTGCCACTTCTCAACCCATCTAATCAAGGTCCCATTCTACTCTGAGGTGTTCACTACGCCTCCAATTTTGGTGTCATCTGCAAACTTACTAACCTTCTATGTTCACACCCAAATCCTTTATATAGATAATGAAAAGCAGTGAACCTTGTGGCATTCCACTGGTCACAGGCCTCCAGTCTGAAAAACAACCCTCTTCACCACCCTCTGTCTTCTACCTTCAAGCCAGTTTGTATCCACATGGCTAGTTTTTCCTGTATTCCATGTGAACTAACCATGCTAATCTCATTTGCAGAATAGAATACATATTGATGTAAAAACTCAAACTCTGGAAAATAACATTTGCCAACAGAACATAGATATACATTGACTGGGCAGTATTTATTTTTAGGCAGTCTGTGATACTATAGCCCTTAATAATCAAGTCATATTAACTATAATTATATAAGGAGATGACTGTTTTTTGTCACAGTAAAACATTAAATAACATCAACGACTTCTGATCCCACATCTGTTTTTGTGTGAAAATCAGACAGTTCCTTTGAGTTTCTTTAACTTTCCAGAATCTTTACTATATTAGTATCATGCAGATGTTAGGATCCTAGCTGATGTTATTACTAGATAACTGTGGGTGGCACGGTGGCACAGTAGTGGGTGGCACGGTGGCACAGTGGTTAGCACTGCTGCCTCACAGCGCCTGAGACCCGGATTCATTTCCCGACTCAGGCGACTGACTGTGTGGAGTTTGCACGTTCTCCCCGTGTCTGCGTGGGTTTCCTCCGGGTGCTCCGGTTTCCTCCCACAGTCCAAAGATGTGCAGGTCAGGTGAATTGGCCATGCTAAATTGCCCGTAGTGTTAGGTAAGGGGTAAATGTAGGGGTATGGGTGGGTTGCGCTTCGGCGGGTCGGTGTGGACTTGTTGGGCCGAAGGGCCTGTTTCCACACTGTAAGTAATCTAATCTAATGTAATCTAATCTAATCTAAAAAAAACTGTATCCCAGAGTGAAACCAAGATTGATAGATCATTTTTTGTTTGTTTTGATTTGAACAAAGTAACATGAGCTTACAATGCCAAAGATTTTGTTTTAATAATAAAACAGAAGTTAGTTAACAAAAGCAAAGATCAAACAGTTTAAGACAAATTATTACAAGAGTGGAGCGATGCCAGAGTGGTATTGTTGCGAGACTATTAGTCCAGAAACTCAGCTAATATTCGGGGGACCCGGGTTCGAATATTGCAATGGCGGATGATGGAATTCCAATTCAATTTAAAATATCTGGAATTACAAATCTGATGACCATGAAACCACTGTCAATTGTCAGAAGAGACCCATCTGGTTTATTAATGTGCTTTATGGAAGGAAATTTGCCATCCAAACTGGTCTGGCCTATTTTTGACTCCAGTCCCCACAGCAATGTGGTTGACTCTCGACTGCACTCTGAAATGGTCGAACAAGCCACTCGGTTATATCAATTGCTACAAAGTCTCAAAGAAATGAAACTGAATTGCATTGGCATTGACCTAGACAGCAGTAAAGACAATGGCAAAAACAGTCCTGTTGACCTTGGAAAATTCACCGTTACTAACATCCGGAGGCTACTATCGAAACTAGGAGAGCTGGTTCGCAGACTAATGAAGCAACAGCCTGACACAGTCATGATTATGGAATCATGCCTTACAGCCAATGTCCCAGATAATACCAAAACCATCCCTGGATATATCCTGTCGCACCAGTAGGACAGGTTCAGCTGAGGTGGTGGCATGGTGGTATATGTGGAAGGGAGTTGACCTGGGACTCCTCAAGATTGACTCTGGACACCATGAAGTCTTTCATCTCATGCAGAGATTTGGAAGGATTTAATGTTGTGATATTTACTGATTATTAAGATAAAATGGAAGTCTTACTGAACGGTTCAAGAGGTGGTGAGGGGCTCATGTATTTTCAGGTAAAAATCCCACCTATTCCTTTCTCTCTTCTCTCACCATCCCCTTCCAGCTAATGACCAATCAGGGGCTGGCAGCTCCTCATTACCCTCTGCATGAAAAGAATGTTAGGATCTACCAGTCCTGCAGCAGAGGTTCAGGACCAATGTTGCACTTAAGACTAAAGGTGAGTGAAAGCAGGGGATGGAGCTGGAGTTAGGACTGAGGTAATTAATTTCAGAACACTCTTAATTTCCTTAAACTAAATCCTTATATCACACACTGAATGGCTATCCTCGCGTGGCAGATCCCCCTTCCCGACATTAATTGAAGACTGACAACAACTTTTTGAGCCCCCTTAAATGTGTATTATTGCTATGTGGGGTCCTCAATTATTGTCCAGAAGGAAGGGCACTCTTGAACTTTTCCATCATGGACTTAATTGCTTGGAGACAGGAAGTCCTAAGAGTTCCCACCCATACCTCCTTTCTCGTTTAAAGATTCCCAAACTCTAAACTCACCACCAGATGGTCAACAAATGTTGCCGATTAACTCCCCAGTAAAGGTCCAGACTTATCCATTCCATAGCAATTAAATTTTTAATTACATGACAAGCCATAATTACTGTCAAATTACCTTACTGGCACTGAAAGTTAACTTCAGCAAATATGGAATCATTTTCGGTTTGAATTATTGCTGAAAAGCATTTTGAAAAAAATAATTTATTTTCAATTATTTCCTTTGTATCTCTTATCTTTCTTTTTTTCAATCCTGTCTTTTTTCTATCTGTAAAGTTTACTTTCTGAAAATGATTTGTCACTGAATTTACTATGCTCACCTGCACTTCCTGCTTTAGACATTGCTTGTTGCCATTTAGTTGAATGTTTTCTTCACCAGTTACTTTCTCTGGTCAGATCCCTTGAAAAGGACACAATGCCAAAATGGTATACCTAATCCTAACGAGTTTCAGTAATGCTGCCTGACTAAAGTCTGTTGGCAAGTGAATGTGCAACCAACTGCTAACACTGTTAATTCAACACTGGCTATAAAATTTGGGCCATATTTTAAAAATGGTTTTATTTTCAATCACAATCCTATTAAACTTAATGAGTTGCATAATTTTTTCCTACACATTGTTAATGTGACGTTGAAATTTTGCAATTGGAGAAATCTCTCATCACTAGGCAGACCCTAAGATACTTCTTTGTAACTGTTATTATTATTATTATTATTCAACACTACATACATGATCTGAATTGTTCCACCTTGAGGAATAATTTTTGGACATGAATACTAGTCACCCAAATGTAGATTCAGCAAAATATGTTAGTATTTTGGAGTAAACTCAGTTTTAAAGTTTTTATATCGTTCAAATCCAGAAATATACAATTTGACAGTGCAGTACATTATCATTTATATTTCCTGTAAACAAAAATTATTGCATCCTCTTTATATCACAAGGTGTTAGGAAAGCTCAGCAGCATTTTCTTTTTCCAATTTAGTCTATGACTTACTACTGGGACCTACCTAGCCGATGAGATAGATTCCTAGGGCATTCTGCAATAAAAAATCTTTATGAATTTGAATGTAGACCTATGCACCACCACAGGCTGAATCATTTACATTTACAATTTATACATTGGCTGCACATGGGTGTTTTTGCTTTTGCACTGTCAGCATTTTGTATAAGCTCCAAGTGTTGGTATTTGACTGAAACAATATGTATCAGCTATAAATCCCAAGGCTGAGTCCTTTGTGAAAAACTCAAGATATCCTTCTGTATTTTCCTTTAAGCACTTTTTGATTGCAAAACTCTGTTGCTCAAATCAAATTGTATTGTATTGCAGTGCTTCATGTAACTTCACCATGCAAGAGCAATCATGAAGTGGAAGGAGCTGACATTACTACAATTGAAACAGAGTGTTTCTTTTAGTTGTAGGGATTGATGGAAGTTGGGCTTCTTTCTGCAGAACATTTTTGGTTCTGATAACTGGGGAGTGGTTTTGTTGATTTCATCTGCATTGGCTGCCACTTGTAATAATCTTAAAGCATTCAATCTTTGCAACAACCTCTTTATTAAAAAGAATGGTGTTGATCAGAATATAATCCACTGCTTTGAAAATATGCAGCTAACATTTGTAATCCCTGCAATCTGTGGATTTATATAATCAGGCTGTGAAGCATTGACTGTCAATGGAACTGGTTCAAGTAATCATTAACTATTATTCATGTCACAGAGAGAAAAAACATCACAGAGTAGATCTTTCTGATAAATGTAAGCCATTTTAACAAAGCTGTTATACCATGCTACTTGTTCTAAAATATCTTTAAAATGTGTGTACATCTTTTTCTGTGGAAACTGGAGCCTGATTCCTTTTTTGCATCCATTATGTCTGAAACAATACCAGCTTTCATTTGAAACTTGTAACAAGCTATACTGAGCTGAAAATGTGTTGCTGGTTAAAGCACAGCAGGTCAGGCAGCATCCAAGGAACAGGAAATTCAATGTTTCGGGCCGGAGCCCTTCATCAGGAATGAGGAGAGGGTGCCAGGCAGGCTAAGATAAAAGGTGGGGAGGAGGGACTTGGGGGAGGGGCGATGGAGATGTGATAGGTGGAAGGAGATCAAGGTGAGGGTGATAGGCTGGAGTGGGGTGGGGGCGGAGAGGTCAGGAAGAGGATTGCAGGTTAGGAGGGCGGTGCTGAGTTCAAGGGAATCGACTGAGACAAGGTGGGGGGAGGGGAAATGAAGAAACTGGAGAAATCTGAGTTCATCCCTTGTGGTTGGAGGGTTCCCAGGCAGAAGATGAGGCGCTCTTCCTCAAACCATCGTGTTGTTATGTTCTGGCAATGGACACGACGGTTGGAGGAAGAGCGCCTCATCTTCTGCCTGGGAACCCTCCAACCACAAGGCATGAACTCAGATTTCTCCAGTTTCCTCATTTCCCCTCCCCCCACCTTGTCTCAGTCGATTCCCTTGAACTCAGCACCGCCCTCCTAACCTGCAATCCTCTTCCTGACCTCTCCGCCCCCACCCCACTCCGGCCTATCACCCTCACCTTGACCTCCTTCCACCTATCACATCTCCATCGCCCCTCCCCCAAGTCCCTCCTCCCTACCTTTTATCTTAGGCTGCCTGGCACTCTCTCCTCATTCCTGATGAAGGGCTCCGGCCCGAAACATTGAATTTCCTGTTCCTTGGATGCTGCCTGACCTGCTGTGCCTTTAATCAGCAACACATTTTCAGCTCTGATCTCCAGCATCTGTAGACCTCACTTTTTACAAGCTGTACTGAGCAATGTAATTCTTTTTTTTATTATTCATTCATTAGACACGGGCATCACTGGCTATACACATCCCTAATTACCTGTTAGAAATGAAAATTCACTTCTAAATAATCGCTCTGGACAAATTCAAGAGAACAAAGATTTTATTAACAAATTCTGCAGAATTGGACGCCTTCCCAAAGAAGAGCGTACCCAAGCATTACAGCGATCTTTCTTATATAGCAATTTAGAGCCTCCCCTATGGCCCCTAGAGGTCACGAGGGTCATTGCTTTACAATGATCTCATTTCTTACAGAGAAAGCATATGATCATGTCCTCATTGTCTCGAACTCCAGCTGCATAACCCACTTCCCTGTCTAATGATATTTTCAGCCCTTGAACTTAGCAACCGTCTCGCACCTTGTACTCTTATCTGGTTGTTTTTGCACCATATTAGCAGAAGTATTGTCTCGCTCAAGGTTTCGTTATTTTTCAAAGCTGACCCCTTGCCCCCAGCTAGCTTGTTTTTCTTACTAACTGCTTACATTGCAATACTGATCATTAGAAGATCAATCTTTACGTAAATTAGCCCAAACGTTAACATTTCCTTAAAATAAAACAGCCAGTATATATAAAATAAAGTAGCAAGACATACCACATATTTAGTTTGGTTATATATTAAATGTCTAGGGTACCATGCACATCTTAATAGCTTCTTGTTGTATAATAAAGCAAATCTAAATCTCACAACTCCACCCTTTTTCTTTTTAAGATGTGCATGCGTAACAGAATAGGCTGAATTACGGCTCAGGGAGGTCCTTCTGTCTTTTCAATAGTAAAACTTTAAGTTCATGAGTACCATGTTGGGGTATGGCAATGGCTTGCATCTGGGCGATATGGCGTTGGATCAATACCCTAACACAAGGAACCAGACAGGGAATAACGAGGAACAGGGCCCCGACACCCACCATCATTATTAATGCCATGCGCCACCAGCCACCCCCAAAAAGCGTGTTCCACCAACTAGCGTCCCCTATAGGTCGCCACGTCTGGACAGGTACATGGGCTATTTTACGGATGTCCCGGGTGATTTTTTTAGGACAGCCTCGTAGTTATCGTCTATCTCCAGACAACAATTTGTCGTGTTAAACTTCCCGCAGACACACCCTTCAGAGGCAAGCAGGTAGTCTAAAGCAAGACGATTCTGATATATTGCAGCCCTCATTTGAGACTGCTGTCTAGCCAGTAATTCCAATGCGAAGGCGGTTTTGTTGGTGATCATTTCCATCACCGCCTGGATGCGAATGATGCGATTAAGCATATAAATTGGAGTTCTGTAACCCCAAGAGCCATCCTGAGCCCAACTTGCCGGCCCATAATACTCAATGATACGGGACGGTGGCCAATCTGCGCCCCACTTGGCCAAGTGGATGTCTCGGTACTGGTGGACATTCCACTGACTAGCACTCCTACGCTTCCGTGCTAGCTTTCCGGACCTCCGTTGCAGGGAGTCGAACAACTTAACCCCCAGGTCAGCCCCTTGATCATGGGGGAGGAGAAAGAACTCCGGTCTGACTATACCGAGGAAGCATAAGCCACCCCATTTCTCGGGCAACCTGGAATACGCCAGATCCCCACAAATCCAAAATAAACCATCGGGAGCCGGACCCCCTCCACTGTCCCTGGCAACACCGTCCCAGGCCTCCCTAATTCCCGGCATTCACGCATAAGGGCCAGAACCACTGCAATTCCAGGAATCAGAGGTGGGATGCAACCGCCTACAGTTAAGATCCCCTTGTTGGGTGAAAGACAACCCAAGGGGTTGTTTGGTGAGAAACCAACCAAGGGTCGGGGCCACCAAGTGTCTGTGGTGAGATTCAAGACCCGCTGACAGGGGCTGTCACCAACTGGGCGGGACCCTTGTTTCCCAATGCAGAAGTGGCCCGTCGGGGTATTCTGCAATTTCCAGACTTGATAAATTCTGTTCTTGGAGTAAGTCCAATTGTATTCGAGGATTTCCTGAACATCCAAACTCTCCCCCGTCCATGGCCACTGCTCGGTCATATGCGGACCCCCACAAACCCAACAGCTCGTCACATTTAAAATTTTGGCAATCTGAGACGTGAAGTCAATAAAGAGATTTTTTTCGCAACATCAGGAAGAGTAAGCCGACTCTCAATGTCCTCATAGAGGGAGGAAACCTTGGCTGAGGCGGCTATTCTGGCATCGTAATTTGGAATAGATTTCTCTAACCCGGGATATATTTCCTTAACCAGGTCAAAGTGGTCCGCTGCCGAGCCAGTAAAACTGATACAGAGCCATTGTTCCATAAGTGGACAATCTATATTTCCACTCGTGTAATTACCCAGGCTGAATACCTGGTAGTAATGTTCCCCATCCTCCCAACATGGTATCATTTTCTCCCGGTTGTAACAGGCATCACTTATTTTAGTGTGAAACACAAAAGACCCCGGAAAGACATGGTCTCCCCACTTCACAGTTTGGCGGCATTTGTCGCACGGCCTGTTAGCCTTATCCCAACTGTCTTTTTTTTTGTGCAGACCCATTCGTGTTCTTCCCAAATACATTCATGGACCCTCCCCTCAGGCCATCCAATATATCCCTTATTTAACATTTGATAAAACAATTTCCCATCCTTCCAACATTCCTCCCGGGACTCCTCATCATGGCAAAGGGAGAAGAAGTTAGGATCTCCCAATTGAATTATGGCGCCGCATTTGGCACATTCCCTTTTCCTGTTATCTCTCCCCAGCAATGCAGCATGTCCCTGTAAACTGTCTGCTGACATACACAACTATTCGTAATTTATAAAGGGGCAACGATAGACCCTAGCCTTAGATAGACCGATATATCCCCTGTTTTTTACTTGATAATATAGTTTCCCCTTTTCCCAGCACTTTTGGTGTGAGTTTATATCATAACAGCGAGTGTTATTAGCATAGGAAGAGTAGGATACAAAAGATCCGCGTAAGTCTAACTCAGTGTCCCACACCCGAACCCTAGAGCGGCATTTATCACAGTTACCAGTCAATTTCCCCACTAAAAGGAAGGCAAATAATAATACAGTATGTAGCAAAAGAGTCCCAAGAGAGTTCATTTTTGATGTTTCTTTAACTTCACCACCAACGGTCCATCACCGGCCTCACACGACCAAGAGTCCTCTTTGGGCGGCGACACCGGGCCTTTTAGTCTGGCGGCGTGAGTCCACCCTTTTTCTTTTGTTCGTATGGCAACTTCGGTGGTGAGTAACACCTGAAACGGTCCCTCCCAGAGTGATTGGAGTTTCTTCGGTTTCCAGGATTTTATCAAAACCCAGTCTCCCGGTTCCACTTTGTGGAGGTGGATATCGAGTGGAGGGGTCTGAGTCAGGAATCCCTGGTGGAGTAAACGAGAAACAGCGAAGCCACATATCTCATGACTCACGCTCTAGGTGACAAACACTCAAACATTCATGCACTAACAAACAGAATTCAAGCCAGACCACAAAGTGTTAAACTGCTTGTTAGCTGAGAAGCCCTTTTTTTATAAAAAAAAATCCATACACAAACACAAATTCTCACATCCACAGAGACTTTTTTTTTACAATCAAATTTGCACACACAAAGACACACATAAATCTTCACCAACACAAAATTCCTACAGGGAGGGGCGGCCCACACAGACATAAATATTCAGGTTTAGATAAACACCGTATTTATCCAACTCCTTTTGTCTTTCATACAGTCCTCCCATACTACTGCTACCAGTATCTTAGCCTTCCGTTCCTCCGCCATTATGCCTCTCTATACCAATACCTTCTGAACCTCCTGTAACAACTCCGACTCATTTCTACCGCTCCCGTCCTCTATCTTCTGTAACTTCTTCTGGATATCAGGCCATGCCTTTGTACTCATTTCTACCGCTCCCTTAATCTGTGTAAGAATGGACAGGGAGACTCGTCCTTTCCCTGCCTCAGGTCGAAAACCTTGGCTAACTTTCGCTGTTTGGGGATGCAAGTTTGTATCCCTCGGATTATCAAATTTTGCATGTCTAGTATATTATTTCACTTTTCTATATTATGGTTGTCTCAGTTAGGGTTCTGAAGGGGATATTTGTCCTCACCCCTAACCATCCCCCTCCCATGCCAAATTGTCCGGCAAGCTTAATACCGGCGCTGTTACTAGTTTTTTTTTAAAAAAATCTCAATTAACACTTTCCCTATTCAGTATCTCCATATAAGTCTCCTTTCTCCCCCAGTAAATAGTATATTCAAAAATAGACATTATCTCAGCCCACATATATAGACTGGGCCTCAAACATTAATTAATTTGTTCTGACAATCCTATCGGATTCTCATCCAGGACCGTCATTTCCTTTTAAATGTTCCGACCTCCCCACTGGTGAGGGGGTCACACACAAACCCAATTTCCTTGTCCCCTATCGGCACTTTTTAAGAAAAATTGTAATGTTCCAAACTTCTCATATCCTCAAACACCAATTTTAATAATTCATGCTTGACTAACTTTAAAGCCTGTTCCTAAACTGTAAACATATTTATATATTTATATCCATTTATTTAGTATTTAATATTTAAAATATAAAATACATACAGTTCCCAAATTTTAAAACCCACTGTAATTACCCAAATTTAGTATCCTAATTTAGATCCAAAATTAGTTTTCTTGTGTACTCCTAACTATTTCTCAATTACAATACTTTAGGTCATAAAATAATCATAACTGTCTTACAATAATTTGTCATTTCAAGTTTAAAAAAAATTCTAATAGCCGAATCCAAGGTCTCAGATAATAACTATGGAAGTCCTAACTACAACTGTCCTTCACATAGTGAAAATAAATCATGTTAAGTTTTCATAAAAATCACATTTAAAACAATCCTGGAACTCAAGTTCCAGTGAATAAAACTTCCTCATTCAATCACCAACAAACAAATGTGCATTCAACCCGAATCACAGAGAGTTAAATGTTTTGCAAGCAGTTCTCTCTCTCTCTCTCTCTCTGTCAGTCTTACTGCAAACTGCTGGTTAAAAAAAACTTTGTCCGTTCCCCAACCGGGACCTCCCGTGCGGGGACAGTCTCACTACTTCTTTATCCCCTTTTCTCCTCATGTCTCTCTCTCTCTCTCTCTCTCTCTGTTTCTCTCTGTTTTAGTCTTGGATTATATTTATTCTTTAAATGATCATTTAAAATTTGACAAACCTAATCCTCGTCCGATCCAAATTTGGGCCACCAAACAGAACCCCCTTGAATCGGTTGTTGTGACCATTTTTCGCAAAATTTAACCATTTTTCGTCTAGACTTCCCCTTTCTTTTCCCATGACCCCAGTTACGTAACATTCGTCCTAACGGGCTATCATCCGGCACCCCCTTGTATTCTGCATCAGGCAACGGTTTAGGCACTCTTGCGCCCCCGTTTCCCATGCCGAAGATAAGTACAAGCAAATAAACCGCCCGTGCGAGAAACAAGAATATCCCACACTCACCGGATTTCCTTATGATCGACCGGGTAGCGGCAACAGGTAATCAACCCTTGGTAACTGACTGAACGCAGAGTCTCCGGTACGTAAACAACACCAAACAAGGCAAGGTGTCCTTGAGTTTCGCATCAGTCAGAGACCAAACCCTGGTAACTGATTGAGCGCAGAGACTCCGGTACGTAAACAACACCTGACAAGACAAGGTGTCCTTGAGTTTCGCGCATCAATCAGAGACTAAACCTGTCCGAACGCAACAGAAGAAATCTGTGCCTACCTGGCTTCAGTGCACCAAAATTACTCGATCCCCTGCCCGTTTTTCCCTTTATGACTGGCCAGTCTCCTCCCTCTTTGTTCTCCTGAGCTTCCCGGATACCACTCGCTCAAGCCGCGAAGCAGGACGGCGAGTAAGGAATCGGGGACTACCGAACTCGGTAGGGTGCACCGTCTCCGATGTCCTTCCTCGAGCCCACCGCAGCCGGAGTGTGGAGCCGGACGAGCCCCCAAGTTGTTAGAAATGAAAATTCACTTCTAAATAATCGCTCTGGACAAATTCAAGAGAACAAAGATTTTATTAACAAATTCTGCAGAATTGGACGCCTTCCCAAAGAAGAGCGTACCCAAGCATTACAGCGATCTTTCTTATATAGCAATTTAGAGCCTCCCCTATGGCCCCTAGAGGTCACGAGGGTCATTGCTTTACAATGATCTCATTTCTTACAGAGAAAGCATATGATCATGTCCTCATTGTCTCGAACTCCAGCTGCATAACCCACTTCCCTGTCTAATGATATTTTCAGCCCTTGAACTTAGCAACCGTCTCGCACCTTGTACTCTTATCTGGTTGTTTTTGCACCATATTAGCAGAAGTATTGTCTCTCTCAAGGTTTCGTTATTTTTCAAAGCTGACCCCTTGCCCCCAGCTAGCTTGTTTTTCTTACTAACTGCTTACATTGCAATACTGATCGTTAGAAGATCAATCTTTACGTAAATTAGCCCAAACGTTAACATTTCCTTAAAATAAAACAGCCAGTATATATAAAATAAAGTAGCAAGACATACCACATATTTAGTTTGGTTATATATTAAATGTCTAGGGTACCATGCACATCTTAATAGCTTCTTGTTGTATAATAAAGCAAATCTAAATCTCACATTACCTTAAGAGTTAAATGTAAATTGCTTTGCTATAGGTCTGGAGTCACATGTAGGCCAAACCAGGTAAGGATAGCAACAAAAAGAGAAATTGCTGGAAAAGCTCAGCAGGTCTGGCATCATCTGTGAAGAGAAATCAGAGTTGATGTTTAGAGTCTGATGACCCTCCTTCTGAGGAAGGGTCAACAGACCTGAAATGTTAACTTAGATTTCTCTTTATAGATACTGCCAGACCTGCTGAGCTGTTCCAGCAACTTTTGTTCTTGTTTCTGATTTACAGCTTCCACAGTTTGTTTGTTTTTTCACAGGTAAGGATGGCAGTTTCCTTCCTTCAAGAACATTGGTGAACCATATTTATTTTTTCTCTGACAATCAGCAATGGTTTCAAGGTCATTGTTTGGCTTTTACTTCCAGGTTTGTTGTTGAATTCAAATTCCACCATCTGCCAGATCATAACCAGGGTGTTTGGATAAATGGTCTGATATTCATTTATTATTTTCCCCTTGGTGAAGATTAGAAATTATTACATTTTTGAAAATGACGTAGCCTAAGTCCTGCATTGACATAGTTTTAGCTGATGGGAAAAGATGGTCCTGAGAAATGGTCCAGTATTTTGTCTCATGCAGGGACAGTGTCTGAGGACTTGCTGGAAGTAACAAAGAACAGTTATACTGGACTTAGAATCTTAACTGTTTTTCTCTCTCTACAAATACTACTGGACCTGCTGAGTTTCTCCAGTACCATCTCACAGCAGACCATTCATTGGCTGTAAACTTTGACAGTGATGTTATAACTGTTTGAGACCTACACCTTTCCCACCCCCTCTCCGGCCTATCACCCTCACCTTAACCTCCTTCCACCTATTGCATTCCCAACGCCCTTCGCCCCTACCTTTTATATTAGCCTGCTTGACACACCCTCCTCCTTCCTGAAGAAGGGCTTATGCCGAAACATTGATTCTCCTGCTTATTTGATGCTGCCTGACTTGCTGTGCTTTTCCAGCAACATATTTTTCAGCACCTACACCTTTAAATCCAACTGACTGGCACATCTTATCTGTCAAGTGACCTCTTCAAGAGCAAATCATGGGCCACGTACCTGAGAAATAAACAATAATTCCAACATTTTGCAGAACTGAAATCCAGCTACCTCCTACATATAAAACAATGGGTGTGGCATGGAAGTGCTGTCCATTAGCAATTTAACCATCAGGAAACCTCAGCTGACCTCATCATTTCTAAGCGTTTTTCACCAGAAGTCACTGGGTGGTCATCAGAAGAGCGCCCAGTAAAGGACAAGAGTTGAACCTGTGACCTTCTTTCCACATGAGGCTCAGTTTACCATTGCACAATGACTCTTCCAGTTTGAATAAAGCCTGAGAATTCTGGAAATGCTCAGCAGATATGATAACATTCAAAGGAGAGGGAGAGAGAAAGAAAGAGGAGGTGTCAATATTTCAAGACAATAATCTTTCAGAATTCTTATTGTGATGCACCTGTCATCTCTCATAATACAGACCATAACGTGACTTAATGCAAAACTAAAATATTGAACTTATTGGAATTTCATGTTCAGTTTGCAATGTCCTTCTTCAGCAACTTTGGGTGTTAGGGTGAGGCACAGTTTGTTTCAGTTAGATTCTCTGAGTACAAAATTCAATAATAACAGTTGGAAGAGGAGCATTTTGCTAAAACAAATGTCTTACTGTGTAAACCAGGTCCTCATCTTCCTTACCAGTGGAAATATTTTCTCTATGTTCACTTTATTCAGCCTTCACAGTACTCTGTAAGTTTCATTCAGATCCCTCCTCATCCTCCTAAATGCTATTGAATACAGACCCAGAGTCCTCAACTGGTCCTCATCTGACAAGCCTTTCATTCCTGAGATCATTGTTGTAATCCTACTCTGGACTCCTTCCAATGCATCCATTCTTAGATACGGGCACCAAAACTGCTTACAATATTCTAAATTCGGTCTGACCAGAGCCATATACAGCTTCAGCAGCCTATCCTTACTCTTTGTATTCTAGCCATCTTGAAATGAATGAGAACATTGTATTTGCATTCCGAACTGCCAACAGAACCAGCATGTTAATTGTGAGAGAGTCCTGAACCAGAACTCCTGAGTCCATTTGTGCTTCAGATTCCCAAAGCCTTTCCTCATTTAAAAATAATCTACACCTCTACTCTTATTAATAAAGAATGAAAGAAACAAGTTAGTATTCTTCACCTGCCTTTGTCCCGGCACCTGCAATTTGTATGTCCTCCTTCAAACATTGCTTTCTGCTTTGAAAAGGGAATGAGATAAATCAATATGGATTCAGGTGGAGCATTTCAAACCCTAAGCATTTATTACGTCAAAATAAAATCCTTATGTTGCTCCTGGCGTTTTTGCCATAATTACCTTAAATCTGTATCCTTTGATTGACCTTTCGGTTTTTCCAAACAGCTTCACTTTATTTGATCTATTAAAACCCTCCATTATTTTAAACATCTCAATCTGATCTATTCATAGCATTCTCTTTCCTGAGAAGAATAACTCCAGCTTCTTCCTCTAGATACATCACTGTCATCCCTGCTCCCTGAAATCATTGTGGTGAATTTTTTCTGTAACTTCTCCAAAGCCTTAAACTATTTAGTGATAAATGTTGCATGGGACTGAATATCATAACCCACCTTTGGCCAAACTAGTTCTCCGATGTATCTTTAGAGCCTTGTTAACTAGTCTGCAAAAACCTGTGCAGGTGCCGTCCCGGGCACATTTTTTTCTTGACAATTTGAAAAAGATATCCTTCAGCCTTTGCCTTTTCACATAGGGTAGCACAGTGGCTCAGTGGTAAGCACTTGTGTCTCACAGCACCAGGGATCTGGGTTTGATTCCAGCTTTGGGTGTGTGTCTATGTGGGTTTCCTCCAGGTGCTCCAGTTTCTTCCCACAGTCCAAAGATGTGGAGGTTAGGTAAACTGACCATGCTAAATTGCCCATGCTATTTAGTTTACGTGCACTACCTAGGGGAAATGTAGATAATAGGTGCAGGGGAATGGGCCAGGTGGAATACTCGTTGGAGGGTAGGTGTGGAAACTTGTTGGGCCAAATAGCCTGTTTCTACACATAAGGATTCTAATTCGAGAACCACTGAAAAATTATGGTACAGAAATAGGCAATTTGTTCCTCAGCAAAACCAACTATCTAATCCATTCCGTTTTCAATAATTCCACATTTTAGTTCTTTTCAGATAGTTATCCAATTTGGGGGTATTTCTGTCTTTTTTTTCAATCTTTCATGTTGCCCATCCCTAGTTGCCTTGAGAAAGTGGTGGCGAGCTGGCTTCTTGAAACCCTGCAGTCCACGTGTTCGCGTGTAGACCCACAATGATCTTAGGGAAGGAATTCCAGGATTTTGATCCCGTGTCAGTGAAGTGACAGCCACATTTTTGTGGGTCCGGAATAACTTTAAAGTGATGTTACAAGTAGACAAGGTGGTGAAGAAAGCTTTTGGCATGCTTGACTTCATTGGTTAGAGCATTGAGTTTTGGAGTTGGGACTTCATGTTGTAGATATTCAAGATGTTGGTGAGGCCACTTTTGGGGTACTGCAACCAGTCTTGGTCTCCCTGTTACAGGAAGGATGTAATTAAATTACAGAGGATGCAGAAAACATTTACATGGATGGGAATGGAGAGTTTGAATTATAAGGAGAGGCTGGATAGTCTGGGACTGTTTTCCCTGGAGTGTAGGAGGCTGACAGGTGATCTTATAGAGGTTGATGAAATCATGAGGGGCATAGATAAGGTGAATAACAAAGATCTTTTCCTGAGGGTAGAGAGTTCAAAACTCAAGGGCAAAGGTTTAAGATGAGAGGGATAAGATTTAAAAGGAACCCGTGGAACAACTTTTTCACACAGGGTGGTGTGTATCTGGAATGAACTGCCAGAGGAAGTGATGGATGCAGGTATGGTTACAACATTTAAAAGACATGTTGATAAGTATGTGAATAAGAAATGTTTAGAGGGTTATGGGCCATATACAGACATATGGGATGAATTTAGTTTGGGAACCTGTTCAGCATACAGCAGTTGGACTGAAGGGTCTCTTTCTGTGTTATATGACTCTATGACCATGTGAGGATAGCAGATTTCCTTCTCTGAAGGACAATGAGTGAGTCAGATGGATCTTTCCCCAATAATTCATGATGGCTTTCTGGTTATCAGTAAATTATTAATTCCAGTTATTTTTAATTGAATTAAAATTCCCACAGTCTGTCATGGTGGGATTTGAAACCTGGACCCAGATGATTTGCTGAGTTAGCTAATAGTGTAGTGATAGGCCATCACTTCCACTTTTATGTATTTTTCATGCTTTGTTAACCTATCTTGCAAAAACCTATAGAGAAACTACCCCAGATCTTTCTCTTCTTGATTTTCTTTGTAAATTGTACCCTATAATATGTTGTGTCTTTATGTATGTATGTAATGTGGAGGTGGAGGTGCTGGTGCTGGGCTGGGGTGGACAAAGTTAAAAATCACACGACACCAGGATATAGTCCATCAGGTTTACTTAGAAGTACAAGCTTTCAGAGTGCTGCACCTTCGTCAGGTAGCTAGTCCGCCTGACTGCCTGACAAAGGAGAAGTGCTCCAAAAGCTTGTACTTCCACAGAAACCTATTGGACTATAACCTTGTGTTGGGTGATTTTTAACTCTTTGTGTAGAAGCAGTGAATGATCATAGTACAGAAATAAGCCATTTTTTTCCTCAGCTGTTTACAGCATTTCCAAGGTTTGTATTGTTAACATGCATCAAAAGCAGATGTGGTTCTAGTCCTAAATAGGTGTAAAACACTGTAATTGTAAATGGCTATTTTTAATTCCTCCTCGGTCAAGAACAACAAAGATTGAATGAGTTGCTTTTGATCCTACTAACTGGAACTACTGCATTATACTATGCAGCTGGTAAGAAATGAGAAAACAGTGATAAAACATTTTTTTTTGTGGGGTGGAGCTAAGAAAGTCACGAACATGGTGGACAGGTGAAATGGTTTAGGCTCATGCACAAAATCATTAAGGAAAACAAATGCACTTGGATGTTAATTATTCTTTCATGCATTGTTTGTTAGGCCAGCATTATTGCCCATCCTCAGGAACCAAGAGGACAGATAAGAGTCACTCAAATTGCAATGGGTCTGAAGTAACATGTAGAACAGTTACCATAGCAGGTAAGGACAGTTAGATCTCATTCTCTGAAGGACATTAATGGACCAGATGGATTTTTACCACAATTGAAGTGGTTGCATTGTTACCATTGAACCAGAATTTCATTCCAGATTTTGAGAAAAAAAAAGATTTCAAACTTCTCTATCTGCCATTGTGGAAATTCAAACTCATGTTCCCAGAACATTAGACTGGGGTTCAGAATTATGAGTTCAGTGACATTACCACTGAACCACTATTTCCCTCTATGCTGGTCACATAGATATTATTACTACAAGGTATAGCGATTCTTTGCAAGATAAGATATAGATTACGAATAAAATAGTCATTCTCATCTGGATTTCAAGTCCCATGGAAGTGTGTCCTGAACAAATTGAATAAAAATACTTAAAATGGTCACTTTTCTGGCCTGATACAATAAAGTGGACTTGCCCAGGGATCTCTACTGCGGCATAATCATTTTACCATATACGCTGGCAGGAATAGAGTATTGTATGGCAATTTTGCAAATGTCACAAGAAATACGAAGCTTTGTGGATAGACAGAAGAAAATGCAAAAGAACGTGATAAATTATGAAATTGCAATTTGATATGATCATGTATAAGTTCAGCAAACTACATCTGAGAATGATGTTTCTTTTTAATGTGAAGACAGGGAGCAAAGCCCATGTGCACAAATCTGTAAAAGCTAGTGCATGATTAAAAGAGTACTGAACAGGTGAAAAGGACTTTTACCTCTGAGGGGAATGGAATTCAAGATTGGCAAGGTGATGCTTCAGTGAGATGCTGGATTTGAAGTACTAAGGGTTCAGGATGCCAAAACTCAGGAAAAATATTGACCTTGAAAGGAATATAGTGTTAAGTCATGAAAATGAGATGCAGATTTTAAGATTTACATTATGAAAATAAATTACATAAACATGGCTTTTGTTCTATTGGTTTTAAAAGAATATGAGCAACAGGAACGGGGAAGGCTATTGAGCCCCTTGAGCTAGCTCCCCCATTCAATGAAATTCCTATTGATCTTCACATCTTTTGACTTTAACATTATTTTCCTGTATTATCCTTATAAACATGAATGTTTTTAATATGCAGAAATCTATCAACCTTTGTCTTGAACATACTAACTAACTGAGCATTCCCAGCCCTCTGGAGCAGAGACTTTCAAAGATTCACCACACTCTGAGTGAAAATGTTTCTCCTCTGCTTCAGTCCGGCCTCTCCTTTATTCTCACATTATATCCTCTCAGTCTCGATCCTGAGTCAATGGAAACGTTCTTCTTGCATCTCCTCTACAAACCCCTGTAAGAATTCTGCATACTTAAATGAGATCACTAGAGATCTCTGTCCTAGTGAATAATGGAGATCCTGAATATATTTAAGACTGAAATAGACAGGTATATGAATGATCTCATTTATGAATGAATTAATGATCCTTCTAAGCTGCAGAGAATATAGATCCAGTCTATTCAAAAGTTAACCTTGATACAATTCTTCCATTCCAGGAATTAGTTTGGTGAAACTTTGTTGCACTCCCTGACAAATATACTGAGATAAGGAGAACAAAACTGCACCTGATTCGTTGTGTAGTGACACCAAGGCTCTGCGTTGGGATTTGAACACCTGTTTTGAAAATCAGGTTAAACTGCAGATCAATTAAAATGATTCAAATGGAAAATCAGTCTCAGTTCTGAGTAGTCAACTCTTATTCTTACTCTCTTCAGTCAAGCTTAGTATTTGGACTGTCTGTGACGGTCCATCATATGAGCAGTGCCAAGTCAAAGGGCACTTTTACTGTGCTAAACCGTGGATAAAATCATTACAGTCTCACAAGAGAGGGACAACTGGTGATGCTTTAATCTGAGGGTCACTACACTGCAGATAAGGGAGTGATTGAGAAGGCAACTCCTTAACTTTTGCCTCACCCAGTGTGGGAATTGAACCCATACTAGTTTTGATAGTACTCTACATCCCAAACCAGCTGTCCAGCCACCTGAGCTACTACAAATACAACCATTTCAATACCTATCTATCCCAGCATTCAGGATAGGCACTTCGGAACACATGGTAGAATTTTACAGGGGTCTGAGTGGCTTGGATTATGATGTAATTTTGTGGTAGAATTGAGCAAGAGTTCCAATGAACCCTACCTCAATGTCTAAAACAACTCCTTTATGTGTTTGCCGAATTGTTGAGTGAGATTCTCAGGTACACAGATTGGTTGGGGATGTGAAGGGATACAAAACCGATGGGATTCACAGAATGGGCTATCAGTAAGGGAGCTCGACTACCTTCTCCCCAGCCCTACATCCCTCCCATTTATCTCTCCACCCCCGAGGCTCCCAGCCTCATTCCTGATGAAGGGCTCCGGCACAAAACATCGATTTTCCTGCTCCTCGGATGCTGCCAGACCTGCTGCGCTTTTCCAGCAACACACTATCAACTCTGATCTCCATAATCTGCAGTCCTCACTGTCTTCTATCAGTAAGGGACTCTGCTCAGAGGTTTACCAACACCTGGGAGCTTAAAGCCATTGGCTGATGAGTGCTCGCTGCTGCCTTTCAATGAAGTGGAAAATTGAAAGTATACAATGTGAAGTAAAATGACTGAATACATTTGGAGTGATCTTATCCTGTGAGGGAGAGTTCTGCAAGATCCACCAAGTTGAGGATCTTTTAGAGACAAGGAACATTATACTCAGATCCATGCATGGTATAGGGCTCAGGCCTGTGGATTCCTAATGCATGGTGACCCCAGTACATTGGCTCCCTGTTTGCTGTGCACCTCCCTCCCCCAGATGTCACTGACCACCTCATTCACGCCAGCAGATTTGGACACAGAGGCCAGAGGAGACATTAGGGATGTCATTGGATAAGGGGCAATGGTGTCAGCGTAACCCATTGCACTGTACATTACTTGTTCGTCATCTTCCACATGCTGCACCAGAATCTCAAAAAATACATTGTACCCTGGTACATCCTGATAGGACTCAGAGTTAGGCATCATGCTGTAAGTTTTGCTTTCAGGGCAACATGGAGATTTATTACTGTAACAATCAAATGTAATTGTTCATATTCAATGCAATGTCACCCATGCCACAAAAGTGCCTTTGATAGATTTTCTCTCTCTCCCTTTCACAGTGTCCTGGTGTTGTCCAGGTTCTACAGCTGTTGTGGAGGAAGCCTGCTTCATACTGGAGCCCATTGGCCCTGGGGATTTTGTTTGGCCATCCCAGAGGCTTTGTGTCAGGATAACACATTGACATATTAAGGGTCATCTCACAGGCCCTTGTCAGCTTGAAATTTCCAGCATCAAAAGGGGGTGGAGGTGGAGGACCCAGATGCCTTTGGAGCATCTTCAGAAGCAAATTTAGAGGGACTTGCGCTTCATTATTCCTTCAAATGGGTGCCTCCAGGCACTGGACTGCCTCCTCGTGAGGAACAACCATTTGGTACGCACACCTTGTGTCCCCCTGTCACCACGTCTTCAGTCCTGAGACTAACAGCTGGGATGATGAATTGCAAATGCCTGTGACTCACCAGCAAACCGAACAGCACTGGACCTGGCTGTCCAAGGTAGCTGCCAACCCATCCACAGTTACAGATAGTTGCTTGCTGAGTCCCCAGAGAGATTGGCTGCACTCCTGTAGCGAAGAGAGCTGTTGTCTCCCATTTACCTGTTTGCTGCTTCTCTGTTCCTCTGTGTGCATGTAGGTGAGGTCTGTGATTGCTGAAACCACTAGGACCTCTCCTGCCCAGGACTGGAGAGCAGGCGACTCTTCTCTGACAGTCCTCGGAGTACCAGTGACCTGGGGAATTTTTTCTTTGGCCAGCTGCCAAGTGAGGTGCCCATGGGCATCTGAGACACATAATCAGACAGGGGATAGAGGACTAAAGCAGGCAGATAGCATCAGCTCAGAATTGTATCATGATTGGCAGAGATATGGTGGGTTGATCCTATGCTGTACTGTTCTATGTTGTATTTTATGTAACACGTGAAGTTGAGACACTAACTTCATGCTGGCAAATTTCAAACAACAAAGTTTCACATGTCTTTAGCTTTCCATGTTAAAATATTTCCTTGAGGGAGAGAAAGTAAAAAGGTGCAAATAAAGCAATTTGAATTTAAATGGTGCAGCTCAAACACAAAATGAGAAATGTCAGAACATTGTTGAGCTATTAAGGGACAAAAGGAAAATGATAGTTACATTATTCTCATATTTCATCCAAATATATACATATATAATAATTCTCCTTTCAAAGTATGAGCCATCAGCACTGCAAGTGCCAATTTATATTGATGCAATGACAAAGCATATGGTTGATGGAGAGTTTAATGGAAGTGTATTTGTGATATGTGGGTTTAACTGAATTTTTAAAGAAGTTTTTTTTTGTTTTCTGGATTTGCTACAATACGACAATACCTGGATGTGTATGAGCATATCTGTGATGAAGAGTTTACCCAGATATATCGTACACCATATGCTCTTGGTTTGAAAATGATAATCCATCATTTGTGGTTCTTGATTGAAAATTCTAATGCTCTTGTTTAAAATGTTACTGTATGAAATGAGGAAGGGACTGTGAACCTTTTTCTTTATTCTACAACTTGTACCTTACCGTTACCTTACTTGTACCTTAGGTCTCTTCTTGATAAGTTTGTTGTTCTCTTTTGTTATTTGCCCAGAGACCTTATATGGAGAAAGTGAGGTCTGCAGATGCTGGAGATCAGAGCTGAAAATGTGTTGCTGGAAAAGCGCAGCAGGTCAGGCAGCATCTAAGGACCAGGAGATTCGACGTTTCGGGCATAACTTTCCTGAAGAAGGGCTTATGCCTAAAACGTCGAATCTCCTGCTTCTTGGATGCCGCCTGGCCTGCTGCGCTTTTCCAGCAACACATTTTCAGCAGAGACCTTATATCCCAGTATCTGCAAGAATCGCCTTTTCATGCAACAAGCTTGAAGAAAAGAGTGACATATCTGTGAGTTCAAGTATTCAGGCTAATAAAGCACCATTACAAGTTTCCCCTCATTGCCACCCTAAACCTTTCACTGCTACTCCTAGACCTGCCCATCATTTTAAGACACAGAGTTTCAGTTGGTCGGATACTCCATTCGGGATTACGGACCCGCGTTCCAACTCTGATTGAATTGAGAATTACCCACTTAGCTGACTTCCCCACTGGAAATTCCTGGACAGTGGCCTTCTGAGTTAAACTTGTTCAGGAATCCTCAAAACCAGAAACAAGAACTATTTTGGCAGAAACCATACTCCATTTTGTAGCATTGAATATTGTACTCTGTGGATTAAATATCCGGCAAAAATACAGTGAAAGGCCTTGGTGTGGAAGCAATAGACGGGTAGTTATGGTAGGTTGGGAGGTTGATGGGGTTGTTCGCTCCAACGAGGGAAGAGGGGCATTAACTCAGGGTAGCATAGTGATAGCCGTCATGTCTGATGGACAATGGGTTAAGCGGGATGTTGAATCTAAATGTGTTGGAGTCTAGCATGCAGTTAGTGGGAGAGATAGAATGATGGTCACTGGTGTGTTGGACTTCAGACTTTGAGAAAGTTTTTAATTCTATGACATTTCCTGCATAACTATTAAGCTTAAATGAGTCAGAACCTTCATAATTCTGACTGGAAGAGACTTTTCCGGATCATTCCAGACCCATGAAAATCTTCAAGTTCCTAGGCCATTCCCATGGTGTCATCTTTATTGGAGATTCCACATGGTCCTGAAGTGTATTTCCAGTTGACATTGTTTCAATGACTGTTTCACTACCAGAATATCTCAACCAACATAACTGTAGTCTTTCCAACAAGTCTAAGTTTTTGTTTGTCCTCAAAATTTCCGTCCTACTAGTATCTAAGACCTTTGTAAGAGTTGCTGAACTGATACTGATTCTGATGAACCTTCTAGTTGGTTTTGTTTGTGACAAAAACTCATTCTTGGCTGCATTTATTTTGTTTTTTGTGATCTTGTGAGTTGTACTCAATTTGCCAAAGGTATGTGAATGATCTATTGCTGTGTCATATATTGGGTATTTTGGTGAACAGTGTTAAATTAGCTACAGTACAGAGAAATAGTTTTGCTATTTGTAGGCATTGTGCTGAAGAATCATCTCCAAATGCCAAAGGCAACCTTCTCAAAGAGTCATGGCATTATACAATGGGGGAGTAGACCCTCTGGTCATGCGAATAATAATCACAAACAAAATCTCCCTGTGCTTGGCCCACATCCCTCCAAACATTTTGTATTCATATACTTATCTGAACATCTCTTAAAGGTTATAACTGTACCTGATTCGACCACTTCCTCTCGACATTCATTCCACACACAAACCACCCTCTGTTTTAAAAAAAAGTTGCCCCTCTTATCTTTTGTAAATCTTTCTCCTCTCACCTTAAAAATATGGCCCCTAGTCTTGAAATCCATTACCCTAAGGAAAACAAAACTGCTACTTACCTTGCTTATTTTGCCTCATAATTTTCTAAACTCCTATAAGTTCACCCCTCAAACTCTTATGCTCCAATGAAAAAAATGCTAGACTATCAAGATTCTCCTTCTAGCTCAAATCCTCCATTCCAATTCTGAATTTGTTGATGTGCACTGAGGCAGACTTGATGGTGAATGTAAGGTAAAAGAACCCCTGGGGGCAGTGACCATAATATGATAGAATTTACCCTGCAGCTTGAATCAGATATAATGGTTTTACAATTGAGTAAAGGTAACTACAAAGACATGAGGGAGTTGCTGGTCAGAGTTGATTGGAAGAGGAGCCCAGTAGGGAAGATGGTGGAGCAACAATTGCAGGGATTTTTGCAGGTAATTCAGGAGGCAAAACTGAAATTCATCCCTAGGAAGTGGAAATATACCCAGAGAAGGATGAGGCAACCATGGCTGAAGCACACAATATGGTGAAGATCAATGGGAAGCCCCGAGGATTGAGAATTCTTTAAAAACCAATAAGGGATGACTTAAAAAAAGGGAGAAGATGTAATATGAGAGTAAGCTAGCTAATAGTATCAAAGAAGATTGCAAGAACCTTTTTTAGAAACCTTAAAAGATAAGAGAGAGGCAAGAGTGGACATTGTCCACTGAAAATAAGGCTTGAAAAGCCATAATGGGGAACTGAATGGGTACTTCACGGAAGTTGCAGCAGCATATCAGAACTTCAAAAAAGTCAAGGTTGAGTGTTGTGGCATTGTTAAGGAGAAGGTGCTGGGGAAGCTAAAAGGTCTGAAGGTGGTGAAATCACCTGAACCAGATGGACTACTCCCCAGTGTTCTGCAGGAGATAGCTGAGGAGATTCTAGAGGCATTGGTGGTGACTTTCCAGGAATCACTGGTGTCAAAGAGGGCCCCAGAGAACTGGAAAATTGCAAAGGTAACACCCCTGTTGAAGAATGCAGAGAAGCAAAAGACAGGAAATTATAGAATGGTTAGCCTGACCTTGGTCAATGGTAAATTTCAGGGTCTAACTTAAGGATAATCTTGGCAGTGCATGGTAAAATAGGATGGAGTCAGCATTACCTTGTCAAGGGAACATGATGCCTGACAAATCTGTTAGAATTCTTTGAGGAGGTAATGAGCAAGTTGGATAAGGAGAGCCAGTGAAAGCCTTTGACAAAGTTTCACACACATAAGAGCCCATGATGTAAGGGGCAAAATTCTGGCACGGATAGAGAATTGGCTGACTGTCAGAAGCCAGAGAATGGAGATAAAGGAATAGCAGCTGGTGACTAGTGGAATTCCACAGGGATCACTGTTGAAACCTCAACTATTCACGTTGTACATTAATGATCTGGATGAAGGAACTGAAGGCATTGTTGTGATGTTTGCAAATGATGCAACAATAGGTGGAGGTTCAGTTGGCGATTAGGAAGGCAAATACAATGCTGACATTCATTAAAAGAGCTGCAAATGTGTTGCTGGTCAAAGCACAGCAGGTTAGGCAGCATCTCAGGAATAGAGAATTCGACGTTTCGAGCACAAGCCCTTCATCAGGAATAAGAGAGAGAGAGCCAAGCCGGCTGAGATAAAAGGTAGGGAGGAGGGACTAGGGGGAGGGGCGATGGAGGTGGGATAGGTGGAAGGAGGTCAAGGTGAGGGTGATAGGCCGGAGTGGGGTGGGGGCGGAGAGGTCAGGAAGAGGATTGCAGGTTAGGAGGGCGGTGCTGAGTTGAGGGAACCGACTGAGACAAGGTGGGGGGAGGGGAAATGAGGAAGCTGGAGAAATCTGAATTCATACCTTGTGGTTGGAGGGTTCCCAGGCGGAAGATGAGGCGCTCCTCCTCCAGCCGTCGTGTAGTTGTGTTCTGCCGGTGGAGGAGTCCAAGGACCTGCATGTCCTCGGTGGAGTGGGAGGGGGAGTTAAAGTGTTGAGCCACGGGGTGATTGGGTTGGTTGGTTCGGGCGGCCCAGAGGTGTTCTCTGAAGCGTTCCGCAAGTAAGCGGCCTGTCTCACCAATATAGAGGAGGCCACATCGGGTGCAGCGGATGCAATAGATGATGTGTGTGGAGGTACAGGTGAACTTGTGGCGGATATGGAAGGATCCCTTGGGGCCTTGGAGGGAAGTGAGTGTGGAAGTGTGGGCGCAAGTTTTACATTTCCTGCGGTTGCAGGGGAAGGTGCCGGGGGTGGAGGTTGGGTTGGTGGGGGGTGTGGATCTGACAAGGGAGTCACGAAGGGAGTGGTCCTTGCGGAACGCTGATAGGGGAGGGGAGGGAAATATATCCTTGGTGGTGGGGTCCGTTTGGAGGTGGCGGAAATGGCGGCGGATAATACGTTGTATGCGCAGGTTGGTGGGGTGGTAGGTGAGAACCAGTGGGGTTCTGTCTTGGTGGCGGTTGGAGGAGCGGGGCTCAAGGGCGGAGGAGCGGGAAGTGGAGGAGATGCGGTGGAGGGCATCGTCGATCACGTCTGGGGGGAATCTGCGGTCCTTGAAGAAGGAGGCCATCTGGGTTGTGCGGTGTTGGAATTGGTCCTCCTGGGAGCAGATGCGGCGGAGACGAAGGAATTGGGAATATGGGATGGCGTTTTTACAGGGGGCAGGGTGGGAGGAGGTGTAGTCCAGGTAGCTGTGGGAGTCAGTCGGTTTATAATAGATGTCTGTGTTGAGTCGGTCGCCCGAGATAGAAATGGAAAGGTCTAGGAAGGGGAGGGAGGAGTCTGAGACAGTCCAGGTGAATTTCAGGTCGGGATGGAAGGTGTTAGTAAAGTTGATGAACTGTTCAACCTCCTCGTGGGAGCACGAGGCAGCGCCGATACAGTCCCAAGGGATCCTTCCATATCCGCCACAAGTTCACCTGTACCTCCACACACATCATCTATTGCATCCGCTGCACCCGATGTGGCCTCCTCTATATTGGTGAGACAGGCCGCTTACTTGCGGAACGCTTCAGAGAACACCTCTGGGCCGCCCGAACCAACCAACCCAATCACCCCGTGGCTCAACACTTTAACTCCCCACCCCACTCCGGCCTATCACCCTCACCTTGACCTCCTTCCACCTATCCCACCTCCATCGCCCCTCCCCCTAGTCCCTCCTCCCTACCTTTTATCTCAGCCGGCTTGGCTCTCTCTCTCTTATTCCTGATGAAGGGCTTGTGCTCGAAACGTCGAATTCTCTATTCCTGAGATGCTGCCTAACCTGCTGTGCTTTGACCAGCAACACATTTGCAGCTGTGATCTCCAGCATCTGCAGACCTCATTTTTTACTCGAAGATTCATTAAAAGAGGGCTAGAATAAAAGTGCAGAGATGTACTACTGTGGTTGTATAAGACTCTTCTCAGGTTGGCGAAAGTGGGTAGTGCAGATGCTGGAGATTAGAGTCAAAATTAGAGTAGTGTGAGAAAAACACAGCAGGTCAGGCATCATCTGAAGAGCAGGAAAATTGATGTTTCGAGCAAAAGCCCTTCCCAAAATGTTGATTATTCTGCTCCTTGGATGCTGCCTTTTCTAGCACTACTCTAATCTTGACTCTAAGGCTCTTGTCAACAACATTTGGAATATTATGAGCAGTTTTAGGTCCGATATATAAGGAAGGATGTGCTGGCATTGAACAGGGTCCAGAGGGGTTTACAAGAATGATCCTGGGGATGAATATCTTGTCATATGAGGTGCAGTTGAGGGTTCTGAGACTGTACTCGATGAAGTTTAGAAAAATGAAAGGGGACCTGACTGAAACTTATATAATATTGAGAGTCCTGATTAGAGTACATGTGGATAAGTTATTTCCATCAATAGAAGAGACTGGGATCCAAGGGCACAGTGCAGAGTGAAGGGACAATCCTTTAGAACTGAGATGCAAAGGAACTTCTTCAGCCAGAGGGTGGTTAGTCTGTGGAAATCATTGCTGCAGCAGGCTGTGAGGGCCAAATCATTGAGTGCAATTAAGAGAGAGATGGATAGGTTCTTGACTGATAAGGGAATGAAGGCTAACAGGGAGAAGGTAGGAGAATGGGGTTGAGAAACATATCAGCCATGATCAAATGGCAGAACAGCCTCGATGGGTTGAATAGCTTAATTCTGTTCTTATATCTGAAGGTCTTAAGTTGTTCAGCATTCATCTTTGATTTCATGTGCAGATCAAAGCTTATTATGAGGTCTGGATGGTTCTTGCAAAATCCTGACTAAACATATTTGTGCAACCTATTAGCAAGTTTGTGTTTTTTCTCAACAATATTAATAGCCCTTGCAGCACTTTATTGATATATAGTTGGTACAGATTTACCTTGCCTTGGTCAAGGATAATTCTTAGCATTGTGAAGTAGATGGCCTTCTGAGTGTCAGGGTCAAGGATGTCAAGGAACAGCTATAGGGAATTCTGAAAGGTGAGAATGAATATCCAAAGATGGTGGGAATACAGCATTTGGAAGAAAAATAATTAAGGTCCTGGAAGCAAACTTTGGAATTGGATAAGAATTGAAAAGCATGATTTCAATGGTAGCCATCTCCAAATTCCTTACAATGCTACGCATAAGTGCATACAGGAATAGAATGATAGAGCAGTTGGATGCGTGACTGGACACAAGAGAGTTCTCTGCCTCAAAAAACTGTGGATGCAGAATCTTGAAATAGCAGATTGAGATAGATATAGGTCTTTGATTGTTAAGAGAACAAAGAGTATTGGGCATGAAAGATAATCGGAGATATGTAGGAATGTTGAGTTGAGGTTAAAATGAGATCAGCTATGATCTTCAAGAACAGCATGCTTGAAGGGCTGGGTACCCTACTCTTGTTCTTTGCTCTTTTGTCCTTAATTGGAAGTTAGCATTGAAACATGAGGGATAATGCACTTGGGGAGGGATAACAGGCAAGGGATTGAACTTATAAATGGTAACACTCTTTAAAGTAATGAAGATCAGAGAAACCTTGGTATATGTATATGCACAGGCCTCTGAAATTAGCAGAACAGGTGGAAAAAGTGGCTTGGAAAGCGTAAGAGATCCTTGTCTTTATTAGCTAAGGCATAGAATGCAAGAACAGAGAGGTTACGCTGAAACAATAAATCACTGATTCAGCCTCAACTGGGGAATTGTGTGAAGTTCTGGATGCCTCATTGCAGGAACAGGCTACAGAGAAAATTTACCAGGATGTTACCTGGGCTGGAGGGTCTGGCCTATGATTGTTTGAGGTTGTTTATCTTGGAACAGCAAAGTTTGAGAGGGACTCTATAAAAGTGTATAAGATTATGTGATGCATTGATCGGGCGAGTAAGAAGACACTAGTTTTTATTAGTAAAATGGTTAATAGCTAAGTGGCTTAAATTTAAAGTAAAAGTAGATTTATTTAATATATTGTCCCTTGTACCTAGGGAGAGTAAAAAGTGGATAATGCTGCCATGTTCTAGTGCGATCTTGGATTACAAAGGTCGTAGGCTAAGGGGAGAAGTGAAACATTTTTTTCATCCAGAGGCTGATAAGAGTCTGGATCACGCTGCCCAAAAGGGTAGTTGAATCTAAAATTCACATTAAATTTAAGCAGAAGTTAGATATTCACATGCATTGTATAGACTCCAGGGCTGTAAGCTACAAATGACAAGTATGGACATGATGGATCAAATGGCTTTTTCTGTTCTGTAAACATCTGAGTTTGAGTAGACGCCAATGTTTCTGTTTGCATTCTGCTGAAACTGCTCAGCATCACAGACTGTGCGTCAGTTCTAGGCTTGATCTGAAGGTCAGAAGAGAGCAAAGAGTAACTACACATAACACCAGGGCATGTAGCATTTATCAGAATGATTGTGCCATACCACCTGTTGATGAATGTCCCTATGGTAGAGGCAGGTCTATCTTGAAAAGTCTGTTGTGGTTACTTCTACCAGTATTATTAAGCAGAGACTTATCTGTAATGAGTCATCTGTTGAGGAAAGCATTGAGAACAGAATTGAATGTTTATACTGAAAGATTCCCAGATGTTATCTAAGTGAGTTCATTTTCAATTGTGCTTCATAATTCAATCTGTCCTATACTGATTTATTGACCCAGACTATTATACCAGGAGCAGGAGTGCAGGAGAATACAGGAAAAGTGTACTTACACTTATTTTTGCTCAAGTAGTTGAAGACTGAGTTAGAAATGGGAAAGCATTTGAAGTACAATATTATTTAGCAGCATTTAAGTGAGGTGAATCATGGTAACATAAAGTTAAGTGTTAGCAATTCCAGTGAAGTAAAGCCAATGCTTCATGTGAAATCATGAATATAAACTACCAGAAGCACAACAATCACCTATAACTTCTTGCTGAGGATGATAACATAATTTTATGGGCTGATTTCATGTCTGCGTTTATGTGCATTGTGTTTGACATTCAACATAATGGTGCTGTTAATCACAGTTATGTTTAATGTACTATGCATTGGATCCAGTTTTGATCTCCTTTACTGAAGGAGGACATTCTAGAGATGGAGAGACTACAACATGTGTTTACCAGACTGAATCTGGGATAGCAGGACTGAATGGCTCAGTTAGAGGTAGCACAGTGGCTCAGTGGTTAGCACTGCTGCCTCACAGCACCAGATTTCTGGGTTCAATTCCACACTTGGGTGACTGTCTGTGTGGAACACTGCACATTCCCCATTGTTTGTGTGGGTTTCTTCCAGGTACTCCAGTTTCCTCACAGTCCAAAGATGGGAAGGTTAGATGGATTAGCCATGGGAAATTCAGGGATAGGGTAGGGAGGTTTAGGTCTGGGTGGGAAGCTCTTTGGAGAGTTGGTGTGGACTTGTTGGGCCAAATGGCCTGTTTCCACACTGTAGGGATTCAATGAAAAAGTTAGGACAATATTCATGGAAGTTTAAAGAATGAGGGTAAATCTCAGAGAAACTTATAAAATCCTAACTGGACAATTCAGGAAGGATGTTCCTGGTGACTGGGCAACACAGTTTCAGGATATAAGGTAGATCGTTTTGGACCGAGATGAGACATTTCTTCAGCCAAAGAGTATTGAGCTTGTGGAATTCTCAAAGAAATTGTATGAGGCCAAAACACCAGCTATGAGATGCAGAGCTATCTAAGGCTAAAGAGATCAATAGGTGTGGAGAGAAAGGTGGAACAGGGTTCTGACTGTGATGATCACCTGTGATTTTTTTCCTGAATAGCAGAGCAGCCCGAAGTGTCAAGTGACTTACTCTTGCTCCAATTTTCCTGCTGATAACCATGCAGGAGTAACATTTGGTAATAAATTCCTGCATCCTCTCTTTGTTCAGTGAGCTGACTGTATCATTGGACATGATAACATTCAGTTTAATTCACTGCCAGCCCATCAAATCAGTCATTTGGACCAAAATTCCAATGTGTCTGGATCCATGCTGAGACTGCCCTGTCACTGACTGAGCCCTGTCATTCCAGACAAGACACACTGATAAAGGGCAGATCCTTCTTGACAACTACCATAGAGGTCAGTGGGTCATGATGATGGGTTAATTGGTTCTTTCTAGATTGAATGTTCTTCTCAATGTGGAATTCAGAGGTTCTATTGGATCCATATTTGAACCCACAGAAGATGGCATAAACTGGAGAGACTTTTCCTAGAATAATTTGGAATTGTTATCAAGCAGCACTTGCTTATCAATAACCCTGCTTATTGATGCTCAGTTGGGGTCAGAGCCACTTAGTTCCTGACCTCATTATGGTCTAGGTCCAAACATGGATGAAACAATGGAAATTTGGAGAAAAGGTGAAAGTGATTGCCCAGATAGTAAGGCTGCATTGATTGAGTGTGGCATCAAAGAGCTCTAGCAAAACTAGAGTTAATGGATGTTAGGATAGGAGTGTGGTGGGGAGCTGCTGCTAGTTAGTCATACCTGGTACCAAGTGAGATGATTATAGTGGTTGAAAATCAGACATGCCAGTTCCAGAACATCACTGTTGGAGGTTGCCAGGGCAGTGTCCTTGCCCCAAACATCTTCAGCTGCTTCAGCAATGATCTTCCCTCCACCATAAAGTCTGATGTGGGTTGTTTGCTGATACCTGCACAATGTTGGGCACAACCCCACAGATACTGAAGGAATCCATGTCCAAATGTATCCTGACCTGCACAAAGTTCAGGCTTGGGCTGACAAATGGCAAGCAGTATTATTGCCACACAAATTCCAGGCAATGACTATCTCAAACAAAAGTGTATAAAGCCTTTACTCTTTGTTATTCAATGGCAATACTATCATAAAATCCTCAACTATCAAATTCTGAGGTTTTCCTTGACCAGAAGCTGAACTGAACTGATTATTTAAGTAATCTGCCCCAAAGGCATGTCAAAGGTTAGGAGTCTTGCAGTGTCAGCAACTCACCTCCTAACTTCCTAAAGCCAGACAAGGCAGAAGTCAGCAGTGTGATGAAATACTCACCACTTACCTGGATGAGTGCAGCTCCAACAACACTCAAAAAGCTTAATATAGTGAACAACGAATAAGGTTACCTCAGAGTACAACATTGTCTTGATCAGATGGACCAATGGTCCAAGGAATGGCAGATGGAATTTAATTTAGATAACTGTGAGATGCTACATTTTGATAAGGCAAATCGGGACAGGACTTACACGCTCATGGGGAATAAAGTCATGGGGTGTGTTGCTGAACAAAGGAATCTTGGAGTGAAGGCTCATAGTTCTTTGAATGTGGAGTCCCAGGTAGACAGGATAATGAAGAAGGTAAAAACAATGACTGCAGATGCTGGAAACCAGATTCTGGATTAGTGGTGCTGGAAGAGCACAGCAGTTCAGGCAGCATCCAAGGAGCAGTAAAATCAACGTTTCGGGTTTTGCTCAAAATATCGATTTTACTGCTCCTCGGATGCTGCCTGAACTGCTGTGCTCTTCCAGCACCACTAATCCAGGATAATGAAGAAGGCATTTGCTTGCCTTTATTGGTCAGTGCATTGAGTATAGGAGTTGGGAGGTTATGTTACGGCTGTGCAGGAAATTAGTTAGGCCTTCATGAGAATATTACGTCCAATTCTGATCTCCCTCCTATAAAAAGATTGTTGTGAAACTTGAAAGGGTGCAGAACAGATTAACAAGGATGTTGCCAGGGTTAGAAAGTTTGAGATATAAGGAGGTGCTGGGGAATAGCTGGGGCTGTTTTCCCTGGACCATCAGAGACTGAGGAGTGTCCTTATAGGGGTTTATAAAATCATGGGGAACATAGATAGGGGAAATAGGCAATGTACTTTCTTTAGCGTAGCAGAGGCCAAATGGAGAGAGTGGCGCATGTATACAATGAGCTGCTAGAACAGGTAGTGGGTGCTGGCACAGTTACAACATTTAAAAGTTATCTGGTATATGAATAGGAATGGTTTAGAGGGGTATACACCAAATGCTGGTAAATAGGACTAGATTAATTTAGAATATCTGGGCAGCATGGATAAATTGGATTGAAGGGTCAGTTTTCATGCTGTACAGTTCTATGACTCTATGATAATCCAGGACAAAGCAACTCACTTGATTGGCACCACATCCACAAACATTCCCCCTCCCCCACCATCAACGCTCTGTTGAAGCAATGTGCTATCTACAGGATGTGCTATCCCCAACACATTCCAAATGCATGACCATTTCCATCTAGAAGGACAAGGGCAGCAGATATATGGGATCACTATCACCTGCAAATTCCCCTTCACCACCCTGACTTGGAGATATATTGCTGATATATCTATGTCACTCGGTCAAAATTGAGGGGTTTACTCCCTAATGAGACAATGGATGTCCTTACACCAAATAGATTACAGTGACTCAAGAAGGCAGCTGACAACTACCTTTACAAATGTAACTAAGGTTGGGCAATAAATGCTGACCTAGCCCGTGATGGCAGGTAAATGATCCCAGCCAAGAAGTTCTGAATTGGTCAGGCTGATTGATGTGGTTGGAGGAAGGAGATTGCACATTATTACCATTCTTCAACCCCTGACAGTAGAACTTTTATTGCCTCTGCTTTATTGAGCAGCTTCCACCCCAAATTTCCCTTTCATCCTTAACGGTGATGATTTGTATTCAGACAACAGGGTGCTGGAAAGTTTGCACCTATTATCACTCTTTATTGTCATCTTTCTTGCAGTTCACAAATAAGTGTTACTGTTCCTTCAATTGGTGCTTAGAAAGTCCAATTTTTCTGCAAAATGTTTTAGATGTTCTAACCTTACCTGGATAGGAAATAACTTCAATTCATTCCACTTTTGAAGCATTAAATAATTTCCTAACTTTTGAGTCCAGTAACCTTCTAATCTCTTTCAAAACCTTTTTAAGACCATTGCTATTTAGATGATGTGATATCTAGTCTCAAAGACTTTTATTTACCATAAAGACAATTCCACTTCAGATGCCTTAGCCAATCAAAAAACTATTTAACAGCATTGATCACTCTCTAAGGTACCATTCATGTAAATAGATATCCTTTAGATATTGTAATGTAAGGGCCAATTTTCCACTCTGCTTCAGATATTTCTGCTTCATTGTTGGATCAATCCTGGCCACTGACAGAGTGAGCATACTGTCAGCTGTTTCCTGTGGTCAGCACAATAGAATGATCATTTGCTGTGGTGTATTGAGCTAGTCCAATGACAATGGAAACTCCAACCATCAACAAGGTCAAATTTGACAGTACTGTAAATGTAAGGGACAAATATTGGTTCAATCTTTATAAAGAAGCATATTTAATTTTACATATTTAACCTTAAATGTTCTTGAGAGATAAATGGAAAAACTGCCAAGCAAATCTACTGAAAGGAAATTAAGAGTTGAATTTTGTCAATAACGTATAATTCATAATTTTGAAACTGAAACTGCATGCTGTCTCTTTGTGTCTTCTCCAGTGCCAGTGGTGTGCACAGAAAGCACATTTCATTAAGTGGCTAGGGAAGTTTTATACTGATGTTAGCTGATTGCAAGTTTCAATGTAGCAATCACAGATGACCTATTAGTGAATCTCCTGGTTAAACAAAGAGTCTAAGCTTCCCAGTCACAAGTTTTCTGCTTAACAACATTGCCATGGACATAACAGAAATATAGCATGAGAACTTCTCAAAATTAAATTTCACTGTTGAACATTTTACAGTACATCAATTTTAGTTTCTTCCTGTGTGCATCATTATATTTGATGACAGTAACTTGGTCAGAACGTCAGAGTGCAAAATGTATTGGGAGTTGTCATGATTCTCACACATTGATGGCTACAAGGAGATTTAAGGATATTTACTTTATTGTGGAAGAATCTATACTGATTTTCCTTTCATTCTTTATTGAATATTCACATTGGTGTCTGCATCTTGGGACACTGCGAAACTTGTAGGTTCAGTTGACCTTCCATTCCATGCATTGCAAATGCAGTAAAGAAAGCACATGCCAACACCTCTACTAAGGAAATTTGGCAGGTCCACAATCACTCTTACTAATTTTCATAGATGCACCAAAGAAATTATCCTATCCAGATGCTTCACAGCTTGGTATGGCAACAGCTATGCCCAAGACTGCAAGAAATTACAGAGTTGTGCTCGCAGCCCCATCTATCGAGCAAACCAACCTTCCTTCCATCGAATCTATTTACACTTCCTACTATCTTGGCAAGGCAACCAACATCATCAAAGACCCCTCCCACCCCAGTTGTATTCTCTTCTACCCTCTTCCATGAGGCAGAAGATGCAAAAGTTTGAAAACACACACCAACAGATTCATGAACAGCTTCTTCCCCTCTGTAATCAAACGTACGAACAGGCCTCTCATATATTACAGTTGATCTCCCTCTTCACCTTCTCTTTGCCTGTAATACTATATTCTGTATTCTGTTCCAGTACCCTGATGTACTTATGTAATGCATTATTTGTCTGATTATTACACAAAACTATAGTTCACAATTTATCTCAGTTTATGTGACAATAATAAATCAAACTAAATCAAATTAGGAATAACTGAAATGCTGTAGGCAAACTCAAAGCCACGTGAGGATTCTGCCAGTCAACATTCCAAGTTGGACAGTACTAAAATTCCCCTTTCAGGTGTTTAGCATACCAGGCCCTTCCAATGTCTCTCTTCCCTGCCACTGACTCCCCCAACTATCCTCCCCTGGATTTCTGACTTCCAATACTCCATTCCCAAAACCCCACTCCACAAGCCCTCCAGCAGTGACTCATCTTTGCCCAGTCCTGAATGTCCATGAAAGTGTATATTCTTCTGCTCCTTTCCCTAATGTTGTAGTATTTAAAGAGGAAAATCACTAAACTTGCACAATTGTGCAAAACTTACAATTGTACACCATCTTTAAACAATCGTGGAACAGGTCCCACAGGTTTCATCTTGAAGACAAACTTTATTGAAGGCTTCCACAATAATAGACATTCATAGTATATATTTGACTTTACGTATATTCTAAGTATGGCTTACATTTCAACACACTGCTAACTTTATCTTGACACTCTAGTGGAACATCGTCATCCCAATCTTCAGTCACCCACATGTCATGCTTCCCATTCTTGTCACTTCCATAAACTCATGACAATCAATTTGTACACAGCAAAATCCCACAAGCTGCAATGAGATCAATGAATAGTTTGCCTGTATTCTCAATAATGTTCAGTAAAAGTGAAAGTTGATCAAAGTGCTCCAAGATCTATGGAGAGAGAGTAAGTTAATGTTTCTTGCTTGACCCGTTGTGATCTCCAGCATTTGTTGTTTCCATGACAGATTTCAGCATCTGTAGCAATTTGCTGCAACAAAATCTATCCTACTTGTTTTGATGCCATATTGTTGAGTTCATTTTTGTCCCGCTGAGTGGACAGAGGCAGCTATAGACAATAATAGATACTAATAATAATTTAAGTAATCTAATTAATGAGCTCTTTGTCTATTCTATTGAGCTGTCAGCTTAGATAAAGTCCTGCTATAGGAATCGTACTCAGTGGTGAGATGCATGGTTAACCAAGATACAATTGCCAGAGATATCCAGTACTTGACCCCACATTTGGTAACTGGTAAAATAGATACCTTGCTGCATGTTGGGAGGAAGTACTTATTCTGTTGGATTCTTCTGTATACCCTTTCTGGAGGAAAGTAAAGCACTATTCCTAGTGACAGCTGGTGTTCAAGTTTATTGTGATGTTCATTGTGATAACAGTAGGTTGATTTAGAGTTAGTAGACTAGATGGCTAGTTTGTAATGACCAACAATGTGGGGTCAACTCCTACAACGGCTGAGGATACCATAGAAGTTTCTTCCATTTGACTTCTCTCCTCGCCTGAGGTACGGCAACCCTCAGTTTAATCAACTAGCAGTCGTCTCAAGAGAGCAGCCCTCTGGTCTGTTAAGACTATGGTGACTTTACCCTTTATTGCCTGAAGTCGTGAGAACTGATGCAAAAGGAAAGGGCATATCTTAAGAACTGTGCTGTGGTAAGGATGCAAAACAGTGTCTTATGTCAGATAGAAAGCTCAAGATCACGGATCAACGTGTTATTTCTCCTGAGGTTTGTTGCTTGGGCATGAGAGCTGGTTTCAAAGAATAATGGAAGGAACAGCAATTTCCTCCATGAGGTATGCTGCTATTATGTATTTTTTAAAAAAAGACACAGTTGTGACCATTGATGAGTGCACAGAAAGTTGAAATGGATCTCTTGGTTCCTTTTGTTTTAGCAAATGGATAGGCTTTGATAAAAAGCACATGTGAAATGAGTGAAAGTAGCTGACCTGCCCTTTCTCACCACGGAATCAATAACTTGAACTCTCTTCCTAAACAACACTATGGTGAATCTTGAACCATTACTATCCATCAACAATTTTCTCAATTGAATTAGGGATGGACAAAATAAGTTTACCTTGCTAGTGACATTTGCATTCCAAAAATGAATTAAAATCTTACATGGAAACTTGTCATACTTTTAATAAATCTTCCCCCACCAGCATATCAGACACAAGCCTTAATGAGAAATGAGTATGCTTGGTCTTTTAATCTTGTATAAAACTTTGTTTTAATAATAATTTATGATCATTTAATTATTGTAATAATTTTTTGTGCGGTGTGAGAGAGTTTGGTAACTACTTTGCAATTGCGTTCATGCATTAAGTTAATGAAAGGATATAGTTGAATCAAATTAAGATGTTGGGGAGAATATCAATCATATTTGTCCAGCAATCACTGTCATGAATTATGACAAAAATCCCAGTTTTTCTGTCCCAGCATTGTAAACTGTAATAGTTGCCTTGTAAATTTATTTTGTTTTTGAATAGACCTCCGAATTCCAGCTTCAGTATTGACGCCACTTAAATAGGGCCAACTTTATTCCTCTCTCTTACCTCACAGGCTTTAGAATTTTCAATCAACATACTAGCTTTAGCTACTCAATGCTGAGATAAAAATCACATGTTTAACAACTTGTAATCTAATGCTGAAACAAATAATTTCATGGGGATTTAGAATCTGAGCATTTGGGGATTTTATATATATATATATATATATATATATGGAAAATATCAACTGACCTTAGTTATGCATTTAAAATGATAAAATCTAATGGACTGGTTACTGTCCAAGTAGACGTAAGCATAAATAGATGTTGATAGTGAATTTGAGAATATCTGCTAAACAAGTATATTATGAATGCCAATCTTATTAAGAAATTCATTGCAGGATGTTGATCATATTAAACATGGAGGAAGAGAATTGTAAAATAGTAGCCCACAATTTGTAATTGTAATGTAGCAAAACTGATCATACAACTTTTCAATATTTCTGAAAAGAAAAAGCACACTTTGTCATAGCTTTAAGCCTTGCACCCATCAGGACAATTTGCAAGAATACCAATGCAAATGTAAACAAGATGCTTGTACAAAATGCCTGAAATGTCATCGTGATTGGCTGGCAGGTAGCCTTTGGCAGAAGCAGTGCCATAGAAAAAGCAGCAGTAAGATGATTGACAGAAAATGTCGTTTTTGTAAATTTAAAAAAAAGTTGTTCTAGGTTCAAAATAATGAGGAGAAAGTGAAGACTGCAGATTGAGTCAGAGTCAGAAATGTGGCGCTGGAAAACTACAGCAGGTCAGGCAGCATCCAAGGAGCAGGAGAATCGACATTTTGGGCATAAGCCCTTCACCAAGAATGCGAAGGGGCCTGAGAGATAAATATGTGGGGGTTGGGGGAGGAGGGGTGGCGTAGAGCTGGGGGAAGGTAGCTGGGAAGGCAACAGGTGGGGGGGGGGGGTAATTCTGATAGGTCAGTGGGGAGGGTGGAGCAGATAGGTGGGAAGGAGGATGGACAGTTGGACAGGTCAAGAGGGCAGTGCCAAATTAAGGGTTGGATCTGGAATGAGGTAGGGGCAGGGGATATTTGGAAACTGGTAAAGTCAATGTTGATGTTGTTTGGTTGAAGGCTCCCAAGGCAGAAAATGAGACATTCTTCCTCTGTCAAGTGGCTTGGATTTGGCAATGGAGGAGGCTGTGGACTTGCATAACCTTTGGGGATTGGGAGGGGGAGTTAAAGTGTTCGACTACAGCGTGGTGAGGTTGTTGGGTGCATGTGTCCCAGATATATTCCCTGAAACACCCTGCGAATTGGCATCCTGTCTCCTCAATGTAAAGGAAACCACATCGAGAGCAACAGAGAGAGTAGATAAGGTGGATGGATGTGGATCTCTGCCAGATGTGAAAAAATCCTTTGGGGCCTTAAATGGAGCTGAGGGAGGAGGTGTGGGCACAGGTTTTACATCTTGTGTGGTGGCAAGTGAAAGTGCCAGGTGTGGAGGGTGGGTTGGTAGGTGGGGAGGGGTTGGGGTGGTGTGGACCTAACAAGAAAATCATAGGGGGAATAGTCTCTGCAGAATGCTGATAGGGGTCGGGAGGGAAATATATCTTTGGTGGTGGGGTGTATTGCAGGTGACAGAACTGGTGGAGGAGCATGCGCTGTATCCAAAGATTAATGGGGTGGAAGATGAGGACTAGGTGGGTTCAATCTGTGTTATGGTTTGACGGGTGGGGTTCAAGGGCAGATAGGAGTTATTTGGTTTGTGTGTCCCAGAGATCTTCCCTGATCTTCTATGAATAATGAAATGATGAAACTATTGTCAATGTCTGACATTTCCTCATCATTTAAAAGAGTTGAAAACTGTTGAAACTCTACTTTAGAAATGATATAATTCGATGTGAATTTTCTTTCATTATAAAAGCCTTTGAAAAAATTTTGCCTCATTGAGTGGAGCTGGAATGTCCTAAATAATAATTAAATCATTCTGCACTACATCATGATACTTTGCTTCTTCTGAGTTTGAATATATAATCACTGTCACCTGACAGAATAACATTTCTGGTTCTAAAAAGAAAACTTCCTTAAGTTGTTAAATGTCTGCATGTCGATAAACAGTCCATATAATTTGTTTGAAAGTTTGTTTATGCTTTTGTGTGAAAGGTGTATGAGAATTCCTAGTGCTTCATTCGGCGGTTCACTGAAGGTGTTACCTCCTACGGTGACGAAACGTCTGAAAACTAATCTTCCAGCTCAGCAACCTACATCAAGAACCTCAACCTAAGCTACATAACTTCTCAAAACTCATTTATGCTTTCTTCAATAATTCTACGTGAATTTACTAATCTTTATATTTTTCTCTGTCAAAATGATCAAAAGGTGAAGGATAATCAGTGCATTGCATTTTCATTTTTGTGATGTTCTTCAATGTGACCAACCACTTTTAGTCTGTTCCATGACATCACTGTTGCAAGAATCTCTTGAAATAACATTAGAATTAAATCTAAGATGGTAGTATAATTTTCTATGCGAATCAATATGTAGACGAGTAAATATTTCATCACAGCCTGTTCAAGTTTTATTCATGTCACTCTAAAGCTTAAATAAAATCTCATCCTTTGGTATGTGATAAAATGTGGTTGGCTTTAAAGAAAAATCTACCTCAATCTCTGCAAAATGGAAGTCATGAAGTCAAGATGTTTTTGATCAATGATTGGACAGCAGTAAGAATATTGCTGTGATCATGAAAATGATTATTTTCAATCAACCACCATATTTAGCATAGAGTACTGCTGTAGCTTTTAGACAGTATAAAAAATCAATAACTGACAAATAGATTCATTTTATTCTGTCTATCTCAACAACGTATCCCTTTTTGTTCCTCTTGCTAACCTTAAATTGAAAGCTAGGAATTGATTGGTAGACCTTGGAAAATGTGAAGTGATGTGGACATGGAGAATGGATTGCAGAAATTGTAAAGGTCATATAAACATACAAGATTGATGGACATAAGAAGATTAACTTCTCTTTCAGATTGCCTGACATATTCATTAGCTGGAACATTATGACAAGGTACTGACTCTATGCAACTGCTTGCACCTTTTCAAAAAACCTAGGCAATGTGTGACTAGCTGACCCACTGGGAGAAGGGTGTAACTGCTGACATAGCAAAAAGACTGTAAGGGGGTCTTAACAATGGGGAGATTTCTGAAACACTCAAAATAGCAAAAAAAAAAGCGTGATGGGCCTTTCTTGTGGAGAGGAAAATCTAATTAAAGCTCCTAACTTTTGTAATTCTTGGTTGAGTGGCTTCAAAGGAGGTGTCAATGGCCCAATAGCATCCCTCTGGCAGACTCCACACAGTGGAGGAGTTGCTTGACTAATGGAAGAACCCATCTCCATTAGAAAATAGTTCTTATATTGGTCCTTGAGTGGCAAATTTGAATGCCCTACTTAATTGAAATGGATCTTCCCAATGTTCTTTCTGCCAGCCCCTGGGAAATTCCCCTGGAGAGGTTGTATTGTGTTGGGAAACAATCACAACCTGGCTGCCCCCTGTTTTCTCGTTTCATCCCACTTCTAACTCTGTTGCTAAAGGGCTAGGAAAATTCAACCCTTGAAGTTCTGTGTAAGAATAGTTTTAGTGAAATGATCACTGTGTATTAATGAACAACACACTTTTCCTGGTCTGCTAATGTCAGAAGTCAGAAATTTGGAGCTATGAATTGATGCTTCGATTATTTTCTTTCCTAAAACCCAAAGCATACCAACAACTTTGGTCCTCTGGCTTTGACATGCTGCACTACGTTATGCTGCTTTGCTTTTTCTGAGTTTGAATATATAATCACTGTCACCTTATGTCCACTCTCCTGTTCAATCAACCTTTCAAACCAATCAACCTTTATTTTATCAAATGAATCCAACAGATCAAGACTTTTTCTTGGTTTTTAGTTTTAGTCTGTAGAAAGCATCCTTACACTCCTCAAATTTTGTCCCTCTATAAAGTTGAATTCAACCAAAATTCTGTTGCCTGTTTTCAAACTAAAATCAAGTTCCATCTACTCATCAATAGTGTCCTTAGTGACTTACATTGACTCCTGGTGTGGCAAAAAAAGTCAATTTTGAAATTCTGAATCTTGTTATGAATTCCTCCATGACTTCAATTCTCCTGGCCTGCAATTTCCTTGAATAGTACAGTCATCTGGAATCCCCACGATTCTGGCCCCATGGGATTCCTGTTTTGATTGTTTCTTCAAACTTTTCGTCACCATTCTTAATACTACTTAGATGTCCTGCTTTCCGATTTTATTTGATTACAGTCTGATGAAGTTCATGGGACATTCTATTATGTTAAAAATTCTCTTAATTTGTTCATGAGATGCATGTTACCAGCAAAGCCAATACTGATTGTCCAATGTTAATTACCCTTGAGATTGTAATGGTAAGCGACCTACCATCTTAAATTGCTGCAAGCCTTGCAGTGCAGATGTGGTGGTATTGCTTCTGAACAAGATGGTGTGTGGTCGGGAAGGCAATTTCTAGCTGGTGGAGTTCTTGCAAATCTATTGCTTTTTATTCAAGATTGAAGATATTGGAGCTTGAATGGTACTTTGAAGGACGTTCAGTGGGTTGCTGAAGTGCATGGTGGATCATTGACACCACTGTCAGTGGTGAAGGCACTTTAGACCATAAGGCATAGGACCGGAATTAGGCCGTTCTTGGCAATATAACTTGGCATATAAAGCTACCTGAGCAACCAATTCCACAGATTCACCACCCTCTAGCTGAAGAAGTTCCTCCTAATCTCAATAATTGGAAAAGTGGCAAAGCTGACTGAGCTGCAGTGGTCTCAGAATCTGATTGAAACAATTAGCAGATGAATGCGAGAGATACAGAACACACTGATGGCAGTGTAATGAGGGAAAATTCCCAATCCAACGTATTGTCTTTCTCCATCTCATGAAATGCTCATGCTAATCCAATATTTGCAGCACCCACCAGACAGAGAAGATGCTGTGGCTAATGTTTGGAAAAATCAACAATATGTTCTCTCTCATCATGACTTCTTTTCTGCTATTATTTCAATTGACAATTTCCCCACCCCACTGAATTACTTTGCAGACATTCTTTTCATGTTTAGTTGACCATTTCACCACAATCTTGTCTCTCCTTAACTTTCCTCACTGTTCATCTGTAAAATCTTGCATTAATGAACAGATATTTTCTGTTTCAGATTTCTGGTCCTTTTTGTAATTAAACTGTTTCCTAAATATAAAAGATAATTCAGTGTAATGTATATTGAGTTCAGACATTAAGCCTGGTATTTTGCAGCAAATCAGTGGCATTGTTCTGGAATTATTTATCTATTTCTGTACGATTTTTGCTGAAATGTATTTTCTATCCCAAAATAAAACAAAGGGAATGCAATGATTTCAAATGGACTCTGCAGAGGATCCACTTTTGCCAATATAATATGGAGATGTTGGTGTTGGATTGGTGTGGACAAAGTCAGAAGTCACACGACGTCAGATTATAGTCCAACTAGTTTACTTAAAAATCACAGTGATTTCAAATAAACCTCTTGGACCATAACCTGGTGTTGTGTGAGTTCCGACTTAGCAATTACATTGTGAGGTTGGTTGAACCAGCCCTTTGAAATTATTTAAATACAGAATGTTAATTCTAGTTTAAAGGAGGATGCCACAGAAGTAAAGCAGTGGGGATTGCACAAAATGCTTGCTAGACGCTGCAAGATAATTCTGTTCAGCTGAAAGCCGGGAGCTGATTGAATTAAAATTTGGCACTTAGGAACTGATGAATTTCTACTTAAGTCATTCCTCTGTTGTTTGCTTTTCCTGATATCCAAATGAAAATCCCTTCTATCTAAGCTGCCTGAGGAACAATCAGCAAAATATTAATAAATTTTTCAGTCCTTAAAACTGTCCTTCACTCACTTATTTTTGGACTAATTAGATCTCTGAGTTTCAGAGATCAGACGAGAAAAAATAATTGAATGATAGATGAGAGCTGGATTTCATGCATTGGGAAATGTGCTATGGTAAATCTTCACTGCTTGGAGTCATGCCTCACACAAAAGATGGTGATGGTGGTTTTTTAGAGGAAAATCATTTGATCCCCAGGATATTGCTGCAAGAGTTCCTCAGAACTTTAGATGTAACTATCTTCAGTTGCTTCATCAATGACTTTCCTTCCCACTTAAGGTCAGTAGTGCGGAAGAAACTAATGATTACAGTGTTCCGTTTCATTCATAACATTCTAAGGAACTGAAGAAGTCTGTGCCCATTTACAGAATTACCTGGGCACACTTCAGGCTTGGCTTAATAAATGATGAGCATAAATGCATCATACAAATACCAGATTATGGCCAATTCCAATTAGAAAGAATCTAACCATCTACCCTTGACATTCAGTGGCATTACTGATGTAAATCCTCAATAATTGCTAAGATGCACCTACTAGCTTTGCTCCCACCATTGTTTTTTTCTAGTTGGTAATATAAACAAAAATATCTGATAGCCTCAGGGAAAGGAGGGTCTTGTCTTAAACAAGATGCAGTTAATTCCATTTTGGCAATTAGGTGTTAGTTAGAATGATCTAATAATAGACATTGGACTAAACCTCTTGTTTTTGGCTAAGTGCAAGTCGTGTCGAGCTTTTTATTTGTTTCACTCTGAATCCTAGCAAGATTTCTCACCACAGCTTATAGGATGTGCTTCATTAACTACCTGTCCCACCTCCTATGGCACCTCTCCAATGTGATTTACTATCCATTTGACGACAGACTGTTCCCAGAACAACTCACCATTCACTGCATATATGCCCAAAGACTAGCATCCCTGTTGCTCATGCTACCTTTTAAAGGCTGCTGTGCACCCGATTGAGACATAACATTCCAATGCTGCCCTGCTTGTCAAAGAACAGTTTTTCCAAAGACTCTGAGAAGGGGAAAATAGTGATGCCTCTCTCTGACAGGGACTTGGAGGTTTTGGTGCAAAAGAGGAGGAATGTCCCTTTCTTGAAGAACCAGCAGAGGAGGCCATGACACCAGACCCTGAAGGCACGGTGTGAGCTTGCCACCTGGATCACTGCCATTTCCAAGGACAGGAGGAATGCCTAGTAATACATGTCCTTAGTTTGCTGACCCAACAACAAATCTGCTATTATTATACTGGAAACAATTGATCAGTCTATTATTTGGTTGAACGGGAATTTTCCCATTTGCTTCTATCTTTCAATAGAGCCCAGGGATGTTTCAAGTTTTCCTGCAATAGGCAACTTGCAATAAATAAATATTATTGGCATTTACACAGTTAATTTTAACTTAGCTGAAGTTTCTCAGTTCAAATAAAGTTTAACTCTGTATGAAGTGTATGGAAACATATAGATGTATATTTAGGATGTCCTTGAAGAGCAATTATTAGTGATAAGGGCAGGCTTATTAAAAGAAAATCCATGCTACTTTAATTTTTCTCTGGTAATGCTTGTGTCAATTTTACAGTTACAGTGAAAGGTCAGCAGTAATGAATCACAACCTGTGTGGGATGGCTAATTGTTTTACAAGCTGTCCTTGTATCATTATGTATGTGTGTGTGAAGGGGGAGGGATGGTACTGGAGTGGTGATGAGTGCAGATGGGGACAATGGTCGGGAAGGTCCTGTGCAGTCCTTTCCATTCCTTCATCCACAACAGTTAGCGTGCAATTGGTCTGTGACCAGGTTGTGGTCAAAAGACTTTTGATTTTGCAAGGCAACATAGCATCAACAATTGAAATGCTGTATAAAGTGTGGTTGCAATATAAAGGCAAGTAACATTACGAAACATGGTGTGTGAAATCTTAGTGAACAAGAAATAGAAAGCAGCTTTGACAAAGGGTCAGTTAGAATTGAAACGTCAGCTCTTTTCTCTCCTTACAGATGCTGTCAGACCTGTTGAGATTTTCCAGCATTTTCTCGTTTGGTTTAAGAAGTAGAAAGCAGTGGGTTTGGGGAATGTAAAGCTGAGGCATGCAAGTAGACAGTCTGTGATCTGGACTATATGGCAATGGAGAATCAATGTGACATGGTGTTATAATGATGGATCAGAACCTTGAAGTCTTTATAGACATTTTTACTTTTAATTTTAAAATGCATTATTTTTAAAAAGAAAATTATTACAGGAAACACATGCAGGCTTTACACTCAGATAAAACAACTGCAAAATCTGAAACAAAAATAACAATTGGGAAGAAACTCAGCAGGTCTGGCAGTGTCTGGAAAATCTGGACTTGAAATGTTAACTTTGTTCTCTGATGAAGGGTAACTTGCCTTGAAATGTTAACTCTGCTTCTTTCTCTGCCAGACCTGTTGCATGTCTCCAGCAATTTCTATTTTGGTTTCACATAGATTTAAAAACTGGTGACTAGCAAAATTCTGTGTGAAGGAAATGGAATGTCATTGTAAATTTTCTGTGAATCTTCAAATGGGAAGAGGCTGAATTTCAAAGATAACAGGGAGTTGACAGCCCCTGCTGAACAGCAAACCACCCCTTGTGGTTTTGTCCCAAACTGCAAACACAGTCATTTTCTTGTCCCCTGCGAAGAACATATTAGAACCACAGAAGTAGTTTGTTCAGCAAACAATGACAATGCTCCCAGTTTACTCCACTTCAATGTTCAAGTATTCACCCATTGACCAATTCAGAGACTCACCTGCATATCTTCTTTTCCTACTTTTGTCTTTTGGGTCTTACAACTTATTTCTAAACTGTGTGCGTGTGTGTGCTGTTAGTATTTCCTTTGTGTAGTGATTCACTCATTATTTCTATTGAGTCAAAAAAATCTGTTTAAATTGGCTCTTTCTAAAACAAACATTCATTTGGACCTGGGATAAAGGGATCCATGGAGAAAGGATCCTTTCTAAGTTAAACTTGTTACATCCAAAGAGAGGATGGGTAAACAAAAGGCAGGGAAGTTCATCCCCCCTCACACAGGAGCCAAACAATTGAGGAATTCCATCTGGAACTATAAAGGATTGGGTACCACACTTATGATGTGGTCATCACATTGGCGAGACTAAAATACATACTATGAATAAGGATAGGAGAGTTTAAAAAGAGAGAAAGGATTAGGGTATACAGGAGAGCTCAAATATCAGAGGTAAGCAAAAAAGGATACTGTTCTTTGTCAGGATGAGTGGTGTTGATGAAGGATGAAAGAAATGATGATTTCTAGTGAAAGGAGTTCATAGTGAATGATTGGAAATAAATCCATGAATCCAATAACGTTTGTTAACAATGCACACAAGCTTGGTCAATGTACCAAGTTGGAGAGAAGAATGATGGGATTGAAATTCAAGTGACACAAAAAGTGCTGATAAAGATTAATGGTAAACTAGTTGAAGAAGCTTATCTGAGGAATCACTTAGTGAGAAGAACAGAATAAAATATAAGGAGCAGTGGCCAAAGCCAGAGGAGAAATTCATAGCTAGTAAAGTTCATAAATCTGTCAGAAAGCTGTTCTGAATTCTAAAATCACTCTGATGAAGAATGATAGGTAAAGGTTTGTGTAGAAAATAAACACAAGAGTCAACCTGCTTGGTGAAATCTCCATTCTATGCTGTAAATTGTATATGTAATTTCACCTAATAATTTGATGTGGATTGATAGTAGATTGATAGATATTTTTTCAAATTTTTGAGAGATTCTAATGTGATTTGTGAGAAATAGGTACAATTTGTATTTAATTCCAATAAATATGTTGACCCAAATGCTATTTTCCTACATTTTAAAAATGGTATCTAAAGCATATTATCATTAATTATTATGCATCTGGAATTAACTTTATTTTAATCTCTAAACTTTAAGTAAGGTTTAAATTAACACAGGGAAGAAGACTGCCAATTTTTTCTTTTCAAAATGTATAAGTTCGATGCCCTGACAAGGGTTTTGCGCCAATTGCAAATCCACAACTGTTACAATGAGGCATGTGGGCATATTGGGTGAGGAAAAGTTGAGTTTGTCAATGATGACTGTGGTTGGAATAGTGACCATCTGTTATGGAGAGAGAGACAGAGACAGAGACATACGTCTTGGAGGAAAGAGATTCCAATAGGCCAGCTCAAACATGTGGGTCATTGTCAGTAATATTCTTTCTGAGATGCACAGAATGAGATAGAGAGTAAATATTGTGGGAGCTTGGGAAATGCTCACATTAGTATTTTAATAAGGATTATTTTGTTAATAAAATCAGTTTGAATCACAAACCCAAATCTGTGACCCCTTCCCTCCTTGACAAAACTGTTTAGTAATAATGTTTTAATACATAACCTGGTCAAAGTGTCCAAAGCACAGATAGCAAGATGTGACAACGGTCTGATAATTTACTCGGATACATGATCTTGAATCCTAAATGGAGCATGGATGCTTAAGTGAAGCACTGAAGAAGATCTAATGTCCATAAAATATATCTTAGCAAAGTGTGACATCTTCAGGAAAGTAAGGAAGAAAATAGGAGAGAATTGGTAAATTTAAAAAATGGAAACATTAAATGCTGCACCAATTGGCTGCATTGTTGAAAACAACATAACACTTAATCTTTTTCACCCTTTTAAAATTTTTATTATGAGCAAACACAGCTTAATACAATCACTGTAATGTCATTTAACATTAATTTAAGTTCATTTTCCCACATTAGGTCACACAGAGTAAGAGCGCATTAGTGTATTGTGGGTAATCTTCCAATTATATTATAATGTGGATTTGCAAATGTTTAAGCAATGTCAACCATTTTTTATATTAAATATGCTTGGACCACACTCACTAAAGTTATAATTGAAGTGGGCGTTTTTGCTGTCTTCTTTAAGTAGTGTGAGTGTCTCACAGAGTTATTTTTGGTTTAACCACTAAAGTTTAGCAACCAAAAAACACAGACATTTAAGCAAAAAGAGAAAATGGAGTGAAAATGTCAAGGGTAAGAGGCTGCTATGTGGCATTTAAAGAAGAGCAGAGTGGCTGTCAATATCTCTTCAACAGAGACTTACTGATACATAATGGTAGTTTTGAACTGACTGTTACACAGCTGTTGCATTTCATCCTGTGTAGCTGACAGTCAACAATGTTAAAACAGATGAACAAAATGGCCAATGTGCATAAGAAAAGACCCACTTGTCCATCCAGCTGAACTTACAGTGACGTCCTATGGTCCCTCAAATGTTCTACTGTTGGGGTGGCATGTGGTTCAGTGGTTAGCCCTGCTGCCCTGCAACACCAGGGACCGAGGTTCAATTCTACTCTCAGACAACTGTCTGTGTGGAGTTTTCACATTCTCATTGTGTCTGCATGGGTTTTCTCCAGGTATCTGGTTTCCTCTCACAGTCCAAAGATGTGTAAGTTAGGTGGATTAGCCTAATATAGGGTAGGGGTGTGGGTTTGAGTGAGTTGCTCTTCGGTGTGAACTCGATGGGCAGAATGGCCTGCTTCCATGGACAGAATGGCCTGCTTTGATGATTCTCTGGCACTGTCTTCTGTGTCAGAGAATATGAGTTCAAGTCCCAATCCATGACCTGAGCTTAAAACTCAAGCAGGTCCATTGATAAGGACGGAATATTATTGGTGATGACATCTTTCAGGTGAAACATTAAGCTGAAGCCCTGTCTGTCTTCTAAAAAGAGCACAAATTATCTTCTTGCCATTGTTTCAAAGAAGAGCAGAGCATGAATGTTCTCCCTAATGTCGCTGTAAATATTTTGTATCTCAAACTACATCAGGGAAATAGATAAAGCAAAGAATTTTGGATGCTGGAGATCTGAAACAAAAACAGAAATTACCTTTGATAATTGAGTTAATGTTTCAAGTTATAATCATATCAGACTTGAAGCATTAACTCTGCTTTCTCCCAACAGATATTAACAAATCTGCTGAGTTTTGCCAGCAATTTCTGTTTCTGTGTCATGATTTATTATTTATTATTATTCATGTATTATTTGCTGTGAGCACCTTAATGTTTGAGTTTGTCATGTATTGGATGCAGGTTTGCTTGCTGAGCTGCAAGGTTCATTTCCAGATGTTTCGTTACCTTACTCGGTAGCATCTTCAGTGGACCTCAGGCGAAGCAATGCTGAAAATTCCTGCTTTCTATTTATATGCTTGGGTTTCTTTGGGTTGGTGATGTTATTTCCTGTGGTGAACTCACTTCCTGTTCCTTTTCTCAGGGGTTTGGTAGATGGGGTCTAACTCGATGTGTTTGTTGATAGACCCATCTACCAACCCCTGAGAAATGGAACAGGAAGTGACTTTACCACAGGAAATAACATCACCACAGGAAATGATATCACCAACCCAAATAAACCCAAACATATAAATAAAAAGCAGAAATTTTCAACATTGCTTCACCTGAGGCCTACTGAATATGTGACCTAGTAAGGTAACAAAATGTCTGGAAATGAACCTTGTGGCTTGGCGAGCAGGCCTACATCAAAAACCTCAACTTCAGCTACAAATCTTCTCAAAACTCGCTTTGTTATGTATAAATTAGCTGTTGTGTTTCCAAGATTACAATGGTGACTACATTTTTTTAAAAAGAAGTAATTGTCTGTTAAGAACCTTGGTATTTGCCTAGTGTGCGCAAGATGTCATATAAAGGCAAATTTTTAGATAGCGGTTTCTGAATGAAATCCTTATCAATTTATTCATCCCCTAAAGAAAAGGCATTCCCCTGCTCCTTCTGTCATTTTATTGATTTTCATTTTGACTAAGTTTTAAAATAGTTAGAGAAAAGGATAGACCTGTTCTAAGAGTTAAAGTTCTAAATTGGAGGAAGGCAAAGTTTGACAGTATTAGGCAAGAATTTTCAAAAGCTGACTAGGGGCAGATGTTTGCAGGTAAAGGGACAGCTGGAAAATGAGAAGCCTTCAAAAATGAGATAATGAGAGTCCAGAGAAAGTGTCAAGAGCATGGTGCTGGAAAAGCACAGCCAGTCAGGCAGCATCCGAGGAGCAGGAGAATCGACATTTTGAGCATCAGCTTTTCATCAGGAATGAGGCTTGTGGGCCAAGATTTCTGAGAGATAAATGGAAGGGGGGAGGAGGGGGTGGGCTGGAGGTAGCTGGGAATGCGGCAGGTGAAGGTGGGGGTGAAAGTGATACGTCAGAGAGGAGGCTAGAGCAGATGGTGACAAGGAAGATGAACAGGTAGGACAGGTCAAGAGGATGGTGCCAAGTCGGAAGGTTGGATCTGGGATCAGGATGAGGGAGGGGAAATGAGGAAACTTGTGAAATCGACTTTGATTTCATGTGGTTGGAGGTGTCAAGGCAGAAGTTGAGGCGTCAGGTGGTAAGGGTTCGGCGATGGAGGAGGCCCAGGGCCTGCATATCCTTGGGGGAGTGGGATGAGGAGTTAAAGTGTTCGGCTACATGGCGGTGGGGTTGTTTTGTGCGTGTGTCCTGGACATGTTCTCTGAAGCCTTCCACAAGTAGGAATTGCCCTCATAACCTGTCCATCTTCCTTCCCACCTACCTGCTCCACCTTCCTCTCTGACCTATCACCTTCACCCCACCTCCATCTACCTATCACATTCTCAGATAACGTACCCCCAGACCCACCTCCATCCTATTTATCTCTCTGCCCCCTTGGGCCTTCCCCATATTCCTGGTGAACAGCTTATACTTGAAATGTTGATTCTCCTGCTCCTTAGATGCTGCCTGACTGGCTGTGCTTTTCCAGCACCACATTCTCAACTCTGATCTCCAGCATCTGCAGCCTTCACTTTCTTTCAGAGACAGTATGTTCCTGTTGTGGTGAAGGGCAAGGCTGGGTGGTGTAGGGAATGCTGGATGGCTAAAGAAATTAAGGTTTTGAGCAAGGAAAAGAAGGAAGCATGTGCCAGGTATAATCAACAGGGACTGAGAGAATCCCTAGAGGAGTATAAGGGCAGTAGGAATGTGTCATAGAATCCCTACAGTGTGGAAGCAGGCCATTTGACCCAAGTCCACACCGACCCTCCGAAAAGTAATCTACCCCGACCCATTCCCCTATGTGCTCTACATTTACCCCTGACGAATGCACCTAACCTACGTATCCCTGGACACTATGAGCAACTTAGAGTGGCCAATTCACCTAACCTGTACATCTTTGGATTGTGGGAGGAAACTGGAGCACCCGGCAGACACTAATGCAGTCACAGGGAGAATGTGCAAGCGCCAAATTTCATAATTAAAAGAAATTTCAGTGGGTTTTTCTGGGGTGGGCAAATGGCTTCTGTTTCAGTTTTTCAAATCCATGAATCCTGAAGCTCTGGTTCAGCAAACTAAAGTAATTCTCCATGACCTCAAGTACCTTTGTACAACAATAGATTTGTAAGCTGCTGTTGTTGTGTGAGCATACTGTGTATGAATGAGATAGCATTCTAGTGTTGGCATTTTGTATCTTGTGCTTACAAGGCTGTGATTTTAGCATTCTGCTCACCATGTACTGCAGAAATTTTATTTGAAGAGGTTTCCCATGCTGTATTAGTGTGGTGTTTGTTTCTGTCCAATTTTTAGGACACGTATTACAAACATCAAAATACAATCGATGGATGACATAGATGTTCCATCAAAGACATGGTTGGTGATTGAACAGCTTCTTAGAAGGTTCTGCATTTTAAGATTGCATCCATTGTTTGTTTGAATATATTTAAAAGGGAAATCAAAATGGCAAAGGAGCCATGAGACAGCTTTGGCAATTAAGGTTAAGGAGAATGCAAAGGCTTTCTATCAATACGTTGAGGACAAATGAGTAACTCGCAAAAGAATGAGACCTCTTAATGATCAGCAAGGCCACCTATGTGTGGAACTGCAGGACATGGGGGAGATACTAAACCTGTATTTTGCATCTGTGCCTACTGTGGAGAAGGATATGGAAGTTAGGGAACTTGGAGGAATAAGTAGCAATATCTTGAAAAATATCCATCTTATAAGTCTTCAGGAATGGATCAGGTGTACCCGAGAACTTAGTGCGAAGCTAGTAATGTGATTTCTGGGCCCTTTGCTGTGATACTTGTATCACCGATAGCCACAGGTGAGGTGCTGGAAGACTGGAGGTTGGCTAACGTTGTGCCACTACTTAGGAAAGGTGGTAAGAAAAGCCAGGGAACTATAGACCGATAAGCCTGACATCAGTTGTTCGAGGGGATTGAGGGACTGGATTAACAGGTATTTGGAAAAGCAAGGAATGATTAGGAATAAGAGAAAGTGAGGACTGCATATGCTGTAGATCAGGGTCAACAGTGTGGTGCTGGAAACAAATGCACAGCAGGTCAGGCAGCATCTGAGGAGCAGGGGTAAGCTGTTCATCAGGAAACTTCCAGAAACGGATCTCCTTCCGGATCCTCCACTCCATACTCATGGCCATGTGCCTCCACTGACTCTCCCTTCACTCAACTCTGCCACAGCTCAGGGCCACACTCTCCCTGACCTGTAAATAATTAGGGACAGTCAACATGGCTTTGTGCATGAGAAGTCATGTTTAAGTGACTTGATTGAGTGTTTTGAAGAGGTTTCAAATTAAGGAAGAGTTGTGGACTTTGGCTATATGGGCTTTAGTATGGCAGTCAATAAGGTTTCTCATGTCAGACTGATTAACAAGTTTAGATCACATGGACTACGAAGAGAACTAGTCATTTGGATGCAAAATTGTCTGAAAGGTAGGAGATACAGGGTGATGACTGGAGGCTGTGACCAATGGTGTGCCACAAGGATCGGTGCTGGGTCCACTGCTTTTCGTCATTTTAAAAAATTATTTGAATGTGAATATAGGAGGTACGGTTCATAAGTTTTCAGCTGACACCAAAATTGGTGGTGTTGTGGACAACGAAGAAGGTTACCTCAATGTGCACCGAGACTTTGATCAGATGGGCTGATGGGTTGAGAAATGGCAGATGGAGTTTAAATTTAGATAAACGTGTGGTGCTACAGTTTGGTATGGCAAATCTGGGCAGGATTCACACACTTAGAGGTCCGAGGAAGTGTTGCTAAACAAAGGGATCTTGGAGTGGGGGGACAGTAAACTGGACACTATGTCCAGAGCCCTGATGGAAACGGTCAAAGATGCCAAGCTGCACGACGTCTTCAGCACCCCTGCAGATGGAGTGCAGCGTAGATACACATGGTCACGGGCAGACGGGTCTATCTGCTCAAGGATAGATTACCTGTTTGTGTCCCGAACGTTCTCGGTCAGAACCACCGACGTCAAGCCGGTGTTCTTCTCTGACCACTGCCTCCTACTGGCTGACTGACACCTACAGGATGAGCAGCGGGCGGGCAAGGGAACGTGGAAACTGAACACTAAGCTGTTGACCCCGGGAAACATCGAGGAGCTCAAGAGAGATTACGCAGGTTGGAGAACCGTGATGCCCCTCTTTAAGTCTCCACAGACTGGTGGGAAACAGTAAAAGGGAACATCAAGAGGATCTTCATCCTCAAAGGTGTTCAGGAGGCGAGAGAGGGGCGGGGAAAACTGTCCCAACTCCAGAAAAGTATGCAGAACCTGCTCCTGCTGCAGACTTTGGGGGTCGATGTCACGGAGGACCTCAAGGAGGTGAAGGGCCAGCAAGCCTCGCTCTTTGCCTCGGAGGCCTCCAAGATAATCTTCCAGTCCAGGGTCCGCTTGGTGGAGCAGGACAAGACGTGCTCACGTTTCTTCTTCCAGAAGGTGCACAAAGAGAGCTCTGTGCTCAGCAGCCTGAAGGAAGAAGATGGCTTGGTAACGTCATCTCAGGCTGACATCATGAGGATCAGCAAATCCTTCTATGCCAGTCTGTATGACGCGAAGCCGACCGACAGCGCGGCCTCCCAGTCATTCCTGTCCTCTATCACGGAGGTCCTAGAGGACAGAACACGAGAGAGGCTGGACCAGCCGCTATCTCTGGATGAGCTGACCAGGGCCCTCGAGTCCTTTGAAAAGAATAAAACTCCTGGAAGCGACGGCTTACCGGTCGAGCTCTATTCCGCTCTTTGGGACTTGATTGGCCGGGACCTGCTGGAGGTGTATGTCAATATGCTTCGGGCAGGTACCATGAGTGAATCCATGAGGAAAGGCATCATCACCCTCATCTACAAGCGGAAGGGGGAGAGGGACGAAATTAGAAATTGGAGACCAATCTCACTGTTAAACACAGACTACAAAATCTTGTCAAAGGTCATCGCCAACCGGGTCAGGTCTGCTCTGGGAGCAGTGATCCACCCCGACCAAACCTATGCTGTACCGGGCAGGAAGATCTCTGAGAGTCTTGCACTCCTCAGGGATACGGTCGCCTACGTGCAGGACAGGGGAGTGGACACCTGCCTCATCAGCCTGGACCAGGAGAAAGCCTTTGACAGGATATCGCATACATATGTGAGGGATGTCCTCTCCAAAATAGGCTTTGGGGAGGGAATCTGCAATTGGATCAGACTGCTCTACACCAACATTGTCAGTGCAGTCTCAATCAATGGGTGGGAATCAGATAGCTTCCCTGTAAGATCTGGAGTCAGGCAGGGCTGCCCACTCTCTCCTGCCTTGTTTGTGTGTTGCATAGAGCCATTTGCCGAATCCATCAGGAAGGATGCGAGCCTGAGAGGGGTGACTATTCCTGGCAGCGGGGGCCTACAGGTTAAGGCCTCCCTGTACATGGATGACGTCGCCGTTTTCTGCTCGGATCTGCTGTCCATGCACATCTGCGACCAGTTCGAACGGGCCTCGGGGGCCAAGGTAAACCGAGGCAAGAGCGAGGCCATGCTCTTCGGGAACTGGACCAACCAATCCTATATCCCCTTCACCGTCAGGACTGACCACCTGAGGGTGCTGGGTATTTGGTTCGGGGGTGCTGGGGCGTGCGCCAAGACCTGGGAGGAGCGGATCAGGAAGATGAGACAGAAACTAGGCAGATGGGAGCAACAGTCGCTCTCCATCGCGGGGAAAAACCTGGTCATCAGGTGCGAGGTACTCTGAGTATTGTTATATGTGGCACAGGCCTGGCCTATCCCCAGAACCTGTGCTGCCACAGTCACCCGGGCCATCTTCCACTTCATGTGGAGATCAAAGATGGACCGGGTCCAAAGAGACATCATGTACAAAGACCGGTGCAATGGGGGATAAAACACTCCCTGATGGCCACCTTTGTGTGTGGCTGCATCAAGCTGTGCGTGGATCCCCGGTACACAAACACCAAGTGTCACTACGTACTGAGGTTCTACCTGTCCCCGGTGTTGCGAAGGATGGGCCTGGCCTCGCTGCCGCGGAACGCTCCGAGTAGTTGGACTGTCCCGTACCACCTGTCCTTTGTGGAGAAATTTCTGAAGAAAAACACCTTTGACCACAAGTCCATCAGGAAGTGGTCAGCACGTAGCGTCCTTGAGATCCTTCGGGAAAAGGAGAGGGCGGATCCTGTTGAGTGGTTCCCTGAGCAGACTGTCAAAGCAATTTGGCAGAATGCCTCATCGCCAGAACTTTCCAACAAGCACCAAGACATGGCTTGGCTGGTGGTGAGTAGGGCTCTACCGGTGAGATCATTTATGCACGCCCGGACTCTCTGCCGCACCGCACGCTGCCCTTGAAGCAGCTGCGGGGGGGATGAGACTGTCACACACCTCCTTCTGGAATGTGCCTATGCAGAGGAAGTCTGGAGAGGAATGCAGTGGTATTTGTCAAGGTTTGTCCCGAGCAGCGCCGTGACGCGGGATTCCGTGCTCTACGGCCTGTTCCCCGGGACGCACACCGAGACGAATATCAACTGCGCCTGAAGGATCATCAACTCGGTGAAGGACGCTCTCTGGGTGGTCTGAAACCTGTTGATCTTCCAGCTGAAGGAGTTGACCCCGACTGAGTGTTGCAGATTGGCACATTCCAAGGTCCAGGACTACGTATTGAGGGACGCGCTGAAGCGGTGGGGAAAGACCACCGTTTAACATCTGCCTGTCTAAAGAAGATCAGGGGGCCCATGCAGTCATTTGGGCTGTGCTAACACCTCAGCCCAATATATGGGCGTAAGAGCGAGAAATGCACAGACCTGTATGTAAAAAAGGAAAATTCTAAGCTGTGTATGTTAATGTGAACATATGTATGGCATTACCTAATGTACAGTGTATCAAATTATTTTATGAATATTTTACGAATAAAGTATATTTTTGAAATTAAAAAAAATCTTGGAGTGGAGTTTCATATTTCCTTGAAAGTGGAGTCAAAGGTAGGTAGGGTAATGAAGAAAGCATTTGGTATGCTTGCCTTTATTGATCAGTGCTTTGAGGATAGGAGTTGGAAGGTCACATTGTGGCTGTACAGATCATTGATTTGGCCACTTTTGGAATATTGCATTCAATGCAGGTCTCCCTTCTATAGGAAACATGTTCTTAAACTTGAAAGGGTTCAGAAAAGATTTGTAAGGATGTTGGCCGTGTTGGAGGGTTTGAGCTATAGGGAGAGGCCGATTTTAACCGGATCGTCAGAGGCTATGGGGTGACCTTAAAGATTTATAAAATCATGAGGGGCATGGATAGGGAAAGAAACCAAGGTCTTTTTCCCAAGATAGTGGAGTTCAAAACCAGAGGACATAGGTTTGAGGTGAGAGGGGAAAAATTTAAATGGAACCTAAGAGGCAACTTTTTCATGCAGAGGGTGGTGCATGTATGGAATGAGCTGCCAGAGGAGGTAATGGAGGCTGGTATGATTACAACATTTAAAAGGCATCTGGACGGGTATCTGAATAGGAAAGGTTTAGAGGGATATGGGCCAAATGCTGGCAAATGGGACTAGATCGATTTAGAGTATCTGGTCAGCATGGACAAGTTGAACCAAAGGGTATGTTTCTGTGCTGTACATCTCTATGACTGTAATTCACAGAAAAAAAATGTAAACTTTACACAAATGTACTTCATAGTCAACTTGATACTGAGACTACTCAGAAATCTATGGTAGTGACAATGGTCACAAACTGAACAATTAAGAAATGTAGTTGTGAAAGGTATCATGTAAATGGGACCTTTTTTTAAACAGCTTACCTGAACACCGTTACCTCCTCTTCCCTATACTCCAAAATATGTGTTTGTACATGAACATCAAATCCAGCATCTGCAAAGTTTGGTGTATTTGTCAAGTAGCAGAGGGGCTTCCACAAGTTCAGCACTTAACAGAAAAGAAGAGGATAGGGCAAGATTTTAGATGAAAGGCTGACAGAGAGGGAAGTGGGCTAATGAGAGCAGCTGCAGTATTCGTCTTAATAATCAGCTCATGGTAATTGTATATTTCTTTCCACAAGGGATGGGATAAAGATGTGGGCTTATTTAATGACCTCCTGCTCTTACAAGAAAGGGTGTGTTTGTAATATTCATGAGATTTCATACACTCAGTCCCTATACTGTGGAAGCAGCAGGCCATTCGCCCATCGAGTCCACATTGACCCTTCAAAGGGCATCCCACCCAGACCCACCCCATACCCCTGTAACCCTGCATTCCCTATGGCTGTACACTATGGTCAATTTGACATGGCCAAGCAACCTAACCGAGATGTTTATAGATTGACAATCCCAGTCAAATAGTTTGTTTGCAGTGTGTGTGTTGAGAGGTGTGGGGAAGTGACCGTTACATGGGTTATGCAAGGGACTGCAGGATTTAGAAGGAAGGGAAGGAGCTAGGGTGAAATATCATTCACGGTGATAAAAGAGTGAAGGGTAGTCAGGAAGGGGGTTATCATGAGGAAACATCATTTGAGGTGAGAGGCAATAGTCCTGGCAACTCTAATGTCTTTGAATTTTTGTCCACATTGTAGCCACAACCATGGTATCAGTATTAATTCCTCTCTCAGCTCTTCCAGCTGGCAATGGAGATGTTGGAGCAGATTTTCAAAGAATCATTGAGACTTGAGACATTTTAAAAATGGGAAGCTAGCCCAATTCAGAAGATTTACCTCCATTTCTGTCTGATCCTATTTTGCTGAGGTGCAAGTGGAGGGTGAAGGCTATTACAGGTAAAGGGAGCACATTGTGATCTCTAGATGTAGGAAATCTGAAATCATTAGGGTCAATCTGAACTCAGTGCAAACAATTCAATTTTTGTTGGAGCAAGGCTTTCATCAACAGAGAGAGTTCTGAATATTTGGGGTTGTTGAAGAAAAGGTAAAATTGACATAGTCTTGCCAGATCATAGAACCGCTCTCCCATTAGAGAGAGACAACTGGTGGTTGTTTAACCTAACCATCATGGCTCAGATGAGGGAAACGGTTGAGAAGGAGGGTCCTTCATTGAATTGAACTCATGTTATTGGAATCACTCTTCATTATAAATCAACCATCTAGCTAAACTGAAACCCAAACACGTCTAATTGAGCAGATAAAGTCCTGTAAATTTTTTAGTATCAAGCTACTGAAATAACAAAGCATTTTTTTAAAATTGCAATCTGTCTACTGTGCTGAAGGACTTGAAAAACTCTGTTCTATCCATGTCACTAGTTGTTTGTTGATAGAAACCCAGTGTTATCATGATAGAATTTTTGATGTGTGATAGCATTCTGCCATTTACATGTTTAAAGTTTGATTGACAGCTTGAACATTATTAAACATTTAGATGTCTTCGTGGAATTATAAATTCAAAAGGGACTAATTACTAGAGGGATTTGCATATTTAATGTGCATTCTTGAATTGCACTTTTATATCATGAATTCAATAGATAATTAGAATCTTAGTTTATTTCAACACATCATGGCTGTAGCTGAAGGGCATAGGTTGGTGTGGAAGAGGTGTGAATTGGTTTCACATAGGCTTTGAGAATTTCTTGCCTATCCCATTAATCATCCAGAATTTTAACTATGACAGCGATGGTTATTTCTACCAGGAAACTATACTGTATGTTTTATAATGCGATCATTTTTATGCCAAAATATTGAAGGCATCATTTGAAATGACTGATTAATAGTGAATCCAAATGTTCCCCAACTGGAAACCATGAGTGAACCAGGAGAACCACCTCCTACTGAAGACCGGATCTGAGGTGTACAAGTCTGGCAACCCTGACCTAAATAGGAAATCCAGATACGGCCTTCGTAAGGCTATCAGATATGTCACAAAGCAAAAAACTAAATTCCATACGGACGCCTGTCGAATGTGGCAAGTTTTACACAACATAATGGGCTATAAAGCAAAATCAAACAGCATCGTGGACAGAAGGTCAGTGAAACAATGTCACTTGTCAGAACCCATGGTCACCACTGCAGATGTTAGATCAGCCTTCTGAGTGTGAACACATGGAATGCGACTGGCCCAGATGGAGTTCCCACACTCAAGTCCTGTGTGTACCAGCTGGTAGGAGTGTTCACAGAAGTGTTTAATCTCTCCTTACTACGTTCTGAAGCACCCACTTGTTTCAAGAAAACCATTCTCATGACGGTGCCAAAGAAAAATCATGCAGCGCACCTCAATGACTACCGCCCAGTGGCTGTGAGCTCCATAATTATGAAGTGTTTTGAGAGGTTAGTCATGGCTCACATCAACTCCAGCCTACCAAATTGCCTTGATCCTTTGCCATTCGCCAACTGGTGCAACAGGTCCAGAGCTGATGCCATGTCCCTGGTTTTACCCTCATCCCTGAAACATCTCAATAACAAAGATACCTATGTCAGACTCTTACTTATAGACTACAGTCCCACCTTCAACACCATAATTCCAAACAAACTCACTTCTAAATACTGCGACCTATGCCTCAGCTCCCCCTTCTGTAAATGGATCCTTGACTTCCAGACCCACGGACCACAATCAATAAGAGTAGGCAACAACACCTCCCTCAATATAATCCTCAACACCAATGCCCTGCAAGGCTGCTTACTCAGCCTCCTACTGTGCTCGTACTGTGCTCCTTTTATGTTCATGACTGTATGGTCAAATTGTGCACCAATTCCATTTAGGAGAATGTGAGGACTGCAGATGCTGGAGATCAGAGCTGAAAAATGTGTTGCTGGAAAAGCGCAGCAGGTCAGGCAGCATCCAAGGAGCAGGAGAATCGACACTTTGGGCATGAGCCCTTCTTCAGGAACCAATTCCATTTTCCAAGTTTACTGATGATAACGCCATTATAGGTTGGATCGCAAACAATGATGGAACAGAATATTTAATGGCACAGTGTAAAGATAACAACCTCTCCATCAACATCAGCAAAATGAAGGGGCTGGTCACTGACTTCAGGAAGCAGATTGGAGAGCATGCCCCTGTCTGCACCAATAGTGCCGAGGTTGACATTGTCGAGACTGTCAAGATCCTTGGAGTGATGATCAGCAACAGTCTGACCTGATCCACCTACATTGACATAATGGCCAAGAAAGCGCTCTTACCAATTTTTATAGATGTACAATAGAAATGTTATGCATTCTATCTGGTCAAGTCCACAAGTAAACTACAGAGATTCGAGAACACAGCCCAACCAATAACACAAATTGGTCTTCCATACATTGACTCCATCTATACTTCCTGGGAAAGCAAACAATTTATTCCAAGACCTCTCTCATCCCAGTGGTACTCTGTTCCACTCTCTTCCATCAGGCAGAAGAGACAAAAATTTGAGTGCACAAAAGAATACATTAAAGAGCAGCTTGCTCCCTGCTGTTATCAAACTTTTGAGCAGACCTCTCAAATGTTAATTCTGATGTCTGTTATGACACAGCAATGAACCCCTCTGTTAATTAAGCTAAACACCCAGAAAAGCTCATCACGCCTCATAATCTGTTAAAATATGAGAGACAGAGAACTTCCAAACTCTACTATTTAAAGAAAATAGTATCAATTTATTCTTTAACTCTAAAAGTGAACATTAAATAACAATTCACAACTCTAAGCTCCCTCTTTCTCTTAACTGCTTATTACTTGCCTCTGACTCTATAACAATATACTGTTCTAGTAAAACATTTATTAAAATTGCATCAACTTAATTTCATAACCATACAGTGGCTGTCAGCGTCAGAGTCTTTCTTCTTCTGGATGAAGATCTAACTGGGTCGTCTTCTTTCTTTTTACTGTGAAGATGTTTCATGTGAAAAGGTACCTTTGATAGAGAATGTTTCAATGTTCTCTCTCTCTCTCTCTCTCTCTCTCTGGCAGTTGCTCTGTCTGATTTTCAATATGCTTGTTTTTTTTATATACCCAACATCAGTTCATCATATTGGTTCGATGTTGGCAAAACAATAAATTCAAACTCGATTGGGTTTTAGTATCCTGGGGCATAATTTATACTGATTGGTTAAATTTAAATTGTTGTCAAAACAGCAACAATTCAAGTGTTTGTTTCACAGCCAAATATTACATATTTCCAATTTTTCCAGTATACTCTGAGATTGCTCTTGTAAGCTCTCAGTGCAGAACAGCATTCACTCTCTCTTAAAGGTACAGTATACCCCTTCAACTTCATAATATCTCACTCTCTGCACCTTCTTTGTACCTCTAACACTGTATTCTGCACTCTGTTCTGCTATCCTGATGCACTTTGTGTGATATAAACTGTCTATGTAGCATGCAAAACAACACTTTTCACTGTATCTCAGTACATATGACAACAATAAGTCAATAATTCTGACAGAAGAAAACGCAAATGCTCCTGATCTTAACTTGGCTTCAGTTTAAAAACAAGATGTTGATTTTTGAGACATAGATTATAGGGTAGTGAGGACAAAAATGGAAATCTCCCTTGGGTAACGACACTCTTATCAAGGTGGGATAGTGGATATATTGAATGGCACTCTTCCTTTAATTGAAGTCAGCAGAGCACAACTGCAAGCTTATTCCTTAATCAAACTGTGATTTCTAAGATATATGGTGCTTCTCTTCAATTATTGATTCTGCAGAAACTGTGAAGAGAATTGCAAAATAATTGCATGAAAAAAAAAGTCAAGCTGTAAAAAACAACCACTACAGTCCTGATGTAACAGGAATCCTAAATTCTCACCACCCGAAATAACAAACCAAGCCTTGCTTCAACTCTGTCACATTGACACTCAATTATCTGTCTTTCTTAAATTTATCATTTTCCTAAGGACCAGTAACTCGAAAACTTTTAACATCTTTTGGCTTTTGTCTGCACACTAAACTGAAACTAAAAGTACTGAGATCCATTGAATATGGTTTTCTTATTTTGACAAACAAAGCAATAATTAATACACACTCAAAATGATAGAGAATATTGCTATACCACTTTGATTTTTTTTCTTTGTTGGTTGATGGATACTATACATTGGAATTGTGAGCTCCTATACTTGCACAGTTCAACAGGATAGCTCTAGGAAAACCAATGACTGACAATATTTAGAAGGTGGAAGCATATATAAAAGCTGTATCCATTTTAAAACTGAATTACATAACTACATTATTTGTACAGAATGTCAGTGTGATTAATACATTTGCATGATGTATTTGCAAACAACTATAACAACAAGCATTGATATAACAACTTTAATTTGCACATAACTTCACCTACCAGAATTGACCAATCAGAATTCTCCTGCCAAAAGTTTCTTTCGCCACAGAAAGCTAAATTGTAATTGGAGGCTTTTAACAAAATTTATGTAGTCTTTTTCTTTTCCTGTCATATTGTTTGGTTCTAGTCTGTGCATTTTATTTTCTTTGTCTGTCACTTTTAAATTTTGATAGTGTGACGATACCATGGAGAGAAGGTGCAAATATAAAGTGAAAGACAAGTACATCATTGAATGATTTCAGAAATACTATGTTACTGAGGATACTTGCTACTGGCTTGAGTTATGTGGGTCATTTTCTAGTGCTTCCAATGTCGAATGTTAAGGGCAGTAAATAAGAATAATGGAACAAGACACTACAAAACCATTTGGATAGATGTGTATTAACCTGATTTCATCAAGGGGAGTGAAAACAATTTGTACCCAATCTCAGCTAATTGACTGGTTCAATCTTTTTTAGACTAAAGGGCAAACAATGCAATTGAAAAATACTGCTGTATTTAAACCCACTCATTTTACAGTGCCAGGAGAAAGTGAGGACTGCAGGTCTTGGGGATCAGAGCTGAAAAATGTGTTGCTGGAAAAGCGCAGCAGGTCAGGCAGCATCCAAGGAGCAGGAGAATCGACGTTTCGGGCATAAGCCTTTCTTCAGGAAATTTTTACACTGCCACTCAGGAATAAACAAGTGAGACTGTGGACATGGTTTTAATCCCAGGCTAGCAGCACATAAATCAAAACATTGACCCAAACTGGGAGCTATAATTGAGACTTGGCCAATTTTACAGTTAAAATTGGATAGAAAGACACTGCCACCAAGCACCCAATTTGATTCATTTGGTTATTGATACATCTTATTATCTGCAATCATTAGATCCATAGTGGTTTAGGGAAGGCTAGGTATCCAAATGGCAGACGTTTGTTTCCCTTTTAGATTCAGAATCCTCTGCCCATAAACAGTGGACTTGGGTGGTCTTACATGGTCAATAATTTGGCTTTGTGTCAATCAGTGACAGCACAAAGTCAATAGGTTCATGAACTGATATGGGAAAGGGAGGATTTGAAGGCAGGAGGGTCAAACCAAACATCAGACACTTGTTTGTCAGAAATGAGTAATTGTTTTATTCTATTCTCAGATTTGAACATAGCTTTCAATGTGTGAAAATTAGTACAATAAATAACGATCAACATAAGTTAATAATATAAGTAAGTAAATAATTTAAAACCCAATAAGAATAGCAGGAAAAGTGATGTGTCAAACTGCAGTATGTGAGAACTCATTGATACTATTGTGATCTTGGGCAAACATATCTGTGGCAAGTGTCTGAAGATTGAATAGCCTCATTTCAGAGTTTATGAACTGAAGGCTAAGCTATAGACATGAGGATACATCTGAAACTGGTTAACAAATAGGAGATAAAGGCAATTATGGAGAGTTTTTTTAAAATTAGAAGCCTATGACCAGAAGTGTACCACGGGGATCGGGGCTGAGACCCTTGTTGTTTACTGTCCAAATTAATGATGTAGAAGGTTTAATTAATAAGTTTGTAGATGATCCAAAATTTGTTGGTGGCGTTGAGAATGAGAAGGATGGTTTCAGGCTACGGTATAGTGTTGATCAACCGATAAATTAGGCTCAGCAATGGCAGATGGAATTCAATCCCAGTAAGTGTGAGGTCTAATAAGGGAAGGAAATAAACAGTTGGTCCCTCGAGAGTATTAAGGAATAAAGGGACCTTTGTGTACAAGTCCATAGATCCCTTAAGGTGTCTGCACAGGTAGACAGGGTGGTGAAAAATGCATAGGGGGCCTTGCATTCATTAGCAGGAGCACAGGATATAGGAACAGGGAATGTCTTGTTGTAACTTTATAAAACTTTGTTCGGTTACAAATGGAATACAATGTGCAGTCCCGGTCGCTATACTATCAGAAGGATATGATTGCATTGGTGAAAGTACAGAGGAGGTTGACCAGAATGTTGCTGGGAAGAAAAAGTCTCAGTGATGAGGAGAGACTACATAGGCTGGGTTTGATTTCTTGAAGCAGACAAGGCTGAGGGGGTGCATCTGATTGAGGTATACAATATTATAAGGTACATAGACAGAGTAAATCACTAGAATCTCTTTCCTATGGCAGACATGTCTAAGTCCAGAGAGTGCAAGTTTAAAATGGGGAATAAGTGGTTTAGAGAAGATTTAACAAAAATATTTTCACCCACAGAGTGGTAGAAAGTATGGAATGCGCAGCCTGAGAGGGTGATGGAGGCAGGTACTCTTGTAACAGTTGAGACACATCTCGTTGAGTACTTAAAATGACAGGGCATAGTAGGCTATGGACATAGTTCAGGTAAATGGAATTAGTGTAGTTTGGTTTTCACTGGTCAGCATAAACATGGTGGGCTGGGGGGAGCTGTTTCTATGGTGTAAGATTGATGATTCTAAGAAAGAAGCAACTGCTGTAAATCAGGAATTGAAAGGGAGAAAATGACTCAAGAAATTAATGGGGAGATAGTGCTGATTAATTTATTGGAACTGTAAGTTATCCCCAGATTCTGATGGATTTCATCTAAAGGTCTTTAAAAAAGTAACAAGTGTGATAGTTGATACATTAGTTTGTGATCGTGGAGAAGATTTGTAGCTCAGGTTGTGGACCAGGTTGTAAGTTTACTCACTGAGCTGGTAGATTTGTTCTCAGACATTTCATCACTATGCTAGGTAACATCATCAGTGAGCCTCCGATGAAGCACTGGTGTTTGTCCCACTTGCTATTTATGTGTCTTGGTCTGTTGTGATGGGGGATATCACTTCTGATTCCTTTTCTGAGAGGTTGGTAAATGTGGTCCAAATTAATATGTTTGTTAATTGAGTTCTGATTTGAATGCCAGGTCTCTAGGAATTTTTGTGCGTGACTTTGTTTAGCCATCCCAGAATGGATATATTGTCCTAGTCGAACTGATGTCCTTCTTCATCTGTGTGTATGGATACTAGTGATAGTTGCTCATGTTTTTTGGTGGCTAGTTGGTGCTCATGTATCTTGTGGCTAGTTTCCTGCCTGTCTGTCCAATGCAATGTTTGTTGCAATCCTTGCAGGATATTTTGTCAATGACATTTGTTCTCCTGGTTGTTGGTACGGGATCCTTCAAATTCGTCAGGAGCTATTTCAGTGTGGTGGTAGGTTTGTGGGCTACCATGATGCCTAGGGACAGGAATCATCAGGTCAGCACCTCCAAGATGACTTTAATGTGTGGCAGAGTGGATAGAGTCTCTGTGCATGTTGTGTCTTCTTATTTAGTCTGTTTTGTAGGAATTGGCAGACTGCGCTTATTGGGTACCTGTTATTCCTGAATACATTGTAGAGGTGTTTTTCCTCTGCTTCTCATAGTTCCTGGGTGCTGCAGTGTGTTGTGCTCATTTAAATAATGTCCTGAGAACAACAACAGACTCCCCTTCCTAGATGTCACAATCGAACGAAAATCCAATGGAGAGCTGCAGACCAGGCACACACACTGACCACATACTCAACTACAGGAGCAATCATTCCAACACTCACAAACAGAGCTGCATCAGAACATTATATAAATGAGCCACAACACACTGCAGCACCCAGGAACTACGAGAAGCTCAGGAAAAACACCAATGCAACGTATTCAGGAACAATGCATATACGATAAGTGCGGTCCAATTCTTACACAACAAACCTAAACAAGAAGACACCACACACCCAGAGACTCTAGCCACTCTGCCATACAGTAAAGACATCTTAGAGATGATAACCAGACTACTCCAGCCCACAAACCTACCACCACACGGAAACAGCTCCCAATTAATTTAAAGGACCCCGTACCAACAACCATCAGAACGAACGTCATATACAAAATACCCTGCAAGAACTGCAGCAAACATTACATTGGACAGATGGGCAGGAAACTAGCCACCAGGACATATAAGCACCAACTAGCCAACAAAAGACATGACCAAATATCACTAATATCCATACACACAAACAAAGAGGGACACCAGTTCGACTGGGACAATATATCCATCCTGGGACAGGGTACACAGAGACACGTAAGGGAATTCCTAGATGCCTGGCATTCAAACTGGAACTCCATTAACAAACGTATCAATTTGGACCCCATTTACCAACCTCTCAGAAAAAGGAATCAGAAGTGATATCCCCCACCAGAACAGACCAAGACACATAAATAGCAAATGGGGCAGAACACTCATGCTTCATCGGAGGCTCACTGATGATGTTACCTAGTATGGTGAACGAATGTCTAAGAACAATTCTATCAGTCAGCAAACAACCTTACAACCCTATACGTTAATTGGAATTTTCCAAAACTCAAAGGAAGGTTCCTATAAACTGAAAAATAGCTAATGTAATTCTTTTATTTGAAAAGGGGGGAGAGATAAAGTGAGAAATTTCAGACTAGTTAGCTTAACAGACAAGTGTTCGGAGCTATCATTAAAGATGTTCTGAAAGGATGCCTTGATAAATGTAAGGTAATCACACAGTGCCAACATGGTTTTGTCAAAGGAAAATCATATAAATTAATTTGAAGTTCAATAAGAATTAACTTGTGCCATAGATACAGGGGAACAAGTAAATGTATTGTACTTAGATTTCCAGAAGGCATTTGAAGTGCTGTTATATCAAAGGTTAATTTGGAAAATGAAACCTCCTGGTGTAAATAGTAATATATGGGCATGGATAGAAGATTGACTTGCTAACAGGCAGCAGAGAGTAGAAATAAACATGTATTTCAGCCTGACAGGATGTCATTCATGAATGGTGTGCCACAGGGGCAGTGCTGAGATCTGAACTTTCTACATTTACAAAAACTGTTTTGGGTGAAGGTGTGGTAGCTAAGTTTGCTGATGACATAATGATAGGTAAGAACGTGAGTGGAGAAGAGGCCATAATGTGACAACAAGGGATATGAAAAGGTTGAATGACTGGGCAAAAATCTGGCAGATGGAGTACAATGTGGAAAACTATGTGGAATTGTCCATTTCGACAGAAAGAATAAAAAAAACTAGATAGTGCAAAGTTTCAGAGCTTGGAGATGCAGAGAAATCTGGTGTCCTAATGCACAAATTTCAGAGGTTAATTTGCAGGAACAGCAGGTAATTGGGAAAGCTAATGGAATCTTGTGAATTATTGTGAGGGGAATTGAATACAAGAGTAGGGAGGTTATGCTACAGTTATTCAGGGTGTTGGTTATTCTACATCTGGAATATTGTGTACAGTACTCAACACTGTACTTAGAGAAGGATGTCAATGTATTGGACATAATTCAGAGAAGATTTACTAGATTAATACCTGGACTGAGCAGACTGCTTTATGAGGAAAGGCAAGACAGACTAGACTCCCCTGGAGTTTAGAAGAGTCAGAGATGAATCAATTGGAACTTTTAAGATCCTGAGGGAATTTGACTCGGATGGATGTCTAAAGGGTATTTCCTCTTGAAGGAGAATCAAGGAACCATAGTTTAAAAATAAGGTGTCACACAGTTAAGAAAGAGTTGAAGAAATATTTTGTCTAAGGGTTGAAAGAGAGTCATTGGAATTTTCTTCCTCAAATGGTAGTGGATGCAGAATCTTTAAATATATTTTTCAGGCAGAGGTATATATATGTTCGTGTTTACCAAGGAGCAAATGGTCTACTTTGTTCCTTGTTTGAATGCTCTTATGATATCCTATTGATCAATGTTAAGGTTAGTTCTGGAATATCAAATCATCTACACTTAAAAAGGATATAGCTGCATTAGGAATACTTTACCAAAGTGTGTTCAGGATATCTTTTGGCCTTGAAGACTTTTATGCTGAGATATGTAAGCAGCTTTCTCTCTTTTGAAAAAGGAAACCAAGGCTACAGCTGGTACATAAATTTGTCAAACGGACGGATAAGTTTGAGGTAAGTCAATTATTTAATAGGGACTATGAGCGCAGAGATATCTGGCGTCAATACAAAATTTAAGTTGGAGTTTAGAAGCTTTTGCCCTTATGAAATGGCTTCTCAAACAATTAGAAAAGCCTCAGACTAGATTTGGGATCAATTGACATTGTAAAATGAAAACAGGCAAAACCTGTAAGTATTGCTTTTTTTTTGCAAGAAGTGGGTAGAGAAAGAAAATTTGTGAATGTTCAAGTTAGGGATCAATAGTTGCAGGAGAAAGAGTGAGGAAGACTGTAATGAGGGAATTGTATGCTAAATTTGAATGGAACTGGTATGATGGGTAGAATGGCCTCCTCTCCCTTGGACTAGCCTTTATATTTTAACTTGATTCTAAAGAAAATATTATTTCTTAAACTACTTTTATCTACTTTTAATTTCAACAAACAAAAACTCTTTGCTAAAATATCTGTTAGTATTGCAACTAAAAAGGTGTTGGGTGTAGATATGTGCATATTCATGAAGCTAATCACTTTAGTGTTCTAAGTATTGCATTGGTAATGAGGTACCAAATATCTCGATTGTATTTTAATGACTGAAGTTCTCATAGCTTATTTTGTATGTGGAAAAAAACTAGCATGAGCTCATCAAGTGACAGTGAAAAATTACTCCAAGGACCCAGTACACCTTCTGACAAGCTCCAAACCTATAATTAAGAATGCAAAGTAGTATGTAAGTAGGACATTCCAACAATAACCTGAAACATATTCCTGAAAAAAAATAATAAATATAAAATTTATGCAAATAGCCCTTGGAAACACTGAAAATGAATTTGCAAAAATGTCAAATCATTCATTTGTTAAATTGGTGCTCAGGCAACATCATTCATTTTTAATGTACTATTAATTAATGTTGTGTTTCCTGACAGACTGAACTCATTTAGTTCCTCCAAGTGCAGATTCTTATTGTGATGTTACATAATGGTTTATAGCATTTCAGTCTATTAGTGAAGTAAGATAAACAGCTATTTTTTGGTATTTTCATGCTGAATGCTTGTAAACCTTAATGAGACCCAACGATGGATGGACAACTTCTGATTAACCTGGACCCATTGCTCTGATGTAGGCAACATGAAAACTTCATTTGAGCTCCTCATTTACATCGTTGCAGCAAGCATGCACAGCTAAAAGCACATTGAGTGGCTGCATGTCTGAGCAGCGTTGCAAAATTGTGAAAGTCTAACAGGTATTCAGGATGTCCTGCTTTACTTGAAACCTGTGCTTCTTACAGGGGAGATATGTTTTCACTCTTCTCACTGCAATACATGCTTTTTTTTATGCAATGGGAATTTACTGCGGCACTAGAGAGGGGGAAAGAATGCAGGCTTCAAGACTGAAGTCCCAAAACTCTTGATATAGGTGGTGGACAGGAAGAAAGTAGTCCTGCGTCCTATTTGGAAGAGAAGGTCCTCCAGGCAGACATCACAAAAGTGGAAGCATATAGCTTTGCTGTCAATGACAACATTTAGTTCTAAGAACCTGTTTTTTTTGTAAGAAGCAATGGAGGAGAAAGTGAGGGAAGTTTTTGCTTGCTTCTGGTGGATAATTTGACTGGGAAGCTGTAATCATAAAGTTGAAAGAGTTGGTATGCAATGTGTGTGCTCACTGAAATGATGGGGTGGGGGATGGGGGGGCAGGTAATGAGACTTTAAGGAGGCAGGGAATGAGTTAAGGTTTGGGAATTAGGGTTCAGGAAGAGTTGTGTCCAGTTAAGGAAGCTGGAGTTGGTCATGGACATCAGATGTTACATCCTGTGCTCTGCATCTGGCCACAAGGTCTCTCACCACTGCCCTCTGCTGATAACAGTCCTCACTACTTCCTGAAGGGGAGTGACATCATTGACCGATGCTTTGTCTTCTTGAGCCAGCCAAGGACTGGCATTTGATATCTAGTCCCAGGAAAGGGAAAAGTGGTAATTGTGGATATGTTTGATGACTGGTATGTTTGTGAGATGTTTCATATGGGTTGAAGGGCTGAGGGATATGTCTGAGGCACAAGCACTGCCCTGTGGATTACTGTAGACAGTGACAATCTTCAATTCAATTTGTTGGAGGTGCAAGGCTGGTGATGGTATAGTTAATTGTGAGCAGTTCTTGTGATACGCAATCTTACCTTGACCACTCATCTCAAATGATTGGCCTAGATCTTCCTGGCCCTTCAGGAATTTCCCAAGAATCTGGAGTTTCTGTTGGGTTTTCCAGGAGCCTTTGGGAAAAAACCCTCACTCGGAGATGAAGTTGAAAATGTTTGGAAGGATGTGGCTGACTTACCTATGCAATTACCCAAGAAATAGAAGACTGAAATTTTCCAAGTTGACTCCAGGGTAACAATACAACTCACCTCCTGAACCTCCAAACCCCACTGACAACCACCTCCATCCCCAACACCCCCATCCCGATCCTCCTTGCATGCCCTTGATTCGACGTGGCTTGACAAGTCTCTGACCTGATCTTACTAGCTGCTCATCCAGCCTGACCAGCCTTTGAATCCCCAGCCCAATGCTGTCACATGTGACCCAATTTTGCCACTCTAACCTGGTGCCAGGTCAACCAGCATTCCCACCTCACTAACACACTAAGAAGCCTGAGGAGCTTCAGCTTTGTTTTCTGGTAAGGAAGTGTTTTGGCACATGGCTTCTTGGTAGATTATTCCTCCTTGGATTTCAGTGTTGAATGAGTTCTGTCGACTCTTCCATCAGAGGTTTAAGAACAAATATCGCAAGCTGATGAGTGGGTTGGTCTCACTGGTGGCAGAAATGGGTTTTGCTATTGATCTGAAAAGTTGAGCCTCTTCATGTTTTTGACAACATGGTAACCATGGCTTGAGATTGATATTTTGAACTATCATCTCCTGAGCAAACTCGTACCAATATGCTGCATCAGCTGTTTCCATGGCATTCTCTCCTGCAGGCACAGAACATTGATCCTCCTCCTTTGTACCTCCTCCACTAGCACCTACTGAGCTGTTTTGGAAAAGCTGTGCATTCCCACTCTTGCTTTTGAGTCATCTTTATACTTATCATTGTGTGTCAGTCACCCACCCCTTCAATGGAGCAGCTGCTTAGAAACTGCAGAGATAGCTTCTTGCAAATTTCTCCTAAACACCCCTTGAATGCTAAACCTTCCGGTATCTGCTTTACTGCCTCCAGAAATATTCAAAGCCTGATCATTAATTCACCCCAAAATTGTGGACTTAAACCAGACCTTTAAGCAGCCTTGTCAGCACAACACCAACTCAGCATGTATTTCCCCTTCATCCCCAAAGTTATCCTCTGAGACAGTGACCAGATCCTCCATGATGAGTATCAAACTTTATATCTGAGGGGAAAAAAAACACAAAATAATGTATCCTGCAGTTGTACAAAGTAGTGTTGAAGAATACTAGGCCATGCATGACATATTTTACACAGATTTTACAATAGTTTCTACATACCAGCCAAATATGGCATATATGGCACTGAAATCAGTGTTATTTTTCTAAATATAAGTAGACATTTTATTTCTGCCTCATAAAAGTGGAAACTGCTAAAGCCACCTGGGTTAGCAACTGTGTTTATTGATGTTCACTTAGCTTTTTCATGCTGTTTGATCAAATTAGTTCTCCTGATGTTTTTTGACTTTGTTTTTCTTTAAAAGTAAATCTAAAGATAAACAAAAAGGTGGCAAAATTCTATATATATATCAAGCGTTTGAAAAGGGTGATTCTCATGAAACTTGGATCTCAACAATAGAGAGATCAAAGGTACTTGGACTTTAACAATACAAAGATGTACACGATCTAAATTGGAACTGTTGCTGATTTTGTTTCTGCAAATCAAAAATCATAATATCTGAACACAGAAACATAGAATATAGGAGCAGGAGGAGACCATTTGGCCCATCAAGTCTGCTCCACCATTCATCACGATCATGACTGATCATCCAACTCAATAGCCTAATCCTGCTTTCTCCCCAAAACCCTTGATCCCATTTACCCAGGTGCTACATCTAGCTGCCCCTTGAATACATTCAATGTTTTGGCATCAATTACTTCCATTGGCAATGAATTCCACAGACTCACCACTCTCATTGGATGAAGAAATGTCTCCTTATTTCCGCCCTAAATGGTCCATGCCGAATCCTCAGACTGTGACCACTAATTCTGGAAACACCCACCATCAGGAACATCCTCCCTGCATCTACTCTGTCCAGTCCGATTAAACTTTTATAAGTCTCTATGAGTTCCCCCTCACTCGCCTGAATGCTAGTGAAAATAATGCTAATCTAGTCAATCTCTCCTCACACGGGAGAAAGTGTGGACTGCAGATGCTGGAGATCAGAGCTGAAAATGTGTTGCTGGAAAGGCACAGCAGGTCAGGCAACATCCACTGAGCAGGAGAATCGACGTTTCAGGCATGAGCCCTTCTTCAGGAATGGAGAAGGGTTCATGCCCGAAACATCCTTTCTCCTGCTCCTTGGATGCTGCCTGACCTGCTGCGCCTTTCCAGCACCACATTTTCAATCTCTCCTCATACGTCAATCCTACTATCCCTGAAATCAGCCTGGTAAACCTTCACTGCACTCCCTCGAGAGCAAGAGCATCCTTCACAGAAAAGGAGCTCAAATATGCACACAATATTTTAGGTACTGCCTCACTAAGGCCCTGTGTAACTGCAACAATACATCCCTGCTCCTGTACTCAAAATCTCTCAAGATGAAGTCATATATATGGTTTCATGGATTGTACAATGGTTGTCCTTTATTTTTCTCAGCTCCTAGAAATGCAGAACAACCTCGTTTACAGACTCGAATGCTGGAGATTCATTGATTGCATTGCTTCGACCACAATATGGGCTATGGATTAATATGTTGTTGGATTGATGCACAGACTGTAGTGTAATGGAGTATTAAGTGCCTCCTTGGATAGATATAAACACCAACATGTGAACACACTTTTCTTAGGTTAAATTGCGATAATCTAAGAATCTGAGAATTAGACTTGGAAGATTCTGCCTTATAGTTTCACAAAAGAAAATGAAATAAATCAGAACTGGACACTCATTGTTTTCATTTGAACTTGCTATGATGCTCACCTTTCAATTAACCATTTCAATGCTATGACTTTGTGTGAATTTGCCACATTTTAAAAATTTCTGACTTTCACTGCAGCAGTCATATTGTTTGGAAAATAACACTGCCATAAATAAAACTGGCAGCCAGATCTTCAGACACAAACATTATCCAGCAAACACAAGTATGAGAGGAAAACAGAATTTTATTTGAGTTGATTTTGATTTTATTGTCACAGAATCATTGTCACAAAAGCAGCAAATTAAAAAAATTGTTTAAAAAAATGCAAGCTTCAACAAGGTTTTAACATTGGTATGTTTTTGGTTCATGCTAGTTTGTAGTTACTTTTGATAGAAGCTTGAGCATTAGAAAATACAGAGATGTCTGATTAAGTGTATTCATGTTTTAATTCATTTATACAAACCAGTGATCATAAGACAAGAACTAAAAATAGCTCACCCACAAGATATTGGTCAAGTGCTTTGTACGTGTGATCATATTGTCTGCTCACACCAATCTAATCAAATCAGTAGACATCCCTATGGGGCTTCCATGGCTTAAATATTATATAGAGTTAATTACATCTTTTTAATATGATGTTGTTGTACAAAAGTATCCAACATGAGTAACCTGCTTTGGCATTACATCAAGTGACGCTCATATGGTTTTTCCTTTCAGTGCATCTGTGCAGCATCATTTCCTTTTTGTGGATTGTTCAGCCTGCATGAGAAAACATGGAAATTATTCCTGGCTTTCACTTCATTATTTATTTTCTGTAATCCTTGTACCAGTGCTGTTTTTCCAAACTGCATCCAGGATACCCAATCTTAAGCCCTTAATATCTATCATTTGTCCAACAAATTGTTAGTATAGAAGATCTATTATAGCACCAACCCTGTGGCCCTATTGTGTGTGTGGCCTGATATGATAACTGCAAAGTTAGTTTAATGCGAATACATTTAACATCAATAACACCCTGAGATGTCTTGCATTTACTGAACATCATTGTGTTTGATAATTGATGTGTTCAAGTCAACTTAACATCATAAGATACAGTCCTATCCATTAATATCAACCAAGTTTTTGTTAATATGCTTGTATTGCCAAGCAAGATGTTCCTTCTTTGCACACAAGTGCCAAAGATTAACTGTGAATATTGACATGGAGATAAACTCATGTATGCTAATTTGACTTGAATCTTAGTAATACTAAAGGGTGTACTGTAATTCAATCCAGTTTTTATTGCCAAAACCTTGACTAATATTTCCCTATGAAGCTCAAAAACTAGTATTATTACAAATACGAAAAGCTTATGAAGACTGAGATGAAAGGCAAACTTAACATGAGGATGTTCCTTCATAAATGTTGTGCAATCAAAACAGTGCAGGATGGATGGAGAGTTTAGAGAAGAAGCCAGCCAGAATGTATCCATGCAACTGTTGAACACGTAAAGGCTGATTGTGAAATTGTCATTTACACAACTGCAAACAAAAAATAATTTAAAAAATTGAGGTTTCATTGTCCATTGGATCTAATGAAAAAAACCTTGAAATTCCATTATTGTAACTGATAAAGACACTTTTATTAAGAAAGCATGCTAGATTCCAATAACGTCTCCTCTATAACGCTGACAACGATGAGGTCACAGACATTTTGTCCTTTTAATTTTCATTAGGGCAATTTTCTGCTAACCTATGGAGATTGTTGATCAAGAAATCCTTGCTTCTATAGTCCTTTGTTTTTGTCTGTTAAACTACGTCAGTTCTATAACCTAAATTTCAATGAATCCAACATACAACACATGCCTGTATTGCTATCACTTAAACTGTAATCTCATTAACTCCCTGCGTTGCTAATTTGGCCTTAACAACAGCATTCTTGGTATTAAGAAATGCACTAACCTGGTTTTGCTGGCATCTTTTATTCAAACCTGGTGCATTTCTGTCTCTCGTAAACACTTTTTAATATCTCATTTTTCATTCCCTTATGGTTGTGGTCCTTCCATAGCCTGGAATGTTTCTGAGGTGGATTCCAAGTTTATTCTGAAGTTTGGAACTGTCACTGCATCTGTTACTGCATCATTACTGCTGGTTGTGGCTCAGGCTGATCGACCACTGCTGTCCAATCTCTAGGGTCTGTGATCCAAGTTGCTTTGGTGCTCCTGCAATGTCCTGATGTCATGATGAACTTTGGATTGTTTATTTTACTAAATTTGTAATTTTGAAGCTCTCTTTAACTGCTAATGTTCTTTTTCCCTTTACTGCTACCATGTTTGACTTTGTGTTCAGGGTATAAAAGCTTACTTGGGCCTATCTAATCTACCGAACATGTGTTATTCAAATCAATGATCCTTAATGCAAGAACTCTATTTACAGCAAAAAATATACATGCATTGGACCTTTACATGTCTTAGCACTTCTGTTTCCTTCCAGATTTCACTTATTATTCATTTAATTCTGACTTTATTATATCGCTATTTTGTAACTTTTTTAATGCTTTACAATTAGGGCCTCACCCACATGGAAAACTTGATTTAAGTCAGATTTCTATCAGACAGGTTTTTGAGATCTGGAAAAGGTTCTGACTCCTGTTTCCCTCTGCCATGGCTCAGGTTTTGGCAACATCCACAAAATGGAGCAGACGGACTGCAGCTGGTCATAATAGGAACGTCAAAATCCCACAATGCTTTAAGAACTAAAGCATTCACCAGTCAATTACTAGGCCAACTTGGATGGTGTTTAATATTTTCACAAGGTGACTGCAAAAATGTGATCAGAATAAGAAAATCCATGGACAGAAAATATTATTAATTGATGGCTGCTCAGTAATTGTAATCCTCAAATCCTTTGTGAACTCCACAATGCAAGTTATTCAAATTTGAATTCTTAAACCCTTCCGATCACATATCATTTTACTTAGATTTAGAGTGATTGTTCACATCTTCTGGCTTTAATAGTTAAAACTTAAAGCTGCTAGGATACTATTATAAAGCAATTTGTTCCATTATGTTCTTTTGCTATGCCCAGTTGCATTTTTAATAGATTCTAACTTGTCTCTAGTTAACTGTTATATATCTCTTATGTGTAAGCTGTTTTTATGTGGAATACTTAATTCTTCTTAATATGAATGCAAATGAGCAATACGTTGTGTCACTGTGAGAAGAAGTTATCATGGCATCTGAGAAGGAGGATCAGTGACCTAAAAAAAGGAGTCAACTGTCCTAATAGCAGTTCTAAAGAGTACAGTGCGATCAATATTTGGTGCAAGACTAGCAAAAAAGCATTTATGTTGTAGATATTTGTTTTACGAGTGGAGCTATCTGAAGAAAAATGGAAGAAACAGTTTAGCATTTGATTAAGCTACAAGTACAATAGATAAAAGTAGAAGTGAAAACTCAGAATGCTGGAGAAACACAGCAGATGTGCCAGCATCTGTGGGAAAGAAATGATTAATCTTTTGAGTTCCAAAGACTCTTCTTCAGAAAAGTAGGTTCCAGTATGAAGTTCTTTTTAATGAATACATTGAGGGAAATGTATCAACACAAGTAGAAAAATTAAAATTCAGAAATACCATGTAAGTGATGTTCTTTTTAAGACTATGCAGTAGTGCACAAATACATTTTTACATAAATGTTAATGCAAAATATGTTGAAACATGTCTCAATTCATTTCAATAAACTGCTTATTTTGAGAATTCTCTCCTCTCGCTGACTTGAGAAAATCAGCATCTCTGTGCTGGATCACCTCACTCTTTTAAATATCATAAGATTTTAATTTATTCTTCTGGCACCAATAGCATTCTTCAATGTTCTTTTTAATGAATACATTGAGGGAAATGTATCAATACAAGTAGAAAAAATAAAATTCAGAAATACCATGTCAGTGATGTTCTTTTTAAGACTGTAGTAGTGCACAAATACATTTTTACATAAATTTTAATGCAAAATATGTTGAAACATGTCTCAATTCATTTCAATAAGCTGCTTATTTTGAGAATTCTCTCCTCTCTCTGACTTGAGAAAATCTGCATCTCTGTGTTGGATCACCTCACTCTTTTAAATATCATAAGATTTTAATTTATTCTTCTGGCACCAATCGCATTCTTCAATATTTTTGAATTATTTTTGTAAAATTGTATTCAAAGGCCTGTTTTTCCAGACTTAGTGGGGTGATAGCACTTTTTCTAGGCAGTTTCCAAGTATTGTCTAAGCTCTAGGGATACAAAGACATGTTTCATGTGTAGAATTTTGAATATTTTAGATGAAAGATCAATAGCTCCTTAGTATATAAATCTTTAAACAATCAAATGAATCTTCTGCTGTGCTGATTTCAATATTTGTTTAAGATTGCATGAATTATTTGGAAAACAAGCCTTAGCTGCTAATGAAATAATCTTTGGCTTCTGTATTTATTATTTTTCCATCACATCAATATGTCCTTATTTTTTATTATGCTAGTTTAGAATAGTACCATAAAGAGAGCCCAGCTATGCCTTTCAAGTATACTAAACTTGGAACAATGATAAGAAATGAACTGTTGACCCTCGAATTCCTTTATACGAATACCTGACACTTTCAAGCAAAGAAACTGTTTTAAAAAGAGACAAAATCATTGTCTTAAAATTGTCACATATGCCATCTGATTGCACAGGCTGGCCAGATTTCATAAAACAATATGGATTAGACGATCATGGAGATTCAGTTTCAACATAAGTGGTGTGCAACAAACATGTGAACAGATCTGCACTTTATCAGTGAGTGATGGGCAACAGTAGAACTCCAAGCTGACCAGGGTGAGCCTGCATAGAGCAGACGGAAGGTATGTCCCCAAGGATGAACCGCATAAGTCTTCAAGGCCAAGCAGGGTATTGAACTCAAACAACAAGGTTGTTTGGCATGGTTGACATGGTTTCAACTTTATGTCTGGAAACCACTGCCATGCACAGAACTTGAAGGACCACGCAGAAGGAAAAGAAATCGAGGAAATACTGTTTACAGATAAAGATGAATGATTTTCAATTAGCTGAGCAAGTTGGAACTGCAAGCAAATACAGAGACACACCTACACCAAAAAGTCAGAAGTGTATGCAATTGTTCTACCCAGAAAAAAAACTACTATGCTCTCCAATTCAAAAAAATCTGTTTAAACTTGAAGAAAATCAGTTACCTTTCTCGCAGTAGTTTCCGTGAATGTGACTTTTGAATTCATCAATTAGAGACAGTTTAAAAGTGAATTAGTTGCTCTGTACTTCTTAATAACCAATGCAAGCTTCTACAGAAAGGCTTGTTCTGTAGACCTGGCTGGCCAATGAAAACTCATCTTAAAATCAGAATTGGAAAGCAAAGAGTGCTAAACTGACTTCTCTACCTCCATCAATAATCTATTTTCCTTATCTGTTGTTTTTAATCCCTGTGTGTGTGTGTGTGTGTGTGTGTCTGTGTTTAAGGGGGAGTTTATAAAATTATTTAGTTGACAGTGTTTTGAGCCAATGGTTTATATCTGTTTACCCATAGCAATAGCCTACTTACTTATGATAAATAACAGTTCTTGTTTAATGTACAAACTTGGCTTGTGCTTTTTTATGGTCTGAAAATCAGGTCAATTGGGGTACCTTAAAAAAGTTAATGTTAGGTATGACTCTGATATACGGTGCTACTCTAATGGGTTGTAACCCATGCTCCACTCAGATACAAGATGATAGACCAGTCCAGTCCTTTATGTTTCCTTTTGTACTAAAGTCTGTGCCGCTCTGATCAACTTTCAACCTCCTGCATATAACCATTAACATCCCCAATAAACCCCACAGCCAATGGCTTTGCTCATTGTGTGCACATGTTGGCCTTATGGTTTTTTAATATAGAGGCTAGAATGATTGTGAGGTATGAATCTCACTCCACAAACTTTGCCAACCCCCATTGAGCTGCTCCCTTTCTCTTTAATCAATCCTTCAGTGACCCAGTCCAATGAAACCCATCCCAGTCTCAAGTTGCCCAATTTCTCCAGGACTCTGTGGACTGCAACCTAACCATTAATGCTCAAAACCCCTGAACTGACTTGAGGGCAGCCCTGACTAAGAATAGCCCAGACCCTAGACTGCTAATCTACAGCACCCCAACTGATATGCCTATTTTCTCTGTTCTAATTGAACATGGTTTGTAAGACTGACCAGGGTCAATCTCCAGACTGCAAAGGTTCTGGTAGAATAGGAATCTGACCAACTGTGATGAGTCAAAAGTGAGGATTGCAGATGCTGGAGATTAGAGTCAAAATTAGAGTGGTGCTGGAAAAGCACAGCAGGTCAGGCAGCAACTGAGGAGCAGGAGAATCGACATTTCGGGCAAAAGCCCTTGGATTTTCCTGCTCCTCAGATGTTGCCTGATCTGCTGTGCTTTTTCCACCACTCTAATCTCAACTGTGACCGGTGTCCTGCAATAGAGTTGGACAAGCTTTTCACTGAAGTTAGTGGTACTCCCTGCCTGATGTAGTCCCACTTTGTTCCAGTATGGATTGTTCCCCTTTGACTTTCAGGCATGGTCATTTGACAGATATATACGAAGTATGTTTTCTGCTTAGGCTGCTGGGGGTGTTACATTGATGTAACACAGTGCTATACAGTGACATGCCCATCCCCTTGGCTGTTCAGTGCTTTGCAGCACTGCTTGCCTCTCCATCCATGTTGAAAACAATGCAATCCACAGAGCTTGCCAAGTTCTAACTTAATACTGAACAGCCTGTGCACAAAAGAAGAATGCAAAGCCACTCAGACTGGCAGCATCCATATAAGCACAAAGCAAATGAATTCAGTCAGTTCTTTGATTAGATTAGATTGGATTCTCTACAGTATGGAAACAGGCCCTTTGGCCCAACACGTCCACACCCCCCCCCCGAAGAGTAACCCACCCAGACCCATTCCCCTACCCTATATTTACCCCTGACTAATACGCCTAATGTTATGGGCAATTTAGCATGGCCAATTCACCTGACCTGCACATCTTTGGATTGTGTGAGGAAACCAGGGCGTTCTTGTGCAGCCCCACGCTATAGGAAAATCATGCTTTAGAACTAACGCTTAAAGTTTTGGCTCTGTAATCACGTTACAGAAACTTTTTAAAAGTTTGCACTGTAGAAACAGTGTCCCCAATTCATCAATCGTGTTACAGCGAATTTGTGTTGATGCAACATGTTTGATAACATAACGACCTGGATCAACATTTGAGGCTAAGTGTCAAAAGATACAGTCTACGGGGGTGGAAGTGGGACTTGGCAGAAGGATGCATGTTGCTGCTGTCCCTGACTTTCAAAGTGAGGTGCTCAAGTGGCAGGCATGGCAGTGCTTAGACCAAGCATGACGATGTTGTGATGCAGATGGTTTGACTTGCACAGATAAAAGTTGGGGAGACAGATGAGTTAATGAAGATGAGATTTGATGAATGCCAGGAAAAACAAATAGTGAGTTGTTGTTGTGACGTTACTATTGTATTTTTTTGAGTTGGAAATTAGTGCTATTTCTTGAAAGCGGAGAAAGGTTCTGAGCTTGCCATTTATGGGAAAGTCAGGAAATTTTTCCTTGACATCAAGTTTCTGAATTCTTCATTCTTACTATCTTTTCCCAAGTTTTCACCACTGCACATGCCACTTAAAGGAAAGGAAAATACAGCCAATAGCTAACCAATATCAACACTCACATTTTCCTTTCCACTCACGATGTGTGATGATCTGTCATTGTTTGATCCTAGCTGCAAACCTTTCTGGACAGATCAGATCCTAGACTGAAACTTGGTTTGCTATTTTGCTTTGTTTTGGTTTCAATCGTGATGCCATGCTGGAACATAAGCATGCAAATGGCAAATTTTGTTTGTTCCTAACCTCCTGGTCACTAAAATAGAAGGTAAATAGAATGAAGCAAGTTATCTACCTAAAGCACATTTAAAGACTTTTACACATCCAAATAAAAGTATAATCTTGTTAATCTTAACAGTCCTTTTATAAATTGAAAACAAAGACACAAATTTTGCATATTTCCACACCCTTAGAACAGTAATTAAAAACACGACTCATACGATGATCACATCAGAGCTTCTGTTGTGAACACCTCAATAGGTTTAACTCACTTGTGACTTAAACTCACAGACTGTAACAGCAGATTGCTTCTCCCAGGAGCTATTACACAACCGAGCGTAAGTGAGCTCCACTTTAACTTCTGCAGGGTTTTATGCCAGCACTTCTAGTCTGGGTGTTAACCTGATATTTCACCATGAGTTAACCTATTTCAAACTATTTCTCCTTTCTCAGGGAGGCATTTCGAAGGGGTAGCATAGTGGCTCAGTGGTTAGTTCTCCCCACGTCTGTGTGGGTTTCCTCCAGGTGCTCCGGTTTCCTCCCATGGTTCAAAGATGTGCGGGATAGGTGGATTGGCTATGCTACATTTCCCAAAGAGTATGGTGGGAAATATAGGGTTATGGGGAAAGGTTGGAGGTATTTTCAATTTTATCCGTTTCTTTTGCAACTTCAGTTTCACCTGACAACTTCACTCAACTGGGCAGAACACACTAGACTCTGATAATAGTGCGCAATGGATCCTTCCTCCAAATCCACAACAAAAATCAGATCAGACACCATAGCTTTCATTCCTGGGAGATCACTGCTGTGCTTTCTGTGTTGATACCCTTTCAGAAACAATTGAAATGCTCCATAACAGACACAAACATCTGTATTCAACAAATGACCCCCAAAATGCAGATAGGACACTGTTACTTTCAACCAGCTTTACTTGCCAGCAACTTCCCTTCATACTGACAACAGTGAAGACAGTTACCTAAGCAAATGGTGGCAGAATTTCTTCTAAGGTTATTGTAGGGGAGTGAAAGTTTTGCTGAGATCCTCTGTATCTATGTATACTTTCAGTTTTCCAGGTATTTGGACTGTTCCCGTGCTGCTAATTTAGTCTGTAGGAGTTGCCACTTCCTTGATTATTCATTTCTTTCCTAGATTTTCTGTCTGGTCTTTCAGGCCGGCCTTGAGGCGAACTGTAACTGTCCTTTCAGATACTGAATTAATCTCTCTCATACTCATCTACACTGAGGTGATATTCACCAGGAAGGTATCTTAATATCTGTCAAAACGTCTCTGTTATCTTTTAGGGACTATTCATCAGTCAATGGCTTAGTGACCTGCTACAAATCTCTTCTGATGTGTAGGATTATAGGTCCAAGTTTTAGACTTGGTTCAGCTGGGATAAATAGATTTTGTGTAATATCTATGAGCTGGAAATACAGATTTTTGCTCTTCCCATTGTATTGTGCTGTCAGGTTTATTTGTTCTCTTAGAACATAGAACATAGAAGGATACAGCGCAGTACAGGCCCTTCGGCCCTCGATGTTGCGCCGACCGAATCCTACCTAACCTATACTAGCCCAATAACTTCCAAATGCCTATCCAATGCCCGCTTAAATGACCATAAAGAAGGAGAGTTCACCACTGATAAGGGCAGGGCATTCCATGAACTCACAACCCGCTGTGTGAAGAATCTACCCCTAACATCTGTCCTATACCTACCACCCCTTAATTTAAAGCTATGTCCCCTAGTAACACCTGACTCCATTAGCGGTAAAAGGTTCTTAGTATCTACCCTATCTAAACCCCTAATCATCTTATACACTTCTATCAGATCTCCCCTAAACCTTCTCTTCTCCAATGAGAACAGCCCCAAGTGCCTCAGCCTTTCCTCATAAGATTTTCCTACCATTCCAGGCAACATCCTGGTAAACCTCCTCTGCACTCGTTCTAAAGCTTCCACATCCTTCCTATAGTATGGCGACCAAAACTGCACACAATACTCCAGATGAGGCCTCACCAGAGTCTTATACAACTGCAACATGACCTCAGGACTCCGGAACTCAATTCCTCTGCCAATAAAGCCCAGTACACCATATGCCTTCCTCACAGCACTATTTACCTGGGTGGCAACTTTCAGAGATCTGTGTACATGGACACCAAGATCCCTCTGCTCATCCACACTACCAAGTAGCCTACCATTAGCCCAGTAATCCATCATCTTGTTATTCCTACCAAAGTGAACGACTTCGCACTTAGCTACATTGAATTCCATTTGCCACATTTCCGCCCAGCTCTGCAACTTATCTATATCCCGCTGTAACCTATCACTTCCTTCCTCACTATCCACAACTCCACCGACTTTTGTGTCATCCGCAAACTTGCTTACCCAGCTTTCAAGTCCTTCCTCTAGATCATTTATAAAGATAACAAAAAGCAATGGTCCCAAAACAGATCCTTGTGGTACACCGCTAGTAACTGCGCTCCAAGATGAACATAATCCATCAACTACTACCCTCTGTCTCCTTCCAGCCAGCCAATTCCTAATCCAAACCTCTAATGTATCCTCAATGCCATACCTCCGAAGTTTTAGCATTAGCCTACCATGGGGAACCTTATCGAACGCCTTACTAAAATCCATATACACAACATTTACTGCTTTACCCTCGTCCACTTCCTTAGTCACCTTCTCAAAGAACTCAATAAGGTTTGTGAGGCACGACCTGCCCTTCACAAAACCATGCTGGCTATCCCTGATCACGTTATTCCTACCCAGATGTTCATAAATCTTATCCCTTACCATTCTCTCTAAGACTTTGCCCACCACTGAAGTCAGACTCACTGGCCTATAGTTACTAGGGCTATCCCTACTCCCTTTCTTGAACAATGGGACCACATTCGCTATCCTCCAGTCCTCTGGTACTATTCCCGTTGACAATAGTCTCTTGGGGTGGCTATTTTTGTAACTAAATAAGCTAAATTTTCAGGTATCCATATCACTATCAGATAGATGTAAGAATGCATCACAGACTGATCAATATTCTTCCTATTCCACAAACTCTGATGTTGAACAGATAATCTAAGTCATAGTAATTGCAAGCTCAAATTAAGTCTTCAAGGCCTTAAAATGGTCTCCAATCTGTTTTTATGTTTCTTAGTGAGATCTAGTATGCAAAATTGCTTGTAGCAATCTTTCTCCAAAGTAGATAACAGAAGTTGCTACTTTTTTTTTCTGTTCTGGCTTCTTATTCAATTCCAGAGTTACTTTACACTTTTATGACTGAGACTGGAAAAAAAATCTATCTGTGTCTCATTTTCTTATTCATTTTTACAGCATGAGAAAGCAGAGAATTTACAGCCATTCTCACTTCCCCTGTTACAGACTGATGTTATTTTTCTTCCTTGCTGCTTTTTACAATAGCTGGCTTTCATGACTACTCAGAAAATCCACACTTTCAGCTAGAAATATCTGGCATTATGTTTCATCAAATGAGTTTTAATAGCTACTCATATTAAACTGAAAGCAAATTATAGTTCAGGTCACATAATGACATTAAGTCATAAGCAAATGATGTGCAAAATGTATTTCTCCAAACCTCCTCAGGAGCAAAGCTGGTAATGATAATTGTTTTGACTGGATTAGATTAGATTACTTACAGTGTGGAAACAGGCCCTTCGGCCCAACAAGTCCACACCGACCCGCTGAAGCGCAACCCACCCATACCCCTACATATTACCCTTTACCTAACGCTACGGACAATTTAGCTTGGCCAATTCACCTGACCCGCACATCTTTGGACTGTGGGAGGAAACCGGAGCACCCGGAGGAAACCCACGCAGACACGGGGAGAACGTGCAAACTCCACACAGTCAGTCGCCTGAGTCGGGAATTGAACCCGGGTCTCAGGCGCTGTGAGGCAGCAGTGCTAACCACTGTGCCACCGTGCCGCCCACAAAGCGGCACGGACTAATGTCTTGGAAAAGATGAAGATCATATTTTCTATGCGAAAGCAGAATACAACAAATATCAGAGATTTGAAATAAAATCAAAGTCCCAAAGAAACTCAACAGGCCTGATAACATCTGTGGAGAGAGAAAAATAGTATTAACATTTCATGTCTGATAATAACTTTGGAATTAAAAAGAGCTGCAAAACATTTTTAAGCTGTTAGAAAAGGTGGAGAGAAGAGATGTTAGAAAAAATGTTGAGGGTGTGCAGAGTGAAGGAAACTGTTACTGATAGTAAAGGACAGCATGGTGGCTCAGTGGTTAGCACTACAGCCTCACAGTGTTAGGGACTTGGGTTCAATTCCAGCCTCACGTGACTGTCTGAGTAGAGTTTGCACATTCTCCCCCTGTCTGCGTGGGTTTCCTCCCACAGTCCAAGAGTGTACAGGTCAGGTGGATTGGCCATGCTAAATTGCCCATAGTGTTAGCTGCATTAGTCAGAGGGAAATGGGTCTGGGTGGGTTACTCTTCGGAGGGTCGGTGTGGACCTGTTGGGCCAAAAGATCTGTTTCCACACTGTAGGGAATCTAATGTAAGATGCAAAATAGATACTTATGTAGATGTGAATAATAAAAAAAAAATCTGTTGGAGAGCAAAGCTGTGTGAACAGTATGCTGGGGGAAGAAGCTTTTAAAATGTAGGACCACAATCATGCTGTGAAATTGTTGACCTCAATATTAGGACCAGAAGGCTGCAATATGCCTCAGCTGAAAATCAAGTTTTTGCATCTCATAGGCCTAGAAGTAAATATTAGCATACAAGCAAGATGAAGTATTAGTCATTCTGATCTGTTGCATTTCAATTTTTAAAGGTGATAACTGAATGAAAGTTTGATTAAACAGCGGAAAATGGATTTTATCACAATCAATTGATAATTTTTATCATATCAGTCCATCATCTCTAAGCAGCCTAACTTTTCAGTATATTAGGATACGTAAATCAATTTCTGTTCGCCGGCCTGGGGAATTGTGTTGCAGATGTTTCGTCCCCTGCCTAGGTGACATCCTCAGTGCTTGGGAGCCTCCTGTGAAGCACTTCTATGATCTTTCCTCCAGCATTTGCAGTGGTTTGAATCTGCCGCTTCCGGTTGTCAGTTCTAGCTGTCGGTTATAGTGGTCGGTATATTGGGTCCAGGTCGGCCACTGCAACGGACAGCTGGAACTGACAACCGGAAGCGGCAGATTCAAACCACTACAAATGTCGGAGGTAAGATCACAGAAGCGCTTCACAGGAGGCTCCCAAGCACTGAGGATGTCACCTAGACAGGGGACAAAATGTCTGCAACACAATTCCCAGCTCGGCGAACAGAACCACAACAACAAGCACCCGAGCTACAAATCTTCTCACAAACTTTGAAATCAATTTCCTTTTAAAAACAAGGATCATTTGAAAAAGTATTTCAAATATGTCCATTAACACTGTTGCATTCAAAAGAACAAGCTTCTTTTTAACCACCTTCCAAAAACTAAAACCATGCAAAGGTCACTGGCATCTCAATGATTGGGAGACTTTTAAAGATCAATAGACTAAAAAAACCAATAAATGAGCAAAGGTTACTTATGAAAGAAAATTAATGTAAAATATAAAAACAACTGCACAAGGTTCTGTTAATGTATAAAAAGGAAGGGAGTAGCTAAATAAAATGTTGGTCCCTTCGAGGATGAGACTGAGGAGTTAATAGTGGGAAACACAGAAGTGACAGAGTTATTAAATCAATGTTTTGTCTCAGTTTTTGTGTTTGAGTATATCGAAACCACCCTAACAAGAAATATAGAAAATATAGAAAAGGAGGAATATTAAAAAAAAACGCCATGACTGAAGAAAAATATCTGAGGAAACTATTATGCTTAAAAAGCAAACAGGTCCCCAGCACATCATAGCTTACATCACAGGGCCTGAAAAGAAGTGGTAGCAGAGGTAATGCATGTATTGATTATAGTATTCCTTGGATTGTGGAAAGTTTGTAGTGGACTAGAAAAATGCTAATATTCAAAAAGGGATTGAGGCAGAAAGTAGGAAACTATAGATCAGTAGTTGAACATTTGTCTATGGGATATTGTTGGAATCCATTAAAGATTATTAAGGGAGTAGTAATAGGACATCTGAAAATTCAAAAAGCAATTCATCAGAGTCAGCATGGTTTAATGAAGGGTTGATTATACTTGATTAATTTGCTAGAGTTATTTCAAGATGTAACAAGCAAAGTGAATAATAGGCATGTGTAGCAATATTATACCTGGACTTCCAAAAGATATTTGGTAAGGTAATGCATAAAAGGTTAATACACAAAGTAGCATTACTTGGGATTAGTGGTAACATATAAGCATGGAAAGAGAATTCGCTAACCAATAGAAAGTAGAGTCAGGATAAATGTGTCTTTTTTTCTGGCTGGCAGCCTGTAATAGTTGGGTGCCACATGGTTTGGTTCTTAAGCACCAACTATTGACAAAATCTATTAATGACTTGGATGCAGGGTTGGAAAGAACTATAATCAAATTTACAGATGAAGCTAAAATAGGTTGGAAAGTAAGTTGCCAAAAAGAAAAAGAAATTTACAAATCAATATGGATAGGTGAGGTGAATGGGCCAAAATTTGGCAGATGGAATTTAATGTGGATAAGTGAGAGATTATCGTATTGGACAGAAGAATTAAAAAAAGCAAAATATATTATCTAAATGCTTAGATTGCAGATGGATCTAGGCAATGTCATGCATTAATCACAGAAAGCTGGCATGCAAGTACAGCAAGCACTAAGCCAGACGAATGGAATTTTGGTACCTCTTGCTGAAGGAATAGAGTATAAAAGTAGAGAAGCATTGTTGCAGTTGTTCAAGATGGTGAGACCATATGTGGAGTGCTGCATTCAGTTTTGGTCCCTTTACTTAAGGAAGGATGCAATTGCATTGAGGGCAATTCAAATAAGGTTCACTAGATTGATGCAAAGCTTGTTATGTGAGGAGAGGTTGAGCAGTTTCACTAGATTGTAGAAGGATGAGCTATATAAGACTCTGTAAGAGATTGATAAATTCGATGTAGAGCGGATATCAGGGGATCATTGGTTTAGGCTAAGTGGTGGCAGGTTTAAGATCATTAAGGAGAAAGACTTCTCTCAAAGAGTTGTGAACCTGTGGAATTCCCCAGTCCAGAGAGTGGTGGATGCTGGGACTCTGAATAAATTTAAGGATTTGATCGATTTTGAATCAGTTAAGGGTTAAAGGTTTCTGAGAAGCGGGCAGGAAAGTACAGCTCAGGCCAAGCATATTAAATGGCAGAGCAAGCTTGAGGGGCTGAATTAGTCGACTTCTGCTCCTAGTTCTTATCTTCTGAAGGCAAAGTCAAAATCTTGGATCCTCTTTTTAGCAGCACTGTAAATGTCCTGAAATCCAAAAATTTTACTTGAAGAAGGTAGTTCATTACCATCTTCTCAAAGCATGCATTTGCACATCTAGACACTGCTATGATAGATATTTGGAAATCTGTTTTGTAAGTTCATGTAAGATCATAAGATGCAGTCTGTACTTTGGGAAGTACTGACCTTTGTGTTTGAATCCCCCATGTGATCCCTTTGTGTATGAATTTCGGGCCATGGGACTGTAATTTTGCACTACTTAACACAGTTGTCAATGCTTTGGAATGGTTTAGGTTTCTGCACAATTCTGATGCACAATTTCTGAGGTTTATTGTTTACATGTGCAGAAAATCAGGTTGTTGTAAATAAACACTTCCAAACCTAGTACCAATGTAGTACATTCTAACAGTTCCACTGCCTCTTTTAATTCTTATCTTATGTTGCATGTCGAAGATTTTGCATCTAATCTTGAAAATTAATATCAAGCTGCTGGGACTTTTAATTAAATATTATTAATTGCTTACAGCATTAGCATGCTGAATGTGGTTTGTTGGAAAGATTAATACTTCTTTACAAAGAGAAACCTCTTGAGAATCCTTTTGCTTGATGAATATTTGCTAAGTAACTCAGTTCTGCTGTGTAGAACATGACAGAGTATTGATCCATTTTAAAAATATGTTGTATAACAAAAGTGTAAAAAGCATTATTTAATTTGCTTGAAACTTACATCCTATTCTTTTAGTTTAAATTAAAAAGTTGATCATTAGGAAAAATATACTAAGAGGAAGGTAGTTTTGTTGAAGTATTACATTCTGTCACATCTTGAGATTGCAGAGAAAAACATGTTTGAGAGTCTCATTTAGGTTGTACAGTGTAAACAGGGACAAACACAGACTGGATCTGTCAAACAATATAATTCTCCCTTTACATTTTGTCATCAAGGCAGAGTTTGGCTTAACCAGTCTACAGTCAAAATTTGCAATTTTATTCTTACCTTTGGACCCGTGGAAGGGAACGTACATGAGGCTTGTTAATCCGACTGTCAGTCTCATAAAACTGGTGGCACTACCTTATCAGGTTGTACTTAAATGGCAGATTTAATCCTGCTGCTGACACCTATTATGTCAGTTTATACATTCTAAATGCATCATGCTGACATGACACTGAATGACAAATGAAGGCAATATGATGAGGTCAAGTATAAATGAGCCCATTTGCTACAGAGACGCGAAAATGATGAGTGCATGATAACACGAACAATATATATTCTGGTAGCTTCACAATGTTGACAGTGATGCCTATCACTGTGCTAAATTACATTTAGTCCTTAATCATCAAGCAGTCAGTTGGTATGTGAATAAATGGCAGCAGGACAGAACATGCATCAGTTTGCTTGTTTGAGACCCATTTAAATAACAGAGTTCTTCATCTTTGCAAAACAGCACATGAAGGTGAGATTTAAAGTCTATGCATGCCTGTTATTATGGATAAATAAATGTTATTTATTATGAAAGGCTATTGAGCAGAGTATCTAACCTGAGGTTTGATCTCAGGAAAGAATTACATCTGTGACAAGAATCCAATTATTTTGCTAACTCTACAGCCTGGGTAGATGTTTAAGAATTATGTAAAAATAAGTAGTTTTATTTTGCATCAGAATTTGAATCAACTTCCAAGGTAATTCCACTGAGTTTGCTACAGGCAGCAGAGTAGGAGGCTTCAGTTCATTTTTTCTTTTTCCTTTTCTTCCCTTTGTAACTTTTCTTTTTGGCCCCACTGCTAACTTTTGACTGGCCTGCCTGGACAGTGCAGTCAAGGGAAACCTGTTGCAGTCAGAGATCGAACTAGAGCTGAGCCAGAACAGGTCAAGTCCAACGGCAGAGTGAGAACGGGCTGAGCCCCATGGCGGACCTAGAACAGGCTGAGCCCTACGGCGGAGCTAGAACAGGCTGAGCCCACGGCAGTGGGGGCACAGGCTGAGCCCCATGGCGGAGCTAGAACAGGCTGAGCCCTACGGCGGAGCTAGAACAGGCTGAGCCCACGGCAGAGGGAGCACAAGCTGAGCCCCACGGCGGAGCGAGAACAAGCTGAACCCCACAGCAAAGTGAGTACAGGCCAAGCCCCACAGTGGAGTGAGTACAGGCTGAGCCTCACAGCGGAATGAATACAGGCTGAGCCTCACAGCAGAATGAATACAGGCCAAGCCCCACAGTGGAGTGAGTACAGGCTGAACCTCACACTGGAGTGAGTACAGGCCAAGCCCCACAGTGGAGTGAGTGCAGGCCGAGCCTCACAGTGGAGTGAGTACAGGCCAAGCCCCCCAGTGGAGTGAGTACAGGCTGATCCCCACAGCGGAATGAATACAGGTCGAGCCTCACAGCAGAGTGAATACAAGCCAAGCCCCACAATGGAGTGAGTACAGGCCAAGCCCCATGGTGGAGTGAGTACAGGCCAAACCCCACAACCGAGTGTGTACAGGCTGAGTCCCGTGGAGTAGTGAACATGGACTGAGCCCCACGGCAGAGCGAGCAGGGCATGAGTCCCATGGTGGATTGAGCACAGACCAAGCCCCACGGCGGAGAGGGGCAAGCAGGCTGGTAACTGGTACAGCAGTGGAGTACATGTGCCAGAGCTGGAGCGGTGGTCAAGCGAGTCCTGGAGGGTGGCTGGCAATTGGAGACAATGTGGCCTCGTGTTCTGGGGCTGATAAGCACAGATGCAGGTTGGAGAGTGACTGTACGTTTACTTATGGTCACTTCTATTATTGTTCTGGACTTTTAAACTCTGTTCTAACATAAATTAACTTATTATTTCTCCATCTGCAACAACACTTAAAGCATCTGCACCTAGATACTCTGCACCCAAGATGGCACCGAGAGGCGACATTACAAACCTTTCATTGCATTCATTCGCATGCACATATCATTAAAGACTATTCTATTCTAAGTTATTTTATTTGCACCATGCCAGCGATTTTCTCAGTCATAGTGATTTTTGCATTGATTTCAAATGGAAAATACAAGCTTAGCATTAATTTATATCAATGTATCATTAATAGAAAATTATATGTTCCAAAACAAAAACGGATATTGAGCGAAAATCTCAGCAGGTTAACGTTTCATGTCTGGTGCCTCTTCTTCAGAATTGTGTTAATGTTAATTCTGCTTTCTCTCCACAGATGATGCCAGACTTGTTGAATTTTCCTAGCATTTTCTGTTTTTTGCTTCTGACTTCCAGCATACACAGTTCTATTTTTATTAAATGATACTTTTCAATATGGGTGTTCCATGGCAACTGTCTAAAATATCATTTCAATTAAATAAGGGGAAAATCTAAACTGTTGAAGTCACAAAGCATTTACTGGTATAGCTCAACTGTTCTGTTATATGTATGACCAGTGTGGTGGAACATAGTAACACAAAATTGTTAATGTATGATGAATGTTTAAGTATTTGGATTTGTAATTAAAATGATGGCAACCAATCTTAGCAACATTGTAGGAGTATTTGTAATGGCTCCTTCAAACACTAAAGAGTCTTTTATGTGGTCAAGCTGATCACTTGAGCTGAAATGCTTGCATTTTCTTCAAGATGCTATATTGCATTAAGAAAGACCACTCAAGCACTTAGGGACTGATTGGCACTTAAATTGCCTGCTGGATGATCGTGGATGAGATTACATGCTATTTTAGTTGATAACAAGTGCTCAACCTAACATTGCTTCTTACAGTAGCCAGAGGATTTTTGAGCACTGCAAAAAGGTAGATCACCTTTTTATTTACACTTGAAATGCATCAAGAGATTTTCTTGAATACTTTCCAAATCTTCACTAATGCATTATCAAGTTTTCTCTCAGAAGTTCAGCAAGAACATGACCTGTAAAGAACTCTGCCCTTTTCGACATCTCCTATGAGCAACCAAGAGAAATCTTTCCATGGGGCCCAAACAGTCTGGAGTAGTAATGAGATGGAGTCATAGAGATGTACAGCATGGAAACAGACCCTTCGTTCCAACCCGTCCAAGCCGAATGAAGACAGTTACACCTGCACCAGTTGCTACAGGAGAGAAGGACACATATCAAGGTATATTCATTCCATATGACAGGTGAAGAACAGTCTGTTCTCAATGCAGGAGAAAGAAATGCTGCAAATTATACAATCTGAACTGAAAACCAAACTGCTGGAAATCACAATGGGCCAGGCAGCATCCGTGGAGAGAGAGCAAGCTAATGTTTTGAGTCTACATGACTCTTCATCACAGCTTCCTGTTCTCAAGATGCCTTGTGCCACATTTGGGAGTCTGTGCAGCATTTCATTCAGTCCTAATGTCATCCGGAAATCTGTTGTGTGTTAGCCAAAGCACTGATCACTTGCAGTGGAAGTGGTTGCCTCTTGGGACCCCCCTCTAGTATTCTGGAAAAATTGAGTTTAATCAGCTCTTAATTGTGAAACCTGAAGTTGTCTTGTTTTATTAGGACCTAATCTGCATGAGTCATCTGACTTTATAAACAAGTGTACCTTATCAGTAGAACATCCATTAGTGTCTATTTCACCCTTTAACTAAAATAATCCCTAGTTAGTTAGTTAATGTCTTACACTCAATTAAATTGAAACATATTGCAGGTCTGCATAATTTTCATTATTATAATTAGATGTTATCTAACTTGCGCTGTGAATAATTGAAGCAATAAATTTTGAGACTAGTAGGCTTAATTTTTCCACAGGAGTACAATATTCTTATAGAAAAAGTAGTTAAACAACACCTTTTATTAATTAAATCTGACGTATAGCCATAAACTGTTATCAGGGTAATTGTACATAAATGATATACTGTGTCAAAATGTAATTGAGTCCTTAACAATGCTAAAAAATGACAATTAGCTATAAATAAATATCATAATATAAAAAGATAGTATTATCCTTAGATGGAAATTTAGAGAGCGAGAGATCACAGTGTAATTTTAGGTACAGATATTTCTGAGATAATACATGTTTTGGCAGTGCAATTTGGCTATAATATTACTGAAGAATTAGGGAACGGTATTTTGAAGAATGCTTATTTCCATTGGCAATAGCGCGATTCCAGTGGGGATTGGTGTGCGTGCTTCATTCTGTGCATGTGCAAATGTATGTGGTGAAATCTCCATACATTGTGCGCATGCGCCAAGTTTCTTGGCGTCCTATGCACGTACTGTTGTCTGTACATGTGCATTGTCACTGTCAGTCTTCTCGAGCATTCCTGCACGTGTGCCGATGTCAGGGCTTGTATTTGCATTATTCTGCACATGTGCCGACGCCAGTACCTGTATTCATGCTGTTATGCACATGTGCTGATGTCAGCCCCTGTAGTTGGGTTGTTCTGCACATGTGCTGATGTGCACCTGTATTTGTGCTGTTCTGCACATGCATCAATATCAATGCCTGTACTCATGCTGTTTGCACTTGCACCGACCTCAGCACCTGTACTCGTGCTGTTCTGGACATGCACCAATGTCAGCGCCTGTATTCAGGCTGTTCAGCACATGCGCCAATGTCAGCACCTGTATTTGTTCTGTTCGGCACACGCACCGATGTCAGCACCTGTATTTGTGCTGTTCTGCACATGCACCGATGTCAGCTGCTGTATTTGATCTGTTCTGCACATGCACCGATGTCAGTGTCTGTACCTGTGCTATTCTGCACATGCACCGATGTCAGCGCCTGTACCCGTGCTGTTCTGCACATGCACGAATGTCAGTGCCTGTACTCATGCTATTCTGCACATGCACAGATGTAAGCAGCTGTATTCATCCTGACCTGCACATGCACCAATGTCAACGCCTGTATTTGTGCTGTTCTGCACATGCATCAATGTCAACGCCTGTACTAGTGCTATTCTGTACATGCGCCTATGTCCGCGCCTGTATCCATGGTGTTCTGCATATGTGGCGATGTCAGTGCCTGTATTTATGCTGTTGTGAACATGCACCAATGTCAGCGGCTGTATTTGTGCTGTTCTGCACATGCATCAATGTCAACGCCTGTACTCGTGCTATTCTGCACATGCACCTATGTCTGCGCCTGTATCCATGGTGTTCTGCACATGCACCAATGTAAATGCCTGCATTTGTACTGTTCTGCACCTGCACCGATGTCAACGCCTTTCTTTGTGCTGTTCTACACGTGCAGCGACGTCAACGCCTGTATTTGAGTTGTTCTACACGTGTGCTAATATCAGTGCCTGCATTTGAGCTATTCTGCACATGTGCCGATGTCAGTGCCTTTATTTGAGCTATTCTGCACGTGTGCCAATGTCAGAGCCTGTATTCGTGCTGTCCTGCACAATAACAGACGGTAGCACCTGTATTCATGCTGTTCTGCACATGCGCCAATGTCAGTGCCTGTACTCATGCTGTTCTGGACGTGCACCAATGTCAGCACCTGTATTCAGGCTTTTCTGCACATGCGCCAATGTCAGCACCTGTAGTCGTTCTGTTCTGCACATGCACCAATGTCAGCACCTGTACTCGTGCTGTTCTGCACATGCACCAATGTCAGCTCCTGTATTTGATCTGTTCTGCATATGCACCGATGTCAGCGTTTGTACCCATGCTATTCTGCATATGCACGAATGTCAGTGCCTGTACGCATGCTATTCTGCACATGCACAGATGTTAGTGGCTGTATTCCTCCTGTCCTGCATGTGCACCAATTTCCATGCCTGTATTCGTGCTGTTCTGCACATTTGGCGATGTCAGTGCCTTTATTTGTGCTGTTCTGAACATGCACGAATGTCAGTGCCTTTACTCGTGCTGTATTGCACATGCGCTGATGTCAGCACCTGTGTTCATGCTGTTCTGCACATGCGCCAATGTCAACACCTTTATTTGTGCTGTTCTACACATGCGGCGACATCAATGCCTATACTTGAGCTGTTCTACACGTGCGCTAATATTAGCGCCTGCATTTGAACTGTTCTGCACATGCGTCGACATCAGTGCCTTTATTTGAGCTGTTCTGCACGTGCGCCGATGTCAGCGCCTGTATTCATGCTGTCCTGCACAACAACAGATGGTAGCGCCTGTACTCATGCTGTTCTGCACATGCGCCGATGTCAGTGCATGTACTTGTGCTGTTCTGCACATACGCCAATGTCAGCACCTGTATTTGTTCTGTTCTGCACATGAGCCAATGTCAGCACCTGTATTCATGCTGCGCTGCACATGCACCGATGTCAGTGCCTGTATTTGTTCTTTTCTGCATATGCGTCGATGTCAGTGCCTGTATTTGTTCTTTTCTGCACATGCACCGATGTCAGTGCCTGTATTTGTTCTTTTCTGCATATGCGTCGATGTCAGTGCCTGTATTTGTTCTTTTCTGCACATGCACCGATGTCAGTGCCTGTATTTGTTCTTTTCTGCATATGCGTCGATGTCAGTGCCTGTATTTGTGCTGTTCTGCACATGCACCAATGTCAGCGCCTGTACTCATGCTGTTCTGCACATGCGCCAATGTCAGCGTCTGTATTTGTGCTGCCTGAAACGTCAACTCTCCTGCTCCTTGGATGCTGCCTGACCTGCTTCATTTTTCCAGCAACACATTTTCAGCTCTGATCTCCAGCATCTGCAGTCCTCACTTTCTCCTCATACTGTTCTGCACATGCACCAATATCAGTGCCTTTATATGTGCTGTTCTGCATGTGCGGCGACATCAGCACCTTTGTTCATGCTGTCCTGCACAAGAACAGATGGTAGCGCCTGTACTCATGCTGCTCTGGACATGCACCGTTCGCACCTGTGGTTGTGCTGTTCTGTACATGCGCCATCTTCAGCACCTGCTCTTGTGCTGTTCTGCTCATGCACCGATATCAACAGCTATATTCGTGCTGTTTTTCACATGCACCAATGTCAGCATCTATATATGTGCTTTTCTGCACATGCGCCAATGTCAGAACCTGTATTTGTGCTGTTCGGCACATGCACCAATGTCAGCGCCTGTACTCATGCTGTTCTGCACATGCACCGATGCCAGCGCCTGTACTCATGCTGTTCTGCACATGCTCCAATGTCAGCGTCTGTATTTGTGCTGTTCTGCACATGCACCGAAGTCAGCATCTGTATTTTTGCTGTTCTGCACATGCACCAATGTCAGCGCCTGTACTCATGCTGTTCTGCACATGCACCGATGTCAGTGCCTGTACTCGTGATGTTCTGCACATGCACAGATGTCAGCATCTGTATTTGTGCTGTTCTGCACATATGCCAATGTCAGTGCCTGTATTTGTGCTTTTCTGCACTTGCGCCGATGTCAGTGCCTGTATTTGTGCTGTTCTGCACATGCACCAATGTCAGCACCTGTACTCGTGCTGTTCTGCACATGCAACAATGTCAGCATCTGTATTTGTGCTGCCCGAAACGTCAACTCTCCTGCTCCTTGGATGCTTCCTGACCTGCTGCGCTTTCCCAGCAACAAATTTTCAGCTCTGATCTCCAGCATCTGCAGTCCTCACTTTCTCCTCATGCTGTTCTGCACATGTACCGATGTCATTGCCTTTATATGTGCTGTTCTGCACATGCTCCAACATCAGCGCCTTTGTTCATGCTGTCCTGCACAGGAACAGATGGTAGCGCCTGTATTCATGCTGTTCTGCACATGTGCCGATGTCAGTGCCTGTAGTCATGCTGCTCTGGACATGCACCAACGTTCGCACCTGTAGTTGTGCTGTTCTGCACATTCGCCAATGTCAGTGCCTGTATTCTTCGTGTTCTGCACATGCATCAATGTCAGCACCTGTATTTGTGCCGTTGTGCACATGCAGCGATCTTCATCTCCTGTATTCATTCTGTCCTGCACATGCACAGACATCAACACATGTATTCATGTTGTTCAGCACATGCACCAATGTCAGTGCCTATATTTGTGCTGTTCTGAACTTGCATCGATGTCAGAGCCTGTACTCGGGCTCATCTGCACATGCGCTGATGTCAGCACCTGTATTCATGCTGTTCTGCACATGCGCCAATGTCAGTACCTGTATTCCGTGCTGTTCTGCACATGCACCGATGTCAGCACCTGTATTTGTGCTGTTCTGCACACACACCAACATCAGGACCTGTATTAATGATGTTCTCCACACGCACCGATGTCAGCACCTGTATTCATGCTGTTCTGCACATGCACTGACCTCAGCACCTGTATTCTTGCTGTTGTGCACATGCGCCGATGTCAGCGCCTGTACTCGTGCTGTTCTGGACATGCACCAATGTTAGCACCTGTATTTGTGCTGTTCTACACATGCGCCAATGTCAATGCCTGTATTTGTGCTGTTCTGCACATGTGCCAATGTCAGTGCCTGTACTTGTGCTGTACTGCACATGCATCAATGTCAGCACCTGTACTCGTGCTGTTCTACACATGCACTGATGTCAGCGCCTGTACTCGTGCTGTTCTGCACATGCATCGATGTCAGCATCAGTATTTGTGCCGTTCTGCACATGGAGCCATCTTCAGAGCCTGTACTCGTGCTGTTCCGCTTATGCGCTGTCTTCAGTGCCTGCACCCGTGCTGTTCTGCTCATGCACCGACATCAACGCCTGTATTCATGCTGTTCTGCAGATGCACCGACCTCAGTGCCTGTATTTGTGCTGTTCAGCATGTGTGCCGAGCTCAGCATCTGTATTCATGCTATTCTGCCCTTGCGCCATCTTTAGCACCTGTACTTGTGCTATTCTGCACATGCTCCGATGTCAGCACCTGTTTTTGTGCTGTTTTACACATGCGCCGATGCCAGTGCCTGTATTTTGCCGTTGTGCACATGCAGCAGTCTTCATCGCTTGTACTCCTGTTGTTCTGCACATGCACCGATATCAACCACTGTATTTGTGCTGTTCTGCACATTCACAAATGTCAGCATCTGTATTTGTGCTGCTCTGCACATACACCAATGCCAGCACCTGTATTTGTGCTGTTCAACACATGCACTGACGTCAGCGCCTGTACTCATGCTGTTCTGCAAATGCATCGATGTCAGCATCTTTTTTTGTGCCGTTCTGCACATGCAGCCATCTTCAGCACCTGTACTCGTGCTGTTCTGCATATGCGCGGTCTTCAGCACCTGCACTCGTGCTGTTCTGCTCATGTACCAATATCAATGCCTGTATTCATGCTGTTCTGCAATGCACCGATGTCAGTTTCTGTATCTGTGCTATTCTGCACATGTGTCGATGTCAGCACCTGTATTCATCCTGCCCTACACATGCTCCGACATCAACGTCTGTATTCATGCTGTTCTGCACATGCGCCAATGTCAGTGCCTGTATTTGTGGTATTCTGCACATGCACTGAGGTAGTGCCTGTATTCGTGCTGTTCTATAGATGCACCAACATCAGCACCTGTATTCGTGCTGTTCTGAACATGCACCGATGTCAGCATCTGTGATTGTGCTGTTCTGGACATGCACTGACCTCAGCACCTGTATTCGTGCTGTTCTGCACGTGCGCCGATGTCAGTGCGTATAATCGTGCTGTTCTAGGCATGCACCAACGTTAGCACCTGTATTTCTGTTGTTCTGCACATGTGCTGATGTCAGTGTCTATATTCATGCTGTTCTTCACATGCGCCAATGTCAGTGCCTGTATTTGTGCTGTTCTGCACATGTGCCGATGTCAGTGCCTGTATCCATGCTGTTCTGCACATGCGCAAATATCAGTGCCTGTATTTGTACTGTTCTGCACATGCACCAATGTCAGCACCTGTATTCGTGCTGTTGTACACATGCATTGATGTCAGCGCCTGCACTTGTGCTGTTCTGCACATTACCCAATGTCAACACCTGTACTTGTGCTGTCCTGCACATGCACCGATGTCAGCACCTGTATTTTGTGCTGTTCTGCACATGCAGCCGTCTTCAGTGCCTGTACTCATGCTGATCTGCTCATGCATCAATATCAATGCCTGTATTTGTGCTATTCTGCACACGCACTGATGTCACCTTTTGAATTTGTGCTATTCTGCACCAATGTCAATGCATGTATTTGTGCTGTTCCGCACATGCACCAATGTCAGCGTCTGTATTTGTGCTGTTCTGCACATGCGCCAATGTCAGCACCTGTATTTGGGATGTTCTGCACATGCACCGATGTCAGCACCTGTATTCGTGCTGTTCTGCACATACACCAATGTCAGCACCTGTATTCATGCTGTTCTGTATATGCACCAACCTTAGTGCCTATATTCATGTTGATCTGCACATGCACTGACCTCAGTGCCTGTATTCGTGCTGTTCAGTATATGCACCGACCTCAGTGCCTGTATTTATGCTATTCTGCCCTTGCGCTTTCTTTAGCACCTGTAATCGTGCTATTCTGCACATGCGTGATGTCAGCACCAGTATTCGTGCTGTTCTGCACGTGCGCCGATGTCAACGCCTGTTTTTGTGCTGTTCTGCACATGTGCCAATGTCAGTGCTTGTACTTGTGCTGTTCTGCACATTAACCAAAGTCAACACCTGTACCTGTGCTGTTCTGCACATGCGCCGATGTCAGCACCTGTATTTGTGCCGTTGCGCACATGCAAAAGTCTTCATCACCTGTACTCATGCTGTTCTGCACATGCAGCGATATCAACACCTGTATTCGTGCTGTTCTGCACATGAACAAATGTCAGCGTCTGTATTTGTGCTGTTCTGCACATGCGCCAATGTCAGCACCTGTATTTGGGAAGTTCTGCACATGCACCGATGTCAGTGCCTGTATTCCTGCTGTTTGGCACATGCACCGATGTCAGCACCTGTACTGGTGCTGTTCTGGACATTAACCAACGTTAGCACCTGTATTTGTGCTGTTCTGCACATGCGCCGATGTCAGCAGCTGTATTCATTCTGTCCTGCACGTGCACAGACATCAACACATGTATTCATGTTGTTCGGCACATGCACCAATATCAGTGCCTATATTTGTGCTGTTCTGAACTTGCGCAGAGGTCAGTACCTGTATTCCTCCTGTTGGGCACATGCACCGATGTCAGCGCCTGTACTGTTGCTGTTCTGGACATGCATCAACGTTAGCACCTGTATTTATGCTGTTCTGCACACGCGCCAATGTCAGCACCTGTATTCATTCTGTTCTGCACATGCGCCAATGTCAGTGCCTGTATTTGTGCTGTTCTAGATATGCACCAATGTCAGTGCCTGTATTCATGCTGATCTATACATGCACCGGCACAGCACCAGTAATCGTGCTGTTCTGCACATGCACCGAGGTCAGCACTTGTATTCACGCTGTTCTGCACACACACCGATGTCAGCACCTGTATTTGTGCTGTTCTGCACATTCACTGACATCAGCACCTGTAGTCATGCTGTTCTGCACACGCACCGACATCAGCACCTGGATTAATGCTCTTCTGCACACGCACCAATGTCAGCACCTATATTCAGGATGTTCTGTACATGCACTGATGTCAGTGCCTGTATTTGTGCTGTTGTGCACATGCGCCGATGTCAGTACCTGTATTCCTCCTGTTGGGCACACGCACCGATGTCAGTGCCTGTACTGCTGCTGTTCTTGACATGAACCAACGTTAGCACCTATATTTGTGCTGTTTTGCACATGCGCCGATGTCAGCACCTGTATTCGTGCTGTTCTGCACATTCACCAATGTCAGCACCTGTATTCATGCTGTTCTGTATATGCACCAACCTCAGTGCCTGTATTCGTGTTGATCTGCACATGCACTGACCTCAGTGCCTGTATTCGTACTGTTCAGCATATGCGCCGACCTCAGTGCCTGTATTCATGTTATTCTGCCCTTGCGCCATCTTTAGCACCTGTACTCGTGCTATTCTGCACGTGCGTGATGTCAGCACCTGTATTTGTGCCGTTCTGCACTTGCAGCCATCTTCAGCGCCTGTACTCATGCTGTTCTGCTCATGCATCAATATCAATGCCTGTATTCATGCTGTTCTGCACATGCACCGATGTCAGTTTCTGTATTTGTTCTATTCTGCACATGTGCTGATGTCGGCGCCTGTATTCATCCTGTCCTACACATGCTCCAACATCAATGCCTGTATTCTTCCTGTTCTGCACATGTGCCAATGTCAATGCCTGTATTTGTAATATTCTGAACATGCACTGATGTGTGTGCCTGTATTTGGGATGTTTGACTCAAGCACCAATGTCAATGCATGTATTCGTGCTGTTCTGCACATGCACCAATGTCAGTTTCTGTATTTGTTCTATTCTGCACATGTGCTGATGTCAGCGCCTGTATTCATCTTGTCCTACACATGCTCCGACATCAATGCCTGTATTCGTGCTGTTCTGCACATGCGCCAATGTCAGCGCCTGTATTCATCCTGTCCTACACATGCTCCGACATCAATGCCTATATTCATGCTGTTCTGCATATGCGCCGTCTTCAGCACCTGCACTCATGCTGTCCTGCACATGCCTGCACATGCACCAATGTTCAGCGCCTGTATTTGTGCTGTTCTTCACATGTGCTAATGTCAGCACCTGTATTCCGTGCTGTTCTGCACAAGCACCAATGTCAGCACCTGTATTCATGCTGTTCTGCACATTAACCAACGTAAACACCTACACTTGTGCTTTTCTGCACATGCACCGATGTCAGCATCTGTATTTGTGCCGTTGTGCACATGCAGCAGTCATCATCGCCTGTACACGTGCTGTTCTGCACATGCGCAGTCTTCAGCGGCAGCACTCGTGCTGTTCTGCACATGCACCAATATCAACGCCTGTATTCGTGCTGTTCTGCACATGCACAAATATCAGCATCTGTATTTGTGCTGTTCTGCACATGCACCAATGTCAGCACCTGTATTTGGCATGTTCTGCACATGCACCGATGTCAGTGCCTGTATTCGTGCTGTTCTGCACATGCGCCGATGTCAGTGCCTGTATTCATGCTGTTCGGCACACGCACCGATGTCAGTGCTTGTACTGGTGTTGTTCTACACATGCACCAATTTCAGCGCCTGTATTTGATCTGTTCTGCACATGCATAGATTTCAGTGTCTGTATCTGTTCTATTCTGCACATACGCCAATGTCAGCATCTGTATTCATGCTGTTCTGCACATGCACCGATGTCAGCACCTGCATTTCATCTGTTCTGCACATGCACCGATGTCAGCACCTGTATTTGTTCTGTTCTGAACATGTGCCAATGTCAGCACCTGTATTTGTTCTGTTCTGCACATGTGCCAATGTCAGCGTCTGTATTTGTGCTGTTCTGCACATGCACCAACGTCAGAGCCTGTACTCGTGCTGATGTCAGCGTCTGTATTTGTGCTGTTCTGCTCATGCGCCGATGTCAGCACCTGTATTTGTGCTGTTCTGCACATGCACTAATGTCAGCGCCTGTATCTCATGCTGTTCTGCATATGCACCGATGTCAGCGTCTGTATTTGTGCTGTTCTGCACATGCGCCGATGTCAGCACCTGTATTTGTGCTGTTCTGCACATGCACCAATGTCACCGCCTGTACTCGTGATGTTCTGCATATGCACCGATGTCAGCGTCTGTATTTGTGCTGTTCTGCACATGCACCAATGTCAGCGCCTGTACTCGTGCTGTTCTGCACATGTGACAATGTCAGTATCTGTTTTTGTGCTGCCCGAAACGTCAACTCTCCTGCTCCTTGGATGCTTCCTGACCTGCTGCGCTTTTCCAGCAACAAATTTTCAGCTCTGATCTCCAGCATCTGCAGTCCTCACTTTCTCCTCATGCTGTTCTGCACATGCAATGATGTCAGTGTCTGTATTTGTGCTGTTCTGCACATGCACCAACATCAGCGCCTGTACTCATGTTGTTCTGCACATGCACTGATGTCAGCACCTGTATTTGTTCTGTTCTGCACATGTGCCAATGTCAGCACCTGTATTTGTTCTGTTCTGCACATGTGCCAATGTCAGTGTATGTATTTGTGCTGTTCTGCACATGCACCAATGTCAGCGCCTGTACTCGTGCTGTTCTGCACATGCACCAATGTCAGCGCCTGTACTCGAGCTGTTCTGCACATGCACCGATGTCAACGCCTGTACTCATGCTGTTCTGCACATGCACTGATGTCAGCGTCTGTATTTGTGCTGTTCTGCACATGCGCCGATGTCAGCACCTGTATTTGTGCTGTTCTGCACATGCACCAATGTCAGCACCTGTACTCATGCTGTTCTGCACATGCACTGATGTCAGCATCTGTATTTGTGCTGTTCTGCACATATGCCGATGTCAGTGCCTGTATTTGTGCTTTTTTGCACTTGCGCCGATGTCAGTGCCTGTATTTATGCTGTTCTGCACATGCACCAATGTCAGCGCCTGTACTCGTGCTGTTCTGCACATGCCACAATGTCAGCATCTGTATTTGTGCTGCCCGAAACGTCAACTCTCCTGCTCCTTGGATGCTTCCTGACCTGCTGCACTTTCCCAGCAACAAATTTTCAGCTCTGATCTCCAGCATCTGCAGTCCTCACTTTCTCCTCATGCTGTTCTGCACATGCACCGATGTCATTGCCTTTATATGTGCTGTTCTGCACATGCGCCAACATCAGCGCCTTTGTTCATGCTGTCCTGCACAGGAACAGATGGTAGCGCCTGTATTCATGCTGTTCTGCACATGTGCCGATGTCAGTGCCTGTAGTCATGCTGCTCTGGACATGCACCAATGTTCGCACCTGTAGTTGTGCTGTTCTGCACATTCGCCAATGTCAGTGCCTGTATTCTTCCTGTTGTGCCCATGCACCAATGTCAGCACCTGTATTTGTGCCGTTGTGCACATGCAGCGGTCTTCATCTCCTGTACTCGTGCTGTTGTGCACATGCACCATCTTCTGCGCCTGCACTTGTGCTGTTCTGCTCATGCACCAATATCAACGCCTGTATTTGTGCTGTTCTGCACATGCACCAATGTCAGCACCTGTATTTGAGCTGTTCTGCTCATGCATCGATGTCAGTGCCTGTATTCCTGCTGTTTGGCACATGCACCGATGTCAGCGCCTGTACTGGTGCTGTTCTGGACATGCACCAACATTAGCACCTGTATTTGTGCTGTTCTGCACATGCGCCAATGTCAGCAGCTGTATTCATTCTGTCCTGCACATGCACGGACATCAACACATGTATTCATGTTGTTCGGCACATGCACCAATGTCAATACCTATATTTGTGCTGTTCTGAACTTGCACCGATGTCAGAGCCTGTACTTGGGCACATCTGCACATGCACCGATGTCAGCACCTGTATTTGTGCTGTTCTGCACATTTACTGACATCAGCACCTGTATTTGTGGTGTTCTGCACACACAACGACATCAGCACCTGTATTAATGCTGTTCTGCACACGCACCGAAGTCAGAACCTGTACTCGTGCTGTTCAGCACATGCACTGACCTCAGCACCTGTATTCTTGCTGTTGTGCACATTACCCAACGTCAACACCTGTACTTGTGCTGTCCTGCAAATGCATCGATGTCAGAATCTGTATTTGTGCCATTCTGCACATGCAGCCATCTTCAGCGCCTGTACTCGTGCTGTTCTGCTTATGCGCTGTCTTCAGCGCCTGCACCCATGCTGTTCTGCTCATGCACCGATATCAACGCCTGTATTCATGCTGTTCTGCACATGCACCGATGTCAGCACCTGTATTTGTGCCGTTCTGCACATGCAGCCATCTTCAGCGCCTGTACTCATGCTGTTCTGCTCATGCATCAATATCAATGCCTGTATTCATGCTGTTCTGCACGTGCACCGATGTTAGTTTCTGTATTTGTGCTATTCTGCACATGCACCGATGTCAGTTTCTGTATTTGTGGTATTCTGTACATGTGCCGATGTCAGCGCCTGTATTCTTCCTGTCCTACACAGGCTCTGACATCAATGCCTATATTCATGCTGTTTTGCATGTGCGCCATCTTTAGCACCTGCACTCGTGCTTTTCTTCACATGCACCAATGTCAGCGCCTGTATTGTGCTGTTCTGCACATGCGCTGATGTCAGCACCTGTATTTGTCCTGTTCTGCACATGCACTAACCTCAGCACCTGTATTTGTGCTGATCTGCACATGCGCCAATTTCAGAGCCTGTACTCATGCTGTTCTGGACATGCACCACTGTTAGCATCTGTCTTTATGCTGTTCTGCACATGCGGCACAATAGATGCTGAGCTCGGCACACATGCTGAACAGCACAAATACATTTATTCATGCTGTTCTGCACATGCGCTGATGTCAGCGCCTGTACTCATGCTATTCTGCCCTTGCGCCATCTTTAGCACCTGTACTTGTGCTATTCTGCACATGCGTGATGTCAGCACCTGTATTCGTGCTATTCTGCACATGCTCCGATGTCAGCGCCTGTTTTTGTGCTGTTTTGCACATGCGCCGATGCCAGTGCCTGTATTTTGCCGTTGTGCACATGCAGCAGTCTTCATCGCTTGTACTCATGTTGTTCTGCACATGCACCGATATCAACCACTGTATTTGTGCTGTTCTGCACATTCACAAATGTCAGCGTCTGTATTTGTGCTGTTCTGCACATGCGGCAAAGTCAGTGCCTGTACTTGTGCTGTTCTGCACATACACCAATGTCAGCACCTGTATTTGTGCTGTTCAACACATGCACTGACGTCAGCGCCTGTACTCATGCTGTTCTGCACATTACCCAACGTCAACACCTGTACTTGTGCTGTCCTGCAAATGCATCGATGTCAGCATCTTTTTTCTGTGCCGTTCTGCACATGCAGCCATCTTCAGCGCCTGTACTCGTGCTGTTCTGCATATGCGCGGTCTTCAGCACCTGCACTCGTACAGTTCTGCTCCTTCGCCGATATCAATGCCTGTGTTCCTGCTGTTCTGCACATGCACCGATTTCAGTTTCTGTATCTGTGCTATTCTGCGCATGTGCCGATATCAGCGCCTTTATTCATCCTGTCCTACACATGCTCCGACATCAATGCCTGTATTCATGCTGTTCTGCACATGCGCCAATGTCAATGCCTGTATTTGTAATATTCTGAACATGCACTGATGTGTGTGCCTGTATTTGGGATGTTCTACTCAAGCACTGATGTCAGTGCATGTATTTGTGCTGTTCTGCACATGCACCAATGTCAGTGCCTGTATTTCTGCTGTTCTGCACATGCACTGATATAAGCACCTGTATTCGTGCTGTTCTGCACATGCGCCGATGTCAGTGCCTATAATCGTGCTGTTCTGGACATGCACCAACGTTAGCACCTGTATTTCTGTTGTTCTGCACATTTGCTGATGTCAGTGCCTGTATTCATGCTGTTCTTCACGTGCGCCAATGTCAGTGCCTGTATTTGTGCTGTTCTGCACATGTGCCGATGTCAGTGCCTGTATCCATGCTGTTCTGCACATGCGCCAATGTCAGTGCCTGTATTTGTGCTGTTGTACACATGCATTGACGTCAGTGCCTGCACTTGTGCTGTTCTGCACATTACCCAATGTCAACACCTGTACTTCTGCTGTCCTGCACATGCACCGATGTCAGTACCTGTATTTTGTGCTGTTCTGCACATACAGCTGTCTTCAGTGCCTGTACTCTTGCTGTTCTGCATATGCGTCGTCTTCAGTGCCTGCACTCATGCTGATCTGCTCATGCTTCAATATCAATGCCTGTATTCGTGCTATTCTGCACACGCACCGATGTCACCTTTTGAATTTGTGCTATTCAGCACATGGGCAGATGTCAGCGCCTGTATTCATCCTGTCCTACATATGCTCCGACATCAACTTTTGTATTCATGCTGTTCTGCACATGTGCCAATGTCAATGCCTGTATTTGTAATATTCTGAACATGCAGTGATGTGTGTGCCTGTATTTGGGATGTTCTACTCAAGCACCGATGTCAATGTATGTATTTGTGCTGTTTTGCACATGCACCAATGTCAGCGCCTGTATTTGTGCTGTTCTGCTCATGTAACGATGTCAGCATCTGTATTTGTGCTGTTCTGCACTTGCTCCGATGTCAGCGCCTGTATTCATCCTATCCTACACATGCTCCAACATCAACGCCTGTATTCGTGCTGTTCTGCACATGCGCCAATGTCAATACCTGTATTTGTAATATTCTGAACATGCACTGATGTGTGTGCCTGTGTTTGGAATGTTCTACTCAAGCACCGATGTCAATGCATGTATTCGTGCTGTTCTGCACATGCACCAATGTCAGTGCCTGTATTTGTGCTGTTCTGCACATGCACCGATGTCAGCATCTGTATTTGTGCTGTTCTGCACATGCACTGATGTCAGCACCAGTATTCATGCTGTTCTGCACATGCGTCAATGTCAATGCCTGTATTTGTAATATTCTGAACACTGATGTGTGTGCCTGTATTTGGGATGTTCTACTCAAGCACTGATGTCAATGCATGTATTCATGCTTTTCTGCACATGCACCAATGTCAGTGCCTGTATTCCGTGCTGTTCTGCACATGCACCGATGTCAGCACCTGTATTGTATTGTTCTGCACATGCTCCGATGTCAGCGCCTGTTTTCATGCTGTTCTGCACATGCGCCGACGTCAGTGCTTATACTTGTGCTGTTCTGCACATTAACCAATGTCAACACCTGGATTTGTGCTGTTCTGCACATGCGCCGATGTCAGCATCTGTATTTGTGCCGTTGTGCACATGCAGCCGTCTTCATCACCTGTACTTGTGCTGTTCTGCACATGCAGCGATATCAACGCCTGAATTCCTTCTGTTCTGCACATTCACAAATGTCAGCGTCTGCATTTGTGCTGTTCTGCACACGCGCCAATGCCAGCACCTGTATTTGGGATGTTCTGCACATGCACCAATGTCAGTGCCTGTATTCGTGCTGTTTCGCACATGCGCCGATGTCAGTGCCTGTATTCCTCCTGTTGGGCACATGCACCGATGTCAGCGCCTGTACTGGTATTGTTCTGGACATTCATCAACGTTAGCACCTGTATTTGTGCTGTTCTGCACACGCGCCGATGTCAGCACCTGTAATCATTCTGTCCTGCACATGCACAGACATCGACACATGTATTCGTGTTGTTCGGCACATGCACCAATGTCAGTGTCTATATTTGTGCTGTTCTGAACTTGCGATGATGTCAGAGCCTATACTCGCGCTCATCTGCACATGCACCGATGTCAGCGCCTATATTTGTGCTGTTCTCCAGATGCGCCAATGTAAGTGCCTGTATTCATCTTCTCCTACACATGCTCCGACATCAACGCCTGTATTCATGCTGTTCTGCACGTGTGCCAATGTCAATGCATGTATTCGTGCTGTTCTGCACATGCACAAAGGTCAGCATCTGTATTTGTGCCGTTGTGCACGCGCAGCAGTCTTCATCGCCTGTACTCGTGCTGTTCTGCACATGCAGCGATATCAACACCAGGATTTGTGCTGTTCTGCACATGAACAAATGTCAGCGTCTGTATTTGTGCTGTTCAGCACATGCACAAAGGTCAGCATCTGTATTTGTGCCGTTGTGCACGCGCAGCAGTCTTCATCGCCTGTACTCGTGCTGTTCTGCACATGCAGTGATATCAACACCAGGATTTGTGCTGTTCTGCACATGAACAAATGTCAGCGTCTGTATTTGTGCTGTTCTGCACATGCGCCAATGTCAGCCCCTGTATTTGGGATGTTCTGCACATGCACTGATGTCAGTGCCTGTACTGCTGCTGTTCTGGACATGCAGCAACGTTAGCACCTGTATTTGTGCTGTTCTGCACATGCGCCGATGTCAGCACCTGTATCCTTTCTGTCCTGCACATGCACAGACAGCAACACATGTATTTGTGTTGTTCGGCACATGCACCAATGTCAGTGCCTATATTTATGCTGTTCTGAACTTGCCTGTCAGAGCCTGTACTCGGGCTCATCTGCACATGCACCAATGTCAGCATCTGTATTTGTGCTGTTCTGCACATGCGCTGATCTCAGCACCTGTATTCATGCTGTTCTGCACATGCGCCAATGTCATTGCCTGTATTTGTGCTGTTCTGCACATGTGCCGATGTCAGTGCCTGTATCCATGCTGTTCTGCACATGCGCCAATGTCAGTGCCTGTATTTGTGCTGTTCTGCACATGCACCAATGTCAGCACCTGTATTCGTGCTGTTGTACACATGCATTGACGTCAGTGCCTGCACTTGTGCTGTTCTGCACATTACCCAATGTCAACACCTGTACTTCTGCTGTCCTGCACATGCACCGATATCAGCACCTGTATTTTGTGCTGTTCTGCACATGCAGCCATCTTCAGTGCCTGTACTCATGCTGTTCTGCATATGCGTCGTCTTCAGTGCCTGCACTCATGCTGATCTGCTCATGCTTCAATATCAATGCCTGTATTCGTGCTATTCTGCACACGCACCGATGTCACCTTTTGAATTTGTGCTATTCAGCACATGGGCAGATGTCAGCGCCTGTATTCATCCTGTCCTACATATGCTCCGACATCAACTTTTGTATTCATGCTGTTCTGCACATGTGCCAATGTCAATGCCTGTATTTGTAATATTCTGAACATGCAGTGATGTGTGTGCCTGTATTTGGGATGTTCTACTCAAGCACCGATGTCAATGTATGTATTTGTGCTGTTTTGCACATGCACCAATGTCAGCGCCTGTATTTGTGCTGTTCTGCACATGCGCCAATGTCAGCACCTGTATTCATGTTGTTCTGCACATGCGCAGATGTCAGCACCTGTATTTGTGCTGTTCTGCTCATGCAACGATGTCAGCGCCTGTATTCATCCTATCCTACACATGCTCCAACATCAATGCCTGTATTCGTGCTGTTCTGCACAAGCGCCAATGTCAATACCTGTATTTGTAATATTCTGAACATGCACTGATGTGTGTGCCTGTGTTTGGAATGTTCTACTCAAGCACCGATGTCAATACATGTATTCGTGCTGTTCTGCACATGCACCAATGTCAGCGCCTGTATTTGTGCTGTTCTGCACATGCGCTGATGTCAGTACCTGTATTCCGTGCTGTTCTGCACATGCACCGATGTCAGCATCTGTATTTGTGCTGTTCTGCACATGCGCTGATCTCAGCACCTGTATTCATGCTGTTCTGCACATGCACCAATGTCAGCGCCTGTATTTGTGCTGTTCTGCACATGCGCTGATGTCAGTACCTGTATTCCGTGCTGTTCTGCACATGCACCGATGTCAGCATCTGTATTTGTGCTGTTCTGCACATGCGCTGATGTCAGCACCAATATTCATGCTGTTCTGCACATGCACCAATGTCAATGCCTGTATTTGTAATATTCTGAACACTGATGTGTGTGCCTGTATTTGGGATGTTCTACTCAATCACTGATGTCAATGCATGTATTCATGCTTTTCTGCACATGCACCAATGTCAGTGCCTGTATTCCGTGCTGTTCTGCACATGCACCGATGTCAGCACCTGTATTTGTGTTGTTCTGCACATGCTCCGATGTCAGCGCCTGTTTTCATGCTGTTCTGCACATGCGCCGACGTCAGTGCTTATACTTGTGCTGTTCTGCACATTAACCAATGTCAACACCTGGATTTGTGCTGTTCTGCACATGCGCCGATGTCAGCATCTGTATTTGTGCCGTTGTGCACATGCAGCAGTCTTCATCACCTGTACTTGTGCTGTTCTGCACATGCAGCGATATCAACGCCTGAATTCCTTCTGTTCTGCACATTCACAAATGTCAGCGTCTGCATTTGTGCTGTTCTGCACACGCGCCAATGCCAGCACCTGTATTTGGGATGTTCTGCACATGCACCAATGTCAGTGCCTGTATTCGTGCTGTTGTGCACATGCGCCGATGTCAGTGCCTGTATTCCTCCTGTTGGGCACACGCACCCATATCAGCGCCTGTACTGGTACTGTTCTGGCCATGCAGCAACATTAGCACCTGTATTTGTGCTGTTCTGCACACGCGCCGATGTCAGCACCTGTAATCATTCTGTCCTGCACATGCACAGACATCGACACATGTATTCGTGTTGTTCGGCACATGCACCAATGTCAGTGCCTATATTTGTGCTGTTCTGAACTTGCGACGATGTCAGAGCCTTTACTCGGGCTCATCTGCACATGCACCGATGTCAGCGCCTCTATTTGTGCTGTTCTCCAGATGCGCCAATGTCAGTGCCTGTATTCATCTTCTCCTACACATGCTCCGACATCAACGCCTGTATTCATGCTGTTCTGCACATATGCCGATGTCAATGCATATATTCGTGCTGTTCTGCACATGCACCAATGTCAGCGCCTGTATTTGTGCTGTTCAGCACATGCACAAAGGTCAGCATCTGTATTTGTGCCGTTGTGCACGCGCAGCAGTCTTCATCGCCTGTATTCGTGCTGTTCTGCACATGCAGCGATATCAACACCAGGATTTGTGCTGCTCTGCACATGAACAAATGTCAGCGTCTGTATTTGTGCTGTTCTGCACATGCGCCAATGTCAGCCCCTGTATTTGGGATGTTCTGCACATGCACTGATGTCAGTGCCTGTACTGGTGCTGTTCTGGACATGCAGCAACGTTAGCACCTGTATTTGTGCTGTTCTGCACACGCGCCGATGTCAGCACCTGTAATCATTCTGTCCTGCACATGCACAGACATCGACACATGTATTTGTGTTGTTCGGCACATGCACCAATGCCAGTGCCTATATTTGTGCTGTTCTGAACTTGCGACGATGTCAGAGCCTGTACTCGGGCTCATCTGCACATGCACCGATGTCAGCGCCTATATTTGTGCTGTTCTCCAGATGCGCCAATGTCAGTGCCTGTATTCATCTTCTCCTACACATGCTCTGACATCAACGCCTGTATTCATGCTGTTCTGCACGTGTGCCAATGTCAATGCATGTATTCGTGCTGTTCTGCACATGCACAAAGGTCAGCATCTGTATTTGTGCCGTTGTGCACGCGCAGCAGTCTTCATCGCCTGTACTCGTGCTGTTCTGCACATGCAGCGATATCAACACCAGGATTTGTGCTGTTCTGCACATGAACAAATGTCAGCGTCTGTATTTGTGCTGTTCAGCACATGCACAAAGGTCAGCATCTGTATTTGTGCCGTTGTGCACGCGCAGCAGTCTTCTTCGCCTGTACTCGTGCTGTTCTGCACATGCAGCGATATCAACACCAGGATTTGTGCTGTTCTGCACATGAACAAATGTCAGCGTCTGTATTTGTGCTGTTCTGCACATGCGCCAATGTCAGCCCCTGTATTTGGGATGTTCTGCACATGCGCCGATGTCAGCACCTGTATTCTTTCTTTACTGCACATGCACAGACAGCAACACATGTATTTGTGTTGTTCGGCACATGCACCAATGTCAGTGCCTATATTTATGCTGTTCTGAACTTGCCTGTCAGAGCCTGTACTCGGGCTCATCTGCACATGCACCAATGTCAGCATCTGTATTTGTGCTGTTCTGCACATGCGCTGATCTCAGCACCTGTATTCATGCTGTTCTGCACATGCGCCAATGTCATTGCCTGTATTTGTAATATTCTGAACATGCACTGATGTGTGTGCCTGTATTTGGGATGTTCTACTCAAGCACTGATGTCAATGCATGTATTCATGCTGTTCTGCACATGCAGCAATGTCAGTGCCTGTATTTGTGCTGTTCTGCACATGCGCCAACGTCAGCATCTGTACTTGTGCTGTTCTGCACATGCACCAATGTCAGTCCCTGTATTTGTGCTGTTCTGTACATGCACCAATGTCAGCGCCTGTATTTGTGCTGTTCTGCACATGCGCTGATGCCAGCACCAATATTTGTGCTATTCTGCACATGTGCCGATGTGAGCACTTGTATTCATCCTGCCCTACACATGCTCCAACATCAACTTCTGTATTCGTGCTGTTCTGCACATGTGCCAATGTCAATGCCTGTATTTGTAATATTCTGAATATGCACTGATGTGTGTGCCTGTATTTCGGATGTTCTACTCAAGCACAGATGTCAATGCATGTATTCATGCTGTTCTGTCCATGCACCAATGTCAGCATCTGTATTTGTACTGTTCTGCACATGTGCTGATGTCAGCGCCTGTATTCATCCTATCCTACACATGCTCCAACATCAATGCCTGTATACTTGCTGTTCTGCACATGCATGAATGTCAGCGCCTGTATTTGTGCTGTTCTGCACATGCGCTGATGTCAGTACCTGTATTCCGTGCTGTTCTGCATATGCACCTAGTCAGCATCTGTATTTGTGCTGTTCTGCACATGCGCTGATGTCAGCACCTGTATTCATGCTGTTCTGCACATGCGCCAATGTCAATGCCTGTATTTGTTATATTCTGAACATGCACTGATGTGTGTGCCTGTATTTGGGATGTTCTACTCAAGCACCGATGTCAATGCATGTATTCGTGCTGTTCTGCACATGCACCAATGTCAGTGCCTGTATTCGTGCTGTTCTGCACATGCACCGATGTCAGCACCTGTATTTGTGTTGTTCTGCACATGCTCCGATGTCAGCGCCTGTTTTCATGCTGTTCTGCACATGCGCCGATGTCAGTGCTTATACTTGTGCTGTTCTGCACATTAACCAATGTCAACACCTGGATTTGTGCTGTTCTGCACATGCGCCGATGTCAGCATCTGTATTTGTGCCGTTGTGCACATGCAGCAGTGTTCATCACCTGTACTTGTGCTGTTTTGCACATGCAGTGATATCAACGCCTGAATTCCTTCTGTTCTGCACATTCACAAATGTCAGCGTCTGTATTTGTGCTGTTCTGCACACGCGCCAATGCCAGCACCTGTATTTGGGATGTTCTGCACATGCACCAATGTCAGTGCCTGTATTCGTGCTGTTGTGCACATGCGCCGATGTCAGTGCCTGTATTCCTCCTGTTGGGTACATGCATCGATGTCAGCGCCTTTACTGGTGCTGTTCTGGACATTCATCAACGTTAGCACCTGTATTTGTGCTGTTCTACACATGTCAGCACCTGTAATCATTCTATCCTGCACATGCACAGACAGCGACACATGTATTCGTGTTGTTCGGCACATGCACCAATGTCAGTGCCTGTATTTGTGCTGTTCTGCACACGCGCCGATGTCAGCACCTGTAATCATTCTGTCCTGCACATGCACAGACATCGACACATGTATTCGTGTTGTTCGGCACATGCACCAATGTCAGTGCCTATATTTGTGCTGTTCTGAACTTGCGACGATGTCAGAGCCTGTACTCGGGCTCATCTGCACATACACCGATGTCAGCGCCTATATTTGTGCTGTTCTCCAGATGCGCCAATGTCAGTGCCTGTATTCATTCTCTCCTACACATGCTCTGACATCAACGCCTGTATTCATGCTGTTCTGCACATGTGCCGATGTCAATGCATATATTCGTGCTGTTCAGCACATGCACAAAGGTCAGCATCTGTATTTGTGCTGTTCTGCACAAAAGCCAGTGTCAGCACCTGTATATGGGATGTTCTGCACATGCACCGATGTCAGTAACTGTATTCATGCTGTTCGGCACACGCACCGATGCCAGCACCTGTATTCATGCTGTTCTGCACATGCACAAATGTCAGTGCCTGTATTCATGCTATTTTGCTCATGCACCAATGTCAGTGCCTGTATTCGTGTGGTTCTGCACATGCACGAATATCTGTGCCTGTACTCGTGCTATTCTGCACATGCACGAATGTCAGTGCCTGTATCCATGCTATTTTGCACATGCGTCGATGTCACTGCCTGTACTCATGCTATTCTGCACATGCACCAATGTCAGTACCTGTACTCATGCTATTCTGCACATGCACCAATGTTAGCGCCTGTACACGTGCAGTTTTGCACCTGCATGAATATCAGCACCTGTACTCTTGCTGTTCTGCACATGTGTGAATGTCAGCGCCTGTACTCATGCTATTCTGCACATGCACCGATGTCAGCTCCTGTACTTGTGCTGTTCTGCACATGCGCTGATGTCAGCGCCTGTATTCATGCTGTTCTGCACATGCGCGAATTTCAGCACCTGTGTTCTTGCTATTCTGCACACGCACGAATATCAGTGCCTGTACTCATGCTGTTCTGTACATGCACGAATGTCAGTGCCTGTACCCGTATGATTTTGCACATGTGCTGATGTCACTGCCTGTACTCATACTATTCTGCACATGCACCAATGTCAGTACCTGTACTCATGCTATTCTGCAAATGCACCAACGTTAGCGCCTGTACTCATTCGGTTTTGCACCTGCATGAATATCAGCACCTGTACTCATGCTGTTCTGCACATGCGCTGATGTCAGCCCCTTTACTCATACTATTCTGCACATGCACCAATGTCAGTGCCTGTACTCATGCTACTCTGCACATATGCCGATATCAGTGCCTGTATTCATGCTGTTCTACACATGCGCAAATGTCAGCACCTGTACTCATGCTGTTCTGCACATGCACTGATGTCAGTGTTTATATTCCTGCTGTTCTGCACATGCACTGATGTCAGTGCCTGTATTTGTGCTGTTCTGCACATGCACCGATGTCAGTGCCTGTACTCACGCTATTCTGCACATGTGCTGATGTCAGCACCTGTACTCGTGCTGTTCTGCTCATGCGCGAATTTCAGCACCTATGTTCTTGCTATTCTGCACATGCACCGATGTCAGCACCTGTACTCGTGCTGTTCTGCACATGCACAAATGTCAGTGCCTGTATTCATGCTATTTTGCACATGCACCAATGTCAGTGCCTGTATTCGTGTGGTTTTGCACATGCACGAATATCTGTGCCTGTACTCATGCTATTCTGCACATACACGAATGTCAGTGCCTGTATCCATGCTATTTTGCACATGCGTCGATGTCACTGCCTGTACTCATGCTATTCTGCACATGCACCAATGTTAGCGCCTGTACTCGTGCAGTTTTGCACCTGCATGAATATCAGCACCTGTACTCTTGCTGTTCTCTACATGTGTGAATGTCAGCGCCTGTACTCATGCTGTTCTGCACATGTGCTGATGTCAGCCCCTTTACTCATACTATTCTGCACATTCACCAATGTCAGTGCCTGTATTCGTGCTGTTCTTCACATGCACCGATGTCAGCGCCTGTACTCGTGCGCTTCTGCGCCTGCCTGCATATCAGCACCTGTACTTGTGCTGTTCTGCACATGTGCCGATGTCAGCGCCTGTACTCGTGCGGTTTTGCACCTTCATGAATATCAGCACCTGTATTTGTGCTGTTCTGCACATGCACCGGCATCAGCACCTGTATTCGTGCTGTTCTGCACAAGCACTGATGTCAGCACCTGTATTTGTGCTGTTCTGCACATGCGCCAGTGTCAGTGCCTGTATTTCTGCTGTTATGCACACGCACCGATGTCAGCATCCGTATTCATGCTGTTCTGCACATGCACTGACCTCAGCACCTGTATTTGTGCTGTTCTGCACATGTGCCAATGTCAGCGTCTGTAGTCATGCTGTTCTGGACATGCACCAACGTTAGCACCTGTGTTTATGCTATTCTGCACATGCACCAACTTCAGCGCCTATACTCGTGCTATTCTGCGCATGGGCCAATGTCAGCACATTCATTCATGCAGTTCTGCACATGCGCCAATGTCAGCACCTGTATTCATGCTGTTCTGGACATGCACCAACGTTTGCACCTGTAGTTATGCTGTTCTGGACATGTGCCAATGTCAGTGTCTGTATTCGTGCTGTTCTGCACATGCGCCGATGTCAGTGCTTGTATTTATGCTGTTCTGCACATGCACCAATGCCAGCGCCTGTACTCAAGTTATTCTGCACATGCACCGATGTTCTGCAGATATGCTGTTAGCACCTGTATTTGTACTTTTTTGCACATGCGCCGACATCAACATGCGCTGACAGATCTGCTTTCTGTGAGAGACACTGTACAGAGAGCATCTTTCTTATAATTTTTAAATCTACTGTTAAATTTACTTTCATTTCATTAATAAATTTGATTTCAATGTTCATTCACATTGTGCTATAATTTGCGTTAGACCTCTGATTTTTGAGCAATCGTGAGTGACATACTTTACTCATTTGCCTCTAACCCCACTTTTCCTATTGGCCCCATTATTTCTCTTAAGCGATTTTCTATTAAGCGGGTTTTCACTGGAATGCAACTACGGTGTTATAGGAGAGCTGCCTGTAATTACGCATTGTGAACATTCTGCAAACTGACTGTCCCAAACCAGAGCAGGAACTGACCTCGTTAGATGACGAAGATATATTTTGGCCCTCGGTGTTCTTGTTCATAACGATTATTTATTCATTCACAGGACTTGTGTGTCATTGCCTACGCCAGCATTTATTGCCCATCCATAATTGCCTAAAGGATAGTTGAGAGTCAACCACATTGTGTGGGTCTCGAGTCACATGCAGGCCAGACTAGGTAAGGATTAGAGCGTTTCCTTTCCTAAAGAACATTAATGAGTCAGATGAGTTTTTCCAACAATTAACAATGGATTCATGGTCATCATGAGACTCTTTTCTATTGAATTCAAATTCCACCATCTTCCATGGCGGGATTTGAGCCCAGGTCCCCACAACATTATCTGAGTCTCTGGATTAACAACCCAGCCATCATACCGCTTACGCCATTTCCTCTTTAGTGAGCTCGAAAAAATCTTGATATTCCACATTCTCAAGTCAAATAAGAAATACAGATTATATTCAGCAAAGCACTGCTTTCACCACAGAAGTGAAATAATTGAAATAAGTGTTGCCGATTTTCTAGATCTCTTCTCTTTCTCAAATTTCCATCTGCTTCATTTTACTATACATTCTCTAATTGTTTCTCTTTTTCATTTGACTCAATCTTCTATATATTATCTGTTGACTTTTTTTTCAGACTAAAACCATGGCCAAAGCTATTTTGTTTTTATATTTATTGCTGAACATCAAAGAAAACTAGATGAATGCACCTTATTAAATGTCATGTTCATCAATAATGGAATATCTTATATTTATCGTCAAAGCTTCAAATTGATATTTCTGTGCATTGGTGCTTGATGCTGCTAAGACCATCTTATATAGCTTTCATTAAACAGCTTACGTTGAAAATAAATCAGTTACATATACTTACCATTGTTGCTTACAAAAGTTAGATCTTCACAGGTTCCTTTATGGCATAATATTGCATTAACTTGCCATGACCTTTTTATTTCCGTTTATTGAAACATTACTGTATCAAGAATTACCAAAAATGTTAAAACAATTTAACCAATTCTCATATTTGTGGCTTCCTTCTTTCATGCGAAGATGTATCCAAATATTGGCCTGACATTAATAATGTCATCAACTAGGTTAAAATTAAGCCATGTGAGTATGTCCAATCCATCAAATGTAACAATGTAAAAAAAACCTCTCTTTACAGAGATGTAACTCTTGAGTGCAAAATTGTGACTGAGATGTTCCATCTCCATGGATGCAATAAACTTCTAGTGACTGACAATTTTGCCAAATTCCCTTTTATGCAACCATCTAAAGATTAGTTAGTGCAATGATTGGTGTTATGTTGACTATCATATTTAGTATGCTTAATGTACCAATTGTTTCTGACAACCACATCACAATAGTGTAGTGAGTACTTCCAATACATGCAGGAAATGGGGTGTTCCAAATATTACCCCCTTTCCTCATTACTCTCAGTGGAACATTCATTTGCCAAATCTATGATTAATAAATGTAAAGAATTTGCTACATAAATCAAAAGGCTACATGAATAAGCATGCAGACAGTTATCATAACTTGAACAAACTTTGCATAACAATGTATGCAAATTTGACATTTTCACAAAGGAAAATGGCTTTGTGGAAAGGAAATACTTTGTTGTGTCAGGCCTAGGTCATATGACATTAAAAGGAACAATGGCCAAGTTCTACTAAAAAATAAGACAAAATATTCAAACTGTATATCATCAACCACGGTCAAGAGAATGATGACTCAGGTGCCGAAAGTATCATCTTTGGCAACAATCACACATCCATGATAAATGATACACATCCATCAGCAGTGACCAGTGGCACACAAAAAATTATAGCTACACTGCCAAGTCATGTTAACTGTACAAGAACTAGATCTGGTTTTGTTGTATGCAAGGAGAAAGTGAGGTCTGCAGATGCTGGAGATCAGAGCTGAAAATGTGTTGCTGGAAAAGCGCAGCAGGTCAGGCAGCATCCAAGGAACAGGAAATTCAATGTTTCGGGCATAACCCCTTCATCCTGATGCCCGAAACATCGAATTTCCTGTTCCTTTGATTCCCGATGAAGGGCTTATGCCCGAAACGTCGAATTTCCTGTTCCTTGGATGCTGCCTGACCTGCTGCGCTTTTCCAGCAACACATTTTCAGTTTTGTTGTATGCAAGCCAAGATGTTATCCGAATGCATAGAGACTCTGCCCTTGTACATGTTATTAGAAATTGACTCTCTCCTCTAAAGGATGAAGGAAGAGGAGGGATAATTATTCCATATCAAATAGGCTTGTAACTTTTAAGACAGTTAAATAATCTCATAATATGATGTTCCAGTATAACGGTTCCCATCTCCCCTTCAGTTACTTGCTGTATGTAAAGGTGTCAGTGTTCAGGCTGTCATCTAGGTGTGTGCAATGTACGGTAACATCAGTAGGCACAGATCCCAGACTGTGTATATAGCTCTGTGATATTGTAGTTGTCTAAATAGTTCATGTTACAAATAAAAGTCAAGATATCCTGCTCAGGAAGAATCCTGTCCTCATAGTTTTGGTCACACATGGAAATCCACAAAATGAAACAGATAGGCTGCTAGAAAAACTCATATTGTTCTTCATATACCACCATGAAAACTCGTACATATATCTGACAGGGCAGAAAACTCTTAGTTTAGTGTCTCATTTAACAGACAATGCCTTCAACAATGCAACACTCATTGAAAGTCACTCTTAGTTCAAGCCTTAGGAATTATCTTTGAAGCCATAACCTCCTGACTCAATGGTGAGAACGCTACTAGCCGAGCCACATCAGATCTGAATACCCTTTGTAGGGCTCTTTGGAATTTTTTTTTATTTTCTGCAAAATCCAGAGATTTGGAAGGATTCTGAAAATTTATCAAATTGTCTATCAACTTCATTGTGTAGAAAGAGCCAAATTATTGATGGACACTCAATTTATCATCTCTGGACTTTGGTTCCATTTTTTATTCGGAATAATTGGAGGTGATAGCTTTGACCTTGTGTATAGGAGAGCCAGTGGCTTATCGGCTTTGCATTTCATTGTGAAATGTTTGCATAGTGCACAGTTGCATGAGCTGAACTTTTCCTGTCAGTAACGAGATCAAAGCAAATTTTACCTTTGTTAATTGTCGCAAATCCTTTCTGACAGAAGTATGGTAGTGTAGAATTTGCAATCTACAAATCTTCTCCATGACATTTAATATTGACCAACTTGCATGTCCTTTCAAATTCTTCATGTGAACCACACAACATCAATTGTTACAGAACACGGTTTTCAGCCATTTCCAAGTAATAACCCTTGACCTCTCTCAACCACTATTATCGAGAAGAAATTATTTATTTCAAGAAGCACTTTTTTGAACAGCCTTCTATCATTCAGAAATGAATTATTCATGCTGCTGTGGGATTTGAACTCACCACCAAAAGCAATCACCACTCAGATCAGGCTGTGGTCTGAGAAAACCATTGAGATGGAACCATTGCTCGGAACGTATATTCACTATCCAACAAGGAATCGAATACTTAACCATGTAGCATTTCTAATATTGTCAAGGATTTCCCTCTCATTATTGTAGGCTTCTGGTAGAAATATATTCCTGCTTTCAAGGTAGGTAACTTCTGCGTGAGAACATTGATTTGTCTAAGATTCAGCACATTATTATGGTAGATGTTTAGGTGGTCGTGCTTACATTTTCGGTATACGTTTCTAGAAGAGAATTCTTTCAATTTATCATGTGATTCACTGCTATGAGTGAACAGACCTGACTCCCATTTTATAATGTTGCTGCAAGTTCTTTAATAACTGACTCAACGCATGAATGAATAAGCTTTATTGTCACCAGTCCCTTTTGTAACTTGTCAGTATGCATGAGGAAAACAATAGAACACGTAACATTTTTCCACCTTGTTTGTAAGATTTGATTTGATTTATTATAGTCACATGTACCTAGGTATAGTGAAACATTTTGTTTTGGGTGCCGCACAGGCAGATCATACCATGCAAAGTGCATTAGAATAATAGAACAGAACGAGGGACACAATGGTTCGGCTGCCGAGAAGGTATACAGAGAGCGAGATCGACATCAAATTTAAAATTTGAGGCACAAAAAGTATTGCCATCAGTGTCAATACAGTCCTGTTGCAAGTAAATATACATGTTTATCGCAAATATAGCATTTCAGAATCCACCTGCACACTTTAAGATCTCGCCTTAACCTTCTCACTTTTGTATATTGGAAATAGCAGGGTATTGAAAATGGTCCCACTTTATAAACTTCATGATGGATCCCTTGCTGTTATTTTACTTTTGTGTATTAGTTTACACATGCTGTACTGCAAAGCATCAGCATAAATCATCACAGCTGTCTGTTTTCTGTAGCTGAGGCTTGGAGATATCCAAAGAAAGCTTAATTGTTGCTGTACTAGAAGACATTATATTCTATGTAAGAATGTAAGTATGTAATGTCTGTAATGTAATCTCCCTTGTCTTCAACTAATTAACTAAAATACACTAACAGAGTCAGATTTGGATCATCAGCCAACAGCCAAATGTATGTAACTTTAAATGGTTAATGTAGAGCAAATAGATTGTCTGGATTCAATAGTTTGGATATGAATAGAAATGTTAAACAACTGGTGAATAGGAGGTGGCCAAACCTGGCAGGGGTTTTGTTTTGGGACTGGGGGACAATGGCATGTTGAGGAGGAGTAGATCTTTGAATGAGTGACTTTGGTTGGTCACTCAGTCTATGGAATTTTAAGTCCACTACACATCTTTCACAATTGACAGATTCATCAATAGCCATAACCCCAAGGGTAGCTGCGAGGAGGCGGAGGAGTAACTCCACAACTCAGGGGTTTAGGATGGTGGTGGCAATAGGGGACGGTGGTGACAGAGAGGGTTGATACTGGTTGTATTGGAGATGGGGAAGGGAACAGCATGACTGATCTCTGAAGTCTGAAGAGACTGTGGTCTGCGACCCTGAATAAGTGAACGGTTCCTGAATCTGGCATGAATGTAACCTGAGGGGAGGGGAAGGAAGGGGTTTCATTTTTAAACATGGCACAAGATGATATTCTGATGGTGGGGGTAATTGAGAGAAGCACAAGGGAAAATACTTCTGTTCTTCCCGGAGAGCTAACAGTGCCATAAAGATGTTTGTTTTTGGAGCAGTTCTCAGCTTCCTTCAATTGCCAGGTTTCCAGAGAACTAGTCAAACTTATCAACCCAGAGTGAAAGCTTGAACACTGCTTCATGTAAGTTTTCCAGAGCAATTGGCAGCCACCCATTGTCTTGCTTCAGTTGCTCCTGGGAGTAGATGAATTTGGTTCACACTTCAGACATTTACACTTTTAACTTCTGTTTTGGCCCCAACCAATCCAATTTTGTCTGTTAACCTGGTTATTGTGCATGACAGTTTTACTCATAGCTGACAAAATATTGGTCCTAACTTAAAGTTGTGGTTTTTGTGTAAGACCATAGTCAAATGAGTTTAAAAATTACTTGCCACTATTCAAATGAACCTGGAATAATACATCTTCTGGGCTTAATCTGAATGCTTACGGAGGATTTGTGACTGAAGTTGGCTGATCCAATGGAAAATGTTCTCATTTGCAACATTTAATTTCCACCTTGAAAAATGTGGTTGCATTCCATTACAGCTTTCTATTACTAGTCTACCTTCAGACAAATTGAGGTTGTCTTTCCTCTACCTTCTTGTCAAAAATCAAAGATGCCTCAAATACCATAATTCAGAGGAGAGTTTTGCTGAGGAAGCATCATCTGTCATTCTGAAGCATAAATTGACAGTTTAGCACCATTAGAGGGTGAATGTGAGATGGTGGAATCTGCATACAGTGATTCACCTAAAAGTCATGTGAAGGACATGCGGAGGTGATGAAAATAATCACTGAGGCAGCTGACTATGATGAGACGTTGTGCCAGTTGCACTTGCTTCATGTCAGCAGTTACATCAAGTACTTGAAAGGCTTCCAAGGAGCTTCGAGGCAATGGTGCCCAGCCAGTGATAAGGTATCTTGCAGACCATCAGCTCTTGGTGTTGTACTTTGCCAAGAGTGCCCTTTCCTGAGCACAGTGGCCAGGCCCCTCACCCCACATACTGTGGCTTTGGTGCAAATTCAAAGCAATTACCATGCAACCCCTGTGTTTCAAGTATTCTCCACTCTGGACAGATGGCTGACCAACTTGGAAAGATTGGTGGATACTGTTTTATCGGGTTTCAGTTTATTTTTTAGTGAGCAAATAATTGAACACGTCTTCTCTTTTCGTTTGGACAATTTTGGTCATTGCATTCAGCCAAACCTGTAAGTTACTTAATATGGAAGGAAAAAAAGAAGCTGAAGGGAACTCTTGAAGCAGTGGATTGTTTTTCCAATGTTCAGGTGAATGGTTGGAGAAAGCAAATCAACCTTCGCCTCGCTTCACCTGCCTGGCCTCTCAGAGCTGCAGGCACCTGCAGCTCTTTTTCCTTTAACAAGCTGCTTAGCCAGGTTGAATGAAGTCTAAGGATGAGGAGAGAAATAATATTTTCCCAATGATTAAAAATCAAATACTCTCTGGTGCACAAGAACCTTTCTAATTTATGGACTTCAGGTAGACTGCCTTTGCAAGCTTTTGCAATGGTACAGGGTGGAGGCCTGCAAGCATTATTGGGTACGCTGGCTGTAAGTCAGTTATTCCCAATGTTAAACCGTCAAAATTAAAAAATATCATTGTGACGTTGATGCAACTGATAGTTCAAAGGGTTTGGTTTCTTATCATTCTTCTCTTGCCTTCCCAACTTTTTCCTTTGCCTTTTTGTGACCAAATAGTTCATTTGACAACTGTCCCCCAGTTCCTCATGCATTGTAGGCGGCACGGTGGCACAGTGGTTGGCACTGCTGCCTCACAGCACCAGAGACCAGGTTTCAATTCTCACCTCAGGCAACTGTCTGTGTGGAGTTTGCAGATTCTCCCCGTGTCTGTGTACGTTTGCTCCCACAGTCCAAAAATGTGCAGGTTAGGTGAATTGGCCATGCTAAATTGCCTGTAGTGTTTGGTAAAGGGGTAAATGTAGGGGAATCCTGTTGTGCCGAAGGACCTGTAAGAAATCCAGAAGTGACTATTGTTTTTGTGCGTGCTTTAGAATGTAGCCATTCAGTCAGAGATACCTATTAACCCATTCCCCTAACTGCTTTAATCCAGTGACGATACATCCACTTAGAACAGGTGGTAGGAAGCCTAGCTAATTTTACCTTCTATATGTCAAGAAATATTATGTCCAATTCTGGGCTCCACACTTGTGAAAGGATGTGAAAATTTTGAAGAAGGTATGGAAGATATTTGAACATAGAACATATTTGTTAGAAATAGTGCTAGGAATGGGGAAAAACAGTGGTATGCTGAGACTGGAAAAGTTGGGATTTTTCTTCCTTGAGAAGAGAAATTGTGTGGAGAGTCGAATAGGGATTTAAAATCAGGAAAAGGATCAGATTGAGTAAACACACAGGAATATTCCAATGGCTGAAAGTTGAAAACCAGAGGTACTGATTTTCAAGCGATTGGCAAAAAAAGAGATAGATTCTGGATCATTGGTGCTGGAAGAGCACAGCAGTTCAGGCAGCATCCAAGGAGCAGCGAAATCGACGTTTCGGGCATAAGCCCTTCATCAGGAATAAAGACAGCGAGCTGGAAGCAGGGAGAGATAAGCTAGGGGAAGGTGGGGGTGGGGAGAGAGTAGCATAGAGTACAATGGGTTAGTGGGGGAGGAGATGAAGGTGATAGGTCAGGGAGGAGAGGGTGGAGTGGATAGGTGGAAAAGGAGCTAGGCAGGTCGGACAAGTCCGGACAAGTCATGGGGACAGTGCTGAGCTGGAAGTTTGAAACTAGGATAGGTGGGGGAAGGGGAAATGAGGAAGCTGTTGAAGTCCACATTGATGCCCTGGGGTTGAAGTGTTCCGAGGCGAAAGATGAGGCGTTCTTCCTCCAAGCGTCTGGTGGTGAGGGAGCGGTGGTGAAGGAGGCCCAGGTCCTCCATGTCCTCAGCAGAGTGGGAGGGGGAGTTGAAATGTTGGGCCACGGGACGATGTGGTTGATTGGTGCGGGTGTCTCGGAGATGTTCCCTAAAGCGCTCTGCTAGGAGGCGCCCAGTCTCCCCAGTGTAGAGGAGACCACATCGGGAGCAACGGATACAATAAATGATATTAATGGATGTGCAGGTAAAATTTTGATGGATGTGGAAGGCTCCTTTGATAGGGCCAATAGTGAAAGATATTTCAAAAGTGGTTAGCATTTGCAATGCATAGCTAGATTAGGTGATAGACATAGAACCAAGAGCATCCTTCAAAAGAGAATTTGTTAAATATATAACAGAGAAAAAATGGCTGACATGTATGGAAAGGGAGTAACTAGATTGAATTTTTAAAGATGTATGATCTGCATGTTAAACTTTCCTATAGTATTCTATACCTTTTTTGTACACCTACTCCTATTCCGTCTGAAGGAGTTCAGCTACATTTGGCACCTATATTGAAAGCAACAAAGGCTGAAGATCACATTCCAGTACCTGCAGTAATTTGCTCCTACACTTGGTATCTGCCCTGACTTTATTGGTTATATGGTTCAGTTACTCAGTAGATCAAGTTATGGTGCCACTTGGAGATTTTTTATGGAGAGGATTTATTCGTTCATCTCTTCACTTCGGTTAACAATTTCTTCATTCAGTTTGGTAAATATAGCATGTTTCAATGTTGTTTAAACCAGTTTAAATTAGATTATCTTAGCCACAGGCTTGGTTTTTTCTTGTTCCTTAGATCACTTTTTGTCATTTCTGACATCTTCATTGTTGGACAATCTTTGTATTAAAATATCACTTCAAAGTTTGTGCGAAGATTTGTGGCTCGGGTGCTGGTTGTTGTGGTTCTGTTCGCCGACCTGGGAATTTGTGTTGCAGACGTTTCATCCCCTGTCTAGGTGACATCCTCAGTGCTTGGGAGCCTCCTGTGAAGCGCTTCTGTGATCTTTCCTCCGGCATTTATAGTGATTTGTATCTGCCAGTTCCGGTTGTCAGTCCCAGCTGTCCGCTGCAGTGGTCGGTATATTGGGTCAAGCTCGATGTGCTTATTGATTGAATCTGTGGATGAGTGCCATGCCTCTAGGTATTCCCTGGCTGTTCTCTGTTTGGCTTGTCCTATAATAATACCTTTGTCCCAATCGAACTCATGTTACTTGTCATACGAGTGTGTGGCTACTAAGGATAGCTGGTCATGTCGTTTCGTGGCTAGTTGGTGCTCATGGATGCAGATCATTAGCTGTCTTCCTGTTTGTCCTCTGTAGTGTTTTGTGCAGTCCTTGCATGGGATTTTGTACACTACATTGGTTTTGTTCATGCTTTCTTCTTTGGATATTCACTGTTGACCATCGAACATGTTGATGTAGTTTGCTGCTATATGAAGAGGTCAATAAAATGAAAAGGATTTCTCAAACCTGCTAAACCAATTTGTTTGCTCTCTTCAAATCTGATTAACCTGTTGTCTTTGCTATCAGTATTCCCCAAATTGTTGGAATCTAAAGATTTGTTTGTGTTCCTGGAATAGCTGCCCTGTTGCAGTCAGTGCTAATTAACACAAGCTGTAACTCAACACTAATTACCAAGGTAATTGCACTAACGAGGTGCATACTGCTGGATAAACAACTGAGTCTGCCCAATATCGCAAGACTGGCTTGATACTTTATAAGTAGCTTTTTTTGTAAATGGCCTACAGAAATGGCAACTGTTAGTTACCTAGTGTAGACAGCTGTTCCTTATCGCCACAGGAAGTATACATGGTGCGAACTGTGTTTAACGGGTAAAGTACAGTGACTAGAGTGCTTCCCAACTATTTCCCCAGCAGTGAAGTAGTATTAACTGATCATAATGCGTTGCAATTGTGGAGCCAGTTAGCTGAAGTGATAGTCATGGAGGTGGTATGACCTGCAAGGTACACTTTATTTTAAGATGTCTTTTGTTTAAGGGTTTGTCTATTCTGCCATTATTTTTTTTTCTATAATACTCATAACATTGGTTCTATCTTAGCTTATTTTATAAACATTGTTATCAAAATCTAATTTTGCAAACATTGGTAAATGCATCAAACACTAGCTGAATAATTATTAATATTGGAAACATAATGTGAAAATTAACACAAAGTTTGACTTCAAAATAATTGTTTAATTCTGCTCCATCAAATTGAAACTTTAATCAGTTTCTTTGTAACAGCCAACTATAATAGAGCAAACATAGTTGTTGGCAACTAATTGCCTCTTGAAGTGAATGCTTAATTTGGCCCCTCATCAAAAGGATTCAACATAAAAACTGGTCATAGTGAATCAATCATAGAATCCCAACTGTATGGAAGTAGGCCATTCAGCCCATTGAGTTCACAATGACCCTCCAAAGAGCAACGCACCCAGACACACTTCTTACCCCATCCCTGTGACCCTGCATTTCCCATGGCTATTCCCACTAGCCTGCACATCCCTAGATACCATGGAGAATTTAGCATAGCCAATCCACCTCACCTGCCCATCTTTGGATTGCAGGAGGAAATCGGAGCACCTGGAGGAAGCTCTCACAGACATGGGGAGAATGGGCAAACGCCACACAGACAGTTGCCCAAGGCTGGAATCGATCCTAGACACTTGGTGCTGTGAGGCAGCAGAAGCGTTAACCACTGAGCCACCATGCACATGGATTATGAAGGGATGTGGGCAGGAATTTAGTCATACAGTTATCTAATCTCAGTTTGCCTCAATCTTTCTGACAGAGAGAATGGTCCAAAGCAAAAATATAAGTTTACAAAAGAAAAGAAAGCTTGTAAAAGTTTGAGTTGAACTGCCTTTTATGCAATTTTGTATGGTTACCTTGCAGTGTAATTTTTGAAATAGCATGAATGTTACCCAACACAGTATTATTCAGTAGAAGTCTGAAAAAATACACAAAATGTTATTACTGCCATGTCTGGCTGTTACCATTCTAATATAATAAGTTATACAGCAACTGGATAAGTCACATTTAATCAACAATGGAAATGCTTGTATTCTGATAGCACATTTCTTAACCACAGGGTGTCCCAATTCACTTTAGAGCCAATGACTTATTGTTTAAACTTAGTTGCTGTTATAACATAGCAGACAATTTACATACAGTTCGGTTCCACAAAGGGCAAAGCAATAATGCTAAGGTTGCTTGTTTGTTGATACTGAAGAATTAATACTGTGTTCTGTTTCAAAAAGTGATTTTTTTTTTATTAAACCAACTGTGGCATCTGAGATTCAGCACTCCAATAACAACTGCTGTCTCAGCACAAGACAAGACTGTTGGTCTAATTTGTGTTCAAGCCTCTGCACTGAATCATGAAGCCAAGGCCACCTGTTACAGAAGTAAGAGCTTGAACTGGGGTTTACAAAGTTAAAAATAACACAAGACCAGGTTTTAGTCCAACAGGTTTATTTGGAAGCACTAGCTTTCGGAGCGCTGCCCCTTCATCAGGTGGTTGTGGAGTATAAGGTCGTAAGAAACAGAATTTATAGCAAAAGTTTACAGTGTGATACAACTGAAATTGCTGTAAGACTATAACCTGGTGTTGTGTGATTTTTAACTGTCAGAGAGAGCGAAGGAAAGACAGAGAGGGAGAGAGAGATAGAGACAGACAGAGTTAATGACAGACAAATCCAATATCAACCCACAGAACCAATTCAGCCAAGACAAACAAGCCAATACAATATCATAGGAAAAGCCTATTAAATTTACCTGTAAGAAATGAAAATGTCTTTTGTTTTAAATAGTTGCATTGTTTGCTATCTCTGGTTTTGCTGTAGTTTTCATATGTTTATTTGAAAAATCTATCCAGTGCAAATGATAATCTTTGATAATTTACTTTGACACTCCATATGTATTTCATGCTTCAGGATACAGATTTTCTGGAATTCTTATTTTAGATTTGACTTTTGATCTATTTGTTGGAAGCATTATCCTAATTTATGAGTTAGCCAGCTATTTGTGAGAAGTCATCAGTAATCATTTTCTTTAAGAAGGTAACAAGCAGCATCAGTAAAAGGGAAGCAGTGGATATAATATAGTTGGAATTTCAGAGGTGTTTAATGAGCTATCACACATGAGGCTACTTAAAAGGGTAAGGTCATTGTGTTGGAAGTCATATATTTGCATTGATAGAGGATTGGTTAAATCACAGAAGGTAATGAGTTGGGATAAGGGAACATTTTTGGAATGGCAAACTGTAACTGTAACTCTGTGGTGTACCACAGATATCAATGCTGGCGCCATTGTTGCTTAAAATATATACTAATGACTTGGATGACGAAAGTGAATGTGCTACAGCCACATTTTGGATGGCACAAAAATAGCTGAGATGACAAGTGTGATGATGACTCAGTCTGAAGAACAAAGAACAGTACAGCACGAGAACAGACCTTTCAGCCCAGATGCCCCGATGCTTTCTGCCTTTCCAAACTGGCAGCATATTCCAAGCACTTACCACTCTCTGGGGTTAAAAAACAACTTGCCTCTGACATCTCCTTTAAATTTACTCCCATTTTACCTTAAACCTATGTCCCCTAGAATTTGATATTTTTATTCTAGGAGAAAGACTCAAATTATCCATTCAATCCATGCCTCTCATGATTTTGTAAACTTCTATCAGGTTGTCTCTCATCTTTGACATTCAAGTGAAAATAAACCAAGTTTGTCCAATCTCTCCTCATAGATAATACCCTCCAAAATAGGCAACATGCTGGTAAACCTTCTCCAAAACCTCCACATCTTTCTTGTAATGTGATGACCAGAACTGTACACAGTATTCCAGAAGTGGCCAAACTATAATTTGACACAGCTGCAACATGACTTGCCAATTTTTATGCTGTATGCCCTGACTAATGAAGGCAAGCATGCCACTTGCATTCTTGACCACCTTATCCATTAGTGTTGCAACTTTTGGGAATCTGTGGACTTGTAAGTTATTGGAAGTTATTGGGCTAGTATAGGTTAGGTAGGATTCGGTCGGCGCAACATCGAGGGCCGAAGGGCCTGTACTGCGCTGTATCCTTCTATGTTCTATGTTCTATATGTAAGCCTAGATCCTTCTATTTTTTGATGCTACCAAGGGTTCTGCCACTTGCTGTATACTTCCCTTCTACATTCGATCTTCCAAAATGCATCAACTCACATTTGTCATTTAGTTAAGGATGTAGACAGGTGAAGGGAATGGCAGGTGAAATATAATGTAGGAAAGTGTGAGGTTGTGCAGTTGGTCAGGAAGAATAATGGAGCTAAATATTATTTCAATGAAGCAAGTTTGCAGAAAGCCAGAGAACAGAGGTATGTGGGAGTCATTATCCAGGGATCACACAAAACAGGTTTAAAGGATAACACTGCTGGCCTTTATTTCAAGGCGAATTGAATATAAAAGTAGGGAGGTTTTGCTAAGTCTATACAAGGTACTAGTCATACCACAGCTGGAATGCTGTGAACAGTTTTGTCCCCTTGCGTACTGTGTGAAGATATGCTGGATTTGGAGGCAATTCAGAGAAGGTTCATTAGGCTCAGACCAGGTATGGCTGAACTGTCTTATGAGGAAAGATTGAGTAGTTTAGGTCTGTAATAAAGAAGAATAAAAGACAACCTTATACAACGTAGAAGGTTCTTTGGAGCCTTGGCAGGATGGATGTGAAAAGACTGTTTTCCCTGGTGGGAGAACTTAGGACCAGCAGACAAAATCTGAGTTGAGGTAACACATTTAAGATAGAGATAAGGAGGAATTTCTTCTGAGACCAGTTAATCTGTGGAATTCTTTACTGAACAGGGCTGTTGCAGCTTGGTAATTAAGTATATTCAAGGGTGCCATAAACAGATTTTTCATCAGTAACAGGATCAAAGGTAATGGAGAGAATGCTGGAAAGTGGGATTGAGGATTATCAGATTAGCCTGATCTCAATGAGTGATGGAGCAGACTCTGTAGACTGAATGGCCTCCATCTGTCGGTACACCTTACGGTCCATTGGCACAGTTTTCATTTTTGGAATTCAGTAACTGAACAAAACTGATTAGCGTATGTTCATTGGTAAATTGAACAGGACTGCTCTAAAGATATTCTACAGGACGCTTTAGGTTAAAACAAAAAATATGAAAGCTATGGTTGTAGCATTTGATTCTGATTGCTAAGATGATAGCTAATGCTATTATTCAGTGACATATCATTTTCTACATGTCATAACAAGAAACTAGAAATCTTTAGAATAAGGAAATGTAATTTTCCCCAAATGGACCATGTTTTATGACAGACTATGAGCAATTGCGTTGTCACCAAGACTGTTTATATTTAAAATCCTAAGGGATATGGAAGCAGAAATAAAGCTTTCTCAGAATCTCTGCTAGATGAAGATACCGTAGCAAATGTACAAGGTTATCAATTCAATTTTGCAGCCTATAACATTCATTCTTGACTAGTTGATTTCTCAATTCACTAAGTCTCATCCTCTCAATAGGATTAGGCTTCTAATTAATGTTCATAAAGAAATGATCTGCGCCAGATGAAGTTCATTGGTAGCTTGCTCATTTCAAAAGATTATCACACTTATGTTAGTGCTTCCTTTGGAACCAGGACTTATATGCCAGGTAGACAAATGCTAAGCCTCAACAGAACACTTTATTGACGATGCTCATACCTCTACAAACATTTCTAGAGTGGACCCAAGTTCTGCCCCTCCATGTCACCTGATGAGCTCACTTAAAAGGACAGAACCGACCAACTATATACATAACAAGTGCTTACTGCACTAAATGCATGGAGGTACAGTCTTCATTGTTGAGAAAGCTCACCGGTTTAAGTTCCAATCAGGTCCAATGGTGATGTTGTCAGTGAATCCCAAGACTGACCTTTGAATTTTTGTCCCACCAGAAGCAACGACCTGATCAGATGCTAGTTGCCCAGATTGACGGGCTTAAATGATGAGCAGGTAACACCCTATTTTGGATTTAAATAGAGAGGGCAAGGTAGGGTGTAGCATTCAGCAGCCACCTCTTTGTTCCATCTGCTGACCCACATTGGGAAATATGTGGAGTGTCACCCAACCTGGCAGGCAGGTTTCCCTACTTTCCTCCTCCAGAATCTATCTGGTTTGGGCATAAGCTCTTCATCAGGAATGTGCTGATGATTTGCAGAATTATATTTGTAGAAACATTCTATTTTGCTCAAAAAATGCACAATCTGTAGGCAGTCAATACATGTAATATTTTGTCAATTCCACTTTGGAAATAGAACCAGCCTGACTCAAGATTGGGGTACAGCCAGACTCTAACTTCACACCCTTAATGCATTGTCCGAGCTGAGATGTCACCTTTTGTTATAAAACCTTAAGTTATCTCGAGAAAGTGACATAAACGACGTTCTGGGATTTACATATTAATGAACTGAAACCTGCAAGCCATTCTAAAAAATGAAAGATTTAACAACAATCTAAGTCTGTTCAATTTCTCATTTCAGTTGCATGATGCTATAATCTTTTGCTATAAATTCTGTGATGTGGTCTTATTCTCCACAACCACCTGATGAAGGAGAAGCACTCCAAAAGCTAGTGCTTCCAAATAAACCTGTTGGACTATAACCTGGTGTTGTGTGATTTTTAACTTTGTCCATCCCAGTCCAACACTGGTTCCTCCTGATGCAATAGGAAGATTTGAGCCTGGAATTTATCTGAATACAAAACAAAAGCACAGAAAGAACTGCAGATACTTGAAATCGGAGACAAAAACAGAAATTGCTGTGAAGAGAAATCAGTGTTAACGTTTTTGGTCTGAATATCATATGTTGTGGTATATTGCCGTGATTATATAAGAATCAGTGTTATAAAGAAGTCCAAGCCTGGAGACCATTCTTAAACAAAACAATATCGGCAGCAGAAGTTGCCCATTCAGCCTATTGACATTGCTCTGTGATATGATGAGATCATGGCTGATCTAATGTCCCTCACCCCACCTTCCTGCCTTTTTGACATTACCTTTGATCTCCTTACTGTCTGAAAATGTCCTTCTCAGCCTTCTTAATGACTCCTTCTTGATAGATCTCTGTGGTAAAGAATTTTATAAATTCATTACTCTCTTCAAGAAGAAATTCCTCCTCATCTGTCTCCTTACTATGACAGCATTGTTCTGAGATTACACTCTCTGGTCCTAGACTCTTCCCATAAATGGAATCAACCTCTCCGCATTTACCTTGTCAAGTCTTCTAGGAGTAAAAAGTGAGGTCTGCAGATGCTGGAGATCAGAGCTGAAAATGTGTTGCTGGTTAAAGCACAGCAGGTCAGGCAGCATCCAAGGAACAGGAAATTCGATGTTTCGGGCCAGAGCCCTTCATCAGGAATGAGGGTTCCTGATGAAGGGCTCTGGCCCGAAACATCGAATTTCCTGTTCCTTGGATGCTGCCTAACCTGCTGTGCTTTAACCAGCAACACATTTTCAGCTCAAGTCTTCTAGGAAACAATATGTTTCAATATGGCCACCTGTTATTTCACTAAACTTCATAAGAACAATCCCAACCTACTCAACCTCTGTGTATAATAAACTCTCCATGCCTAGGATCAACCCAGTGAACCTTTTGTGGGCTGCCCACATTTATCTTTCCTGAGATAAATGGTCAAAACCTATTCACATTATTTTAACTTGCGTTTTGTGTAATTTGAGCACCACTTCCCTATTTTTATATTCCATTACCTTGAACTAAAGGCCAATAATCTATGTGCCTTTCCTGTTTCCTGCTGAAAATGGATGTTAACCTTTTGTGATTCCTTGCCTTCTCCTTTACCAGTGTTGAGAGTGGGGTGCTGGAAAAGCACAGCAGATGAGGCAGCATCCAAAGAGCAGGACAATCGACATTTTGGGCATAAACTCTTCATCAAGAATGAGCAGCATCTTCCAAAGATGCTTCAACCCAATTGCGAAGTCTCTTCTAAGGACGCTTCAAAACTACTGCAAAGCCTCTTCCAAGAATGGCCTCAAATGCTGCCCGACCTGCTGTGCTTTTCCATCACCCCACTCTCGAGTCTGATCTCCAGCTTCTGCAGTCCTCACTTTCTCCTAGTTGATTTCTCCTTTACCAGTCCGTTTTGAACCCAACCACCTGGTGTCGGCATAAAACCATGTGACAAATGATTATGGAAGCGATGGAGTCCAATGCTTGGAGATTTGTGCCAGCTGAAAAAAAAATTCAGGAAACCGACCTGAAATTGTTTGGAGAACAACAAAGTCAAAAACATTTTTTCAAATAGTAAATATTATCGATTCCGCTTTTGGAAATGGTAGCACCTAGAGCTGAACAACTGAAATGAAAGGAAAAATGTGTCAAACAGAAAACCCCTGCAGAGAAATCACAAAAATGACTGCAAGCCTGAATAAAAACCTTGAACAGTCAATGATAGGGGGCACAAGATGCTTTTAAAAAAATACACAATGAGAAAAAAGCAGCCAAAAAGGATGATTCTAAGTTGAGAACCAATGACCAAAGGCTGATTACTGGACACCCAGAGCAGATTCAATCGCTTAGAGGAAAGAAAAAATAATAAGAGTGTTGTTCCTACCTGAGAGATTATACTGGGAAATAGAATTAAGACTTCGAGCAATGACTTGACAGTTTCTGAACTATTTTCTCAAAGACTGGGTTAACAACAAGTGAATTAGGAATACTGTTTATGGGAAAACTTGAGGTAATTTGAGTGAAAAGGTCAGAGATAAAAAAAATTGTTGAGATTTGAAGTCTCAGAGTGCTCCCAATGAAAATAGTTCAATCCTTATTTCAATTATTTAGCCAAGAAGTGCCAACTTCCTTTCAGCAACCACAGCTTTATTGATCTTAATAATTAAAAATCCAACATTTCATTGATAAATAAGAACATGAATCTGATCATGTGTTGTATTTGGCTCAAAGTTAATTGGCTCAATAGCTTCAAAGCAGCCATCTTTGAAACAGTCAAAGAATCGTTGGTTCTTATTGATAGACTCAATTTTAAGAAAATTCCTACCCATTGGTCTTTTAGACATCCTTCACCTGCCTTGGAATATCTACATTCATTTCTCCAAAGATTTATTTTGAACACAGAAGGACTTTTCTATCATTAAAGATTTACTAGTCTTTGGTTGACTGATAATTCCTCATTTATTGTGGAATGACGCACTTCGGTGGGTTCACCAAAGTCACTTCAGATAAACAAATGCAGCAAGAGCTCATAGGACCTCAACAATCTCTAAACAGTTAGAGGATCTATTAATTGTATTATGTGTCTCATACACAGTAATGAATGATGGCAACTTCTCTTTCCTCCAGAGATTCCTGACAATCCCTGGCTTCGTTTAGACACGGACTATTTTTATGTGTTAAAGCATTCTTATATCATCATGGTTAATTACTACTTGAGATGATTTAAGGTTAAAAAACTGACATCAATGACAAATAAACAATTATGAAAACCCTAAGTGAGATATTCACATCTATTGGTAGCCTGGATGTCCTTGTTTCCTTTATTGGCCCAAAGTTTGCAAATGAGATGTTTAGACCATTTGCAAAGAAATTGGGTTTTCAATATCTGAAAGCTCACCCAAGTACCCAAATACCCCCACTCCAATGAACAAGCAGTTCAAGCAGCTAAAAATTCAAGTTTTCTACACTGCCCTGCTCCCTTACCACACCACGCTGCTCTCCTCAAAGTGTCCTCATCAGATTACAACTCAAATTCTGACATTACTGAATAATTTGGTTCCATGGGACAAAAGTAGGGTAATTCAGATTGCTTCCTATAGGAAATATGAATTCTATTTGGGTTGATGCTGAATTATAATGTGTTGTCCCAACATAATATTGCTTACATTGGTAGATGGACCTCTGGCCTGGATAAAGGGCCTTTATAGAAAGGGCACTGTCAGACACTAACTGCCTCAGAACACCAAACATATTTCATTCCAATTAAAGGTCATATCTGCCACAACCATGGTCACTTCATTACATTGTTGCAGGCAACCCACCATCTTTAACACGAGAACAACTTACTCCATTAGAACAAAACCAGGCAACACTAGTGTTGAAGCACCCCTTCATTTGACTGAACTCTTGGTTTATTTGGTTGGGCTACTAGATCAATAAAATCTCTGAAATAGGGAAGTTGACAGCAGAAAGGAAAGCTCCCCAACTTTACCTTTAGTAATTCTATTGTGTGTCATAGAATTTCTTGTTCCACATACTGACACTGGTGAATCAAGTTAATGCCTTTGGGGAGGCCTTGTAAAATAAGGAAAAAAATATACAGTAAACGTTGTCACCAGAAATAATTTCTGTAACATGTTTGAATATGTATTAATGTTTTGGTCTAAGAAAATATTCTGGAGAGTATGACCCTTTAAGTCTCGTGATAATGCCATGGATCTGTTCTGCATTGGGAGTAAACAATATTATGGATGGAAGTTGAAGGAAAAGTAGAGAGAGAAGCATGTGTTGTAGACTGAATAGCATTATGGAAGCAGAGTTCATGATACAGCTGTTATATTATGTAAAATTAGATCTAGGCATGTCTCTGAATACTATATGTTGGAGCATGTAATCTTAATATAAATAAACAATGTTGTGAAGAAGGCCCAAGTTTGAATGCCATTCTTGACTTTGTCTTCCCAACCAGTCTATCTTGAACCCAAACTCTTAGATGTTGCCATTACACTCTATAACAAAAAAACTTGTGGATGGATGAGGAATATAATAACCTATAGGTGCAAGTCTCCAGGATACACCAGTAAAGTACTGAAGAACTTGGATTTACTTTATTATTGTCACATACATTGAACATTTTTGTTTTGTGTGGAGTACAGACAGATCATAAGAAACAAAGATTACAGGGTGATTGAACAGAATTACGGCTGCAAAACAAATGCATGTGCTGTCTGAAATGCTGTTTCTCAGATGAGCCACTGAACTAAGTCCCTGTCTGTCATTTGACAGCAACATAAAAGCTTGCAGAATACTATTCAAAAAAACTAAATTATCTTTCAAACAACAGCACCAAAGGAAATGAATTGGCCATTTTCCTCTTTGTTGTTCATGGAGATTTGTTGTGTACAAATTGGCCCTGATACTTCCTGATTTACAACAGTGCCCATAAACCAAAAGTGCTTTATTGGCTTTAATGTATCTTCTAATGTCCTGAGATGTAGAAGGAAAACTTGTTCTGAGTGTTATTTAATACTTGCTCTTCTATTCTACGAATTTGATTGCTAGTAAAATTAAAGTGCTTATATTTGTATCTGTCATATTTTTGCAAATTATTAAAAAAAGAATATTTTTAAAAAATCTTACTTTCCCCAATGAAAACAACCACATTTTCATAGTATATCCTCATGAATTAGGTGTGAAAAATTTACTCTTCTCTGTTGATAATTTCTTGTAAAATGGCACATCAAATTGAATACAAGTGTAATCTTCAGATAAAATCTTGTGGACTGCAAGGAATTATTGACTGCCTTAACATTATCCACATTTTAGCCTGGTTTTGAGTGATATTTTGATTTGCTACAATAACATATAACTTGTAACTCTGCAATGACTGCAGTTAAAAAAAGTACTTCATTGGTTATGTATGGATTGAAACATCCTGAAGGAGAAAGTGAGGACTGAAGAAGGGCTCATGCCCGAAACGTCAATTCTCCTGCTCCTTGGATGCTGCCTGTCCTAGAACATCCTGAAGTCATGTATGGTGTGATAAAAAATAATATCTTTATTTTATCTTTTTAAAATGGTAAAAGTTTAGTTATTTGAAGGGCCCGGAAATAAAATTGATCTGAGCTCTGGAATTTGACAAGTATAGACTGATGAACAAGAGGACATAAAACTGAGATATTACTACTGGCAGAAAGATGTAATTCCAGAACTGCAGAAAGATAACTTTACTTCAGCAGTTTCCATTTTAAATAGAGGCAAACATTTATAATAACAAACCTAACAAAAAGAAGTAAGGTTGTGTAGTGCACAAAGCCATAAAATATTGAATATATGATAGATGCTAAACTTTCCCTAGATTATGAAATATTTGGCAGGTGAAGTATCAATAATTGTCCCTGTGGCATGATGGTCTGATAAAATTGTGTAGGTGAATCTAATAACATCGCATGCTTTCATAAATGATACGTTTATTATTTTTCTGCACTTAGCAACCAGCTAAATTCATTCTGTTATTCCAAAATTTCCATAATTATCATTTAGCTATAGGGGAATTCACATAATTTGTGACTTTAATCAACTTGTCTTGATATATAACCTAATAATTATTCAGTATTCAACAACATTAATGTAATTTGGCAATGACTGAAAGTTTTGAGTATCTTTTAGTTTTGATTTGGACAAATTGTGCAAATGTTTCATTTTACCTTTATCAATGCTATGACCTTGAGAACAGGTCATGAACCTGCTTTTATTAGTGCTCCCTTTTCGGTTAATCACAACAATTTTTTAAAAATTGTTATCATGCGTCAAGTAAACTTCATCAACCAGGTCAAAAATGGAGAGTCAATTCCAAGATTTTCTTGAGTAAAAGGCAGTGAACTTCTATTATCCAAAAGAAAACAAGACAAAAACAACACGTGCAGACATGCAGATAATGAGCTTAAAAAGAAAATGGAGAGGGAAGTTTATCTGGAACACACAGGCGAGTAAAGGCAGTTTTAACCATAGCTTTTTGGAAGTTACAAGAATGAAAAGACCCAAGTCCAATGTTTCCTTAATAATGGCAAAGCATTTCCTTCAGTTTGCCAAGAACTGTTGTCATGGCTCCAAGCTGCTTTTCTTCAAATGGTTTCTGAGCTTGAAGTTGAGAGTGATGGACAGGCAGAAAGTGTCTCCTTAGTTTTTATTCACATTTTCCTTGTCATTTCTCTGCTGCTGAAAAGTAACTGGTGATAAATGTTCATTTGTATATTCCTGAGTCTTCTCATTGTTTTCCCAGCTGAATATCTAACAGGCAACTTTTCATCTCAATGTGTAACTTCTTCAAATGTATGAATCAACTGGGAGATACAGATCTTGATTTCAGTGCCCTTTCATAATAATGCCAATTTCAGCTCCGACTAATCTTGTTTGCTGATAGTTTCATGAACATGATGGGCGGCACGGTGGCACAGTGGTTAGCACTGCTGCCTCACAGCGCCTGAGACCCGGGTTCAGTTCCCGACTCAGGCGACTGTGTGGAGTTTGCATGTTCTCCTCGTGTCTGCGTGGGTTTCCTTCGGGTGCTCCGGTTTCCTCCCACAGTCCAAAGATGTGCAGGTCAGGTGAATTGGTCATGTTAGGTAAGGGGTAAATGTAGGGGAATGGGTGGGTTGTGCTTTGGCGGGTCGGTGTGGACTTGTTGGGCCGAAGGGCCTGTTCCACACTAAGTAATCTAATCTAATCTTGTCTTAACCTAGTCAGGGTCGATAAAGCGTGGGGCTGGAAAAAGCTCAGGTAGCACCTGAGGAGCAAATGAGTTGCTATTTCAGGCATGAGCCTTCATCAGAACCTAGTCAGGTGATGATAGCAAACATTTTAGGTCACTATTTGTTCTTACATTCAGTTCTTAATCAAATAAAGCCTCTGGTTTCAAAGGCAAATTATGAAAATTGTATATTGTCAGTTTGTTTTCACTATGATCATAATACAGGGTATTAAATTATATTTGTTTATATGAAAGTTCTGTAGCTACCTATTTACAACCTTGATCTTTTTGAACATGGTTTCTCTTTCCCATATTCGTCACCTGGATATATTAGGTGGAACTTCTGACCTGAGGGAAGTAAAATTGACTTCAATGGATCAGCTGAGTATTATACATGACAGGGATTATTTTTAATTGAAGTTAATGAACCAAATGAACTGGAACATATGCATGAATTTGTGTACTTAAGAGGCATGATATCTGCAGATGGAAGATGCAATAGAGAAATAAGAACAAGGACAGAATCAAAAAGGCCATATTTGATGAGAAGACATGAGTTGGAATCTTACCAGCGTTTGAGTGATGTGGATAATGGCAAAATTGTGACAGAATTGGTTATGAAGGTGAAGCAAGGTCGGGCTCAACCGAGAGGTCATCTCACTCCATCTTATACATTTTTCACAAGCAGCATGGTAAGGTCCTTGACTATTATTCAGGTGAAAACTTGTCAAATTCACCCAATAAACAAGACAATAGGAAAATTTGACGTGTATTTCAGACCAAGTATTTGGACCATTCAGTTGCTCTAAACGATTACCATGCTGGAAACTGGGTACAAGCATTTCAGGGCACAATCAATGGGCACTGGCCATATGCACCCTATGTTCAAGGATGTTGATATGGGATATATGTCAACCCTAATAACCAATCAATAATGGCATTGCTGATCCACATACAACACAGCAAGACAACTCTGATGTGTGCCTGGTAATTCTGACTGAAGGTGCAAAGCATTAAAAAAAGCAAAATAAGGCAAGATATGTTGTGAATATTCAATTGGCTCCAGGTTAGTGAGCACCAAGAGAGCAAGTGAAGAGCCTGGAGATGTAGCCTGGTCCAGTGGATAAGCTGGATATATGTCCCTTAATTCACTGTATCCTTGTTGTAGCATTACAATGATAGTTGCCTGTTTAGCCAGAGATATGGCACTGTACATGGAAAGGATCTGTTGAACAAGAAAACTAATGACTGAAGCAATGCCTATGGGAGTGAATGAACAATTTGTTGGATATAATAAGGAATAGGCAGAGGGACAATATAAGGCACACTTCAAGAGGAAACAGATGTTTTAGAGCTGCTATGGAGAGAAGATTTCAAAGAAAAAGGAACAAAAAGAATATCTCAGTAGGTTAGCTTGAACATTGAAGAATTGTTAATGGCAATTAAAAGATTGGTGCAGGGTTAACAAATGGAAATAATAGTATGAGCCAAGGACCTATCTTCACAAAGAGCATGATGATGGGCTTTTCCTGTCTGTTCATATATTTCTTGCTAGTCTTTTATTCTCTTGCTAAATTGTTTTGCTATTGTTTGGTGATGGTAATCTTTTCCTACATTCTAAAAGGTCTAATAGTCTTCTGGCCTATCCATAATCTTTGCAGCTTTGTACACCTTTTTTTTCAATTTGATACCATTCTGAACTTCCTGAGCTACCAGAGATGATATAACTGACTTGTGGTATCCTGCTTTCTCAGTAACCTACATCTGAAGGTTATTTCTTGCTAGTCTTTTATTCTCTTGCTAAATTGTTTTTCTATTGTTTGGTTATGGTAATCTTTTCCTACATTCTAAAAGGTCTAATAGTCTTCTGGCCTATCCATAATCTTTGCAGTTTTGTACACCTTTTTTTTCAATTTGATACCATTCTGAACTTCCTGAGCTACCACAGATGATATAACTGACTTGTGGTATCCTGCTTTCTCAGTAACCTACATCTGAAGACAGTTGTTAATAGCTCTTTAAAATATCTTCTCCGCAGTATTTCATTTTAAGCTATTTTATAATTTAGTGAATTTTGTATTCATATCTTGCAACTGCCTTTATTTAGATTTAAGATGTTAGTCTCAGATCCAGGTGTTACACGTTCAAACTGAATGTGATGCTTTCTCATGCCAGACCATCGCTTTTGCAAAGTAGATCCATTACTACGAGGTCATAATTGTATCACATTGAACATCACAAAGTGTTGATGTGCTTGTTCTTATTATCTCATCTGGGCATCTTTCTTAGCTTTACTTGTGTATCTGGTACCCAATGTAGTACTGAAGGAGGGGAAGGGGAACATGATAACAATGTAAATTGAGCTCTTTGCATACTTGAAATTATTTATCTCAGTTCAGGAGATGATAATTAAATGGGATATGGGCACCAGATACATTAATGAGCTGCAGCTTACACTGGTTGGCAAATGGGAAGTCAACAAGCTGAGAATTGGATAGTCAAGCTTGGAGGTGGAAATATATGATTCAGGTAAGCAATGTTCTGGAGTTGGAAATGGGCAATTCACATCACAGAGCAGGTATAAAGTTCAAAGCTCAACTTGGGATCAGAACAGTTTCAGAAATTGTGAATCATCTAAGTAAATCCAAGATTATAATTCTTCCAAAAGTCTCCTCGAATGGAAAATTAATCGTTGATTCATTGCTGCAAGCAATCAGCACAGAAAATGATAATGAAGTATTGGAACTTGGACGTGATATATTTATACATCCCAAGAGATGCTGCTCTTTCATTTTTTATTTGAAATTAATGTGTAGACCACCATTATGCTCAGCACTAGGTCTGAATTTTCAAGTCAAAGCTGTCTGGCTAGACCATATGGAGCCATACTTTCCCATTTGTACCTGTAAGCCAAGTGACAACATATGGACCTTGAGTTGATGTTTCTTTTTGCCACCATGCATCGGCGAGTGCAAATTATCTTTAAAGCTTTGCCTGTTTTGCTTTCCTCCACCTTAAATTACTGTTCAAGCTTATTAGCATGTCATAAAACACACAATCTTCCATGAACAAATGCCACCAGACAGCATTAAAACATTTTGCATTAAAAAATCTAAGATATTTGAATGGTAACTTCGTAAAATGAATTCCAACTGTATTAATAAATGTGTATCACAAGAAGTGTGATACACATCAGAGAATCCAGTCCGCTACCAGTAAGTTAATTTTAAGTAACTAAAATTGATTTTTGAAGGAGAAATGTATTTTTTACTGGAAATAATGAATTCATTCTGGAGATGTGACAGTTTTCTATACTTTCCGCACCATATTTTTTTAAACTTGAAGGATTGAAGAATCTAATTTGTACTTAAAACTCTGAGGTCTTCAAAGTAGCATAAAATGCAGAAACTCCAAACACTGAGTTGCTTTGACAAATCTACACTAATGGCAATAAAGTGTGGAGCAGGAAAGTCACAGCAGGTCAGGCAGCATCAGAGGAGCAGGAAAGCCGATGTTTTGCGTGGGGCCCTTCATCGGGACTTTACACTAATAGCATCCACAATAAATGTCAAACAAGTTTGATTCACAGTGGCTTCAACACACCTTTTAACTTGGTTGATTTTTTTTGGAACTGAGTGATCCTGAGGGTCCGATGATTAAAATCGGTGGCCAGAGGCTGATAATTGATAGTGAATGGATTTTATTTGTTCATGGAATAGATCTCACATTGGCAAGGTCACCATTTATTGTCCATTCCTAATTGGCTCCATAAGATCATAATAAATAGAAACAGAAACAGGCAGTTCAGTCCCTTGAGCCTATTCTAAATTTCAGTAGGATCATGGCTGATTCGAGAATCCTCATATCTACTTTGACACCTTTTTCCTGTAACCTTTGATTCCCCAACTGATCAAGAATCAATCTAACTCAGCCTTCAATATACTCGATGATCCTGCACCATAGCACTCATGGTAAGAAGTTCTAAAGATTCTTAACCCTCTGAGAGAAGAAATTCCACCTCACTCTCACCATAAGTTAGTATCCCTTTATTCTGAGACTATGCCCTCTGGTCCTGGACTCTTCCAAGAGAGAAACCATCCTTTCACCATTTACTCTGTCAAATCCCTTTCAGAATACTAAGTCTTTCAATGAGATTGCCTCTTGAATGCATAAAGCCCAACCTGTTTAATCTTTGCTCCTAAGAAAGTGGCTCCACAGTAGAGATCATCCCAGTGACTTTCTTTGAACTGCCTCCTAAGAAATGATATCTTTCCTTAAATAAGGGGATCAAAACTGCTCACAGTCCTCCAGACGTGCTCACAAGCATCTTGTACGATTGCAGCAACTCTTATACTCCAACTCCTTTGAAATAAGGGCCAACATTCCATAAGCCTTCCTGATTACCTACTGCATCTGTGTGCTGCTTTTCTCTGTTTCATGCACAAGTCTCCCAAAGTCCCCTCAGCTTTCTGCAATTTTTCTCCATTTAAGTAATACTCTATTATTTTGTTCTCTCTTCCAAAATGAGCAACTTCAAATTTCTCCAAATTAAATGATATTTCCCATTTTTTTCCCGACTCTCATAGCCTATCAACATCTCTGTAAGCCATTAGGATCCCTCTTGCAAACTGCCTTTCCACATAATGTTGTGTTGCTTCCAAATTTGATTATATTGCGTTCACTTCCATTCTCCAAGTCACTAATATATACTGAAAACAGTTGCATTCCCAACAATGATCCCCTTGGAACTACACTGGTCATGGGTCCCTGAAAAAGAATGCCTTATCCCCCACTCACTTTTCCTGCTCATGAGCAAGTTGTCTAACCATGCAATACACCACCTCCAACACTTTGGGCTTTTATCTTCTGACAACTTTTTTTAACCTTGTTAAGTTCATTTAGAATTCCAAATATAGCACATCAATTGATTCCCCTCTATTCACTCTGGTTGAGATTTCCTCAGAAGACTCCAATAAGCTAGTTAGACATGATTTGATGAAGCTATGCTGATTCTGCTGAGTTAGATTATGATTTGCAAAGTGTTCTGCTATTACTTCCTTAAGAAGTGATTCCAATACTTTTCCAACAATTGATGTTAAACTAATTGGCTTGTAGTTACCCATTTTCTGCCACCCTCCCTTTTGGAATAGGGATATTACATTGGCAGTTTTCAACTTTCTGATACATCTTCAGAATGCAAGGAATGTTGTAAAATTACAGCCAATGCATCCACTATCTCTGTCGCTACTTCTTTTAGGATCCTAGGGTGCAAGCCATCAGGGCCCTTTCTGCCTTTAGCCCCATTAGTTTGACTAATACTGTTTCTTTAGTGATGGTAATGGCATTTCGCTCTGTAATTTTTAGTATTCATGGAATATTTGAAGTATCTTCCATTGTAACACTGATGCAAATATCTGTTTAACTACTTTGCGATTTCCTTGTTCCCCAAAACCATCTCCCCGAATTCATTTTCCAAGCTCTTATTGTCAAATTTTATATTCATTGCTATTTGCCCTTGATATTTGCTTCTTTCTCTTTATTGTCTTTTTAGTTGTCCTTTGCTGGATTCTGAATTTATCTTAATCTTTGGGACCACCTCTGATTTTTGCCTTCTAATATGCTTTTTCTTTAAACTTGATTCTCTCCTTAACTTCCTTGGTTTGACATGATTCTTTATTCCTCTCTTAAAAACATTTTTCCATACTGGAATGTATTTTTGCTGAGAGACATGAATTACCTTCTTAAATGTCTGTCACTGCTTGCTTTCTGTCATTTCTGCTAATCTATCCACACAGTCACTTTAGCTTATTCTATCCTCATTTCATTGTAACTCTCTTCATTTATGTAAAACAAAGTTGCTTCTATCTCAAGTTTTTCAGTCTTAAGCTGAATATTAAATTCCATCATGTTATGATCACTATTTCCTAATCTTGTCCCATTTGCCAGCACTTGGCCTATATCCCTCTTAAACCTTTCCTATTCATATACTCATCCAGATGCTTTTTAAATGTCGTAATTGTACTAGTCTCCACCACTTCCTCTGGCAGCTCATTCCATACATGCACCACTCTCTGTGTGAAAAAGTTGCCCCTTTGGTCCCTTTTAATTTTTTCCCTCTCACCCTAAACCTATGCCGTCTAGTTCTGGACTCGCCCACCCCAGGGAAATGACCCTGTTTATCCATGCCCCTCATGATTTTATAAAACTTTATAAGGTCATCCCTCAGCCTCCAACACTCCAAGGAAAACTGCCCCAGTTAATTCAGTCTCTTCATGTAGCTCAAATCCTCCAATCCTGACAACATCCTTGCAAACCTTTTCTGAACCCTTTCAAGTTTCACAACATATTTCCAATAGGAAGGAGACTACAATTGCAAACAATATTCCAAAAGTGGTCTAACCAATGTCCTGTACAGCTCCTTCCAACTCCTATACTCAGTACTCTGTCCAATAAAGGAAAGCATACTAAACACCTTCTTCACTATCTTACGTTATTCTGAGATCATTCAATAAAACAGCCTCATGACCCATTACTGACTCCACGAAAGTCTGTTTTCTTATTGCCTCCACAACTCTTGCTCTCGGAAACTGTTCTAAATGCATTCCATGAATTTGTTGCCATAGATACACTTTCTAATTTGATTAACCCAAACAACATGAAGATTAAAGCCATCCATAATTATTGCTCTATTCTTTTCACATGGTCCTACTATTTATTACTTTATTGTCTTTCCTAAAAAGTGGCAACTATTTGGCAGTCTGTACACTACTCCTCCCAATGTCTTCATCAACTATCCACATTTCATCTCTTGTTAACAGTGCTACCCCATCACTCCTGTCTTTCCCAAAAGTCAAATATCCCAAATGTTAAGTTTCCAATTTTGATCTCCTAGCAACCATATTTCTGTAATGGCTATGAAATCATGTTCATTTACCTCAATTTGCCCTATCGGTTCATCTATTTTATTCTGATTGCTTCATGCATGAAGACACAAAGTCTTTAAATCTGTTCTATTATTGAGTTTCCCTACATGTTTAAGTTCCCAAGTACAATATGACATTCACACATTCCGTCCCTTCCTTTTATTTTCTGGTAACAACTAGCTCCAGCACTAACCTGAAATCCACTCTTCTCCATTAACTTTGATTTTCTAATTTTCCATTTAGTTGTGCCCACCAACCCATGCCCCAAATCCAACTATTTACTTGAAAGCCCTAACTGCAGCCCGAGTTATGCGTTTCACCAGGACTCTTGATCTCCCAGAACAACTCCCTCTTTCCCAGTACTTGTGCCAATGTCCAGTGAAATGAAATTCATTTCTGCCAGATCAATCTTTATTCCATGTTTACTTCTTTAATCCTTGTTAACCCTGTGCCAATTAATTTGTGGCTCTGGTAGAAATCTAGGGATTATTACCTTTTTGGTCCTGCCTTTTAATTTAGCCCCTAGTTGCTCATTTCCTCAGAAGACCTCTTTCTTCAGTCTGCCTATATTGTTGGAACATATGTGGGCAACCACAATTGGATCTTTCCCCTCCCACTCCAGTTCCCCTGCAACCCTTGAAACCAGGCACCAGGCAGGCAACACAGCCATCATGACTCTCGATCTTGGCCACCGAGAGCAGTTACAGTTACAATTACATTTTTCTTTTGTCTCTTCCCCACCCCCCCACTTGATTGGTTTGATGGTCAGTTTGCTCGATCTCTCAGCAGCTCCCACTCTCATTCACACTGGGATCAAGAATCTCAAACCTGTTAGACAAGCTCAAGGGCTGAAGCATGATCTCCTGGATTCATTTCCCTGCCTCGCTCATACTCACACCCTCCTGTCCCTGACCACTGACCGAATTTGAGATAGTTAATTTAAGGGGTGTGATTGCCTCCTGAAACACAGCATCTAGGTAACTGTCCCCCTCCTTGAGGTGAAGCTCAGACTCCAGCTCATCAACTCAGAGCTGGAGATCTACAAGCAACTGATACTTGACTGGAGATCTGGTCACTATGAACTGTAATGGGGTCCATCAACTTCCACATCAGGCAGTACAACATATCACCTAGCACTGCATCTCTTTTATTGTTTTTTTGTATTGTTTTATGTAATTATTCTGTAATTCATTTTTTAAATCCCTAATGGTCTTTTAGGTTTTAATCTGTAAAATATTTCCTCTGTTTCACTTAAATCAGAAAGCACTTATAATCAATAATCAAATTCGTAGCGATTTGCAAACCTATGGTTTTCTTGTGATGTCACTCTTTGTTATGTGTCAGGCCTCTGTTCCTGGGTCAAGAGTGCGTTGCTAGAAAAGCACAGCAGGTCAGGCAGCATCCGAGAAGCAGGAGAATCAACATTTCAGGCATAAGCTCCTGATCTTGGGCTTCAGTTTATGCTGTTAAAAATACCTTTCGAACTGTGGGACAAACAAGCAAGCAGAAAGCACCTTTTCCTTTCTGCACTGAATTCTTACGCTGCTGTAAAATCCCCAAACTATATATATATATATATACTCACTTTGCTGTGCCCCCTTCTGGGTATAATCTCTCCTCACTGACTGTGAAAAGCCTTGAGACATGGGTAGTGAACCATCCTCCTGAAATGCAGTAAACGTCGTAGATAGACCCAGTGTACTTTTAGGGAGAGAGTTTTGACGCAGTGTTGTGCTAACGTTTGCTTGATAATCTGGCACTAGCACACAATTTGGATTTTTACATATTCTTTTTGAACTTGTCTGAAGGCACCGAACAAGATTTGTAAGTTTGAAACTTAAATGCTGATTGATCTATTCACTGCTTTTGCTACAAAGACTGTTGTTGCTGTTCCTGGCCACATATCCTTCTCAAATTCATTCTTTCCACAAGGAGGGCCCCCCTTACAAAATGCAAGGCGTCCCCTTGGTCAAGTCGTTCGTTTCTCCTTGATTTACATGCAGTTGCTGCAAGTGAGGTGCACAGATTTCCTGTTACATTTGTTTACAAAACAGCTCCAAAGTAAATCAACACCCAAAACATTTTAAGATCTCTTGAGAATGAATAGGGTGCAATTAAATGTGATTTATCTATCTTGATTCAGTGAAGTAGTGGCACTTCCATCTCTGAGGCAGAAAGTTATGAATATAAATTTAATTCCCATACTTGAGCATCGTCACCTTTCAATTTTCTGACCCAATTTATCTGTGGACAGAATATTGAATCAATTGGAGTTTTTTTTAAGGTTTTGCATACTCTCATGGTTTATTCATTTAAACAGGAAGCATTATGATGTTAAATATAGATTGTTTCTTTCAGAAATGAAATAAACATTAAATAATTTGTTAGCTTCTCCAGCAACTGGAAAATAACAGTCACCAATTATGTTGCAAAATGTCCTGTGCTGCTTGTTTGTGAACAGGGCCTAAGAAGATGAAAATCAGTTTTTGTCTCATGTGATATTAATTTCATACCCTTTAATCTTTCCCATTATCTCCCGAATTGTACCTTCCTGAGTTTGAGCTTGGCCTCCTAAGGCTGCTTAATCACATTTCCCATTGCTCTAAGCGGATAACCCTTATTACTTAGCCGCTAACCTCCAGTTTATTATGAAAGGTTCAAATGCAGATGACAGGATGACTTCCTCAGAATGGATGCCTTGTGACTGTTGCCAAAATACAGAGCATTGAATGTTGTGCTCCTTACGGTTCACACTTTGGCTGCATGTTGAGACACACAACAGAGTAGGTTTGCGGCACATCCAAAGCAAAGTGCATCCAATCAGTGGGCCTCTGCAGAACTCTTCATTCACTCTGCCTCTTTGTCTTGACAAGTGACAATGACTTGAAGTTATTTACCTTCGCATTGAGGACATTGTGAACTTCCTTCCACTATAATGCAACAATAAGTGCAAAATGTTCGTTGTGCCTCCAAAAGCAGCCTGGAACAATCCAGCTGTATAAAGACATGGTAAAATTCACAAACATGCCCTGCTTTGAGCCTCCCCTTAGGTATCAAGATAGACAAAAAACTTGCTATAAAAATGTTCCAGCAATAATGCTTTCTTCTGAAAGTATTTCTTTTCTGCCACCAGCTCCATCATTTGGCAACATGTTCTACTCTGTGTGGCCTCAATGTATCCTCCCTGTGATTCTCTGCTCCATAAAGAATGATTGATTGTTTGTGCACCCCTATATAGAAACAATTGTTAAGTGCACAAGTGTTGAGGTCAACAAAAAGTTCTTCAGTACACATCACAGCATTCCTTTGAAATTTGAAGCAACTACAAAAACCATCAAGAATTGTTGTAGTTATAGGCATACCACAGCCAGTGTCAGCATATCTTGGTTAGCAGAGAGCTAGAAACTATTAAATATCTATTTTAGGTATTTTCTAATCAATGCTGTTCGGAAATGTTATTAAATACCTCTGCATCAGGTAGAGAGTAGAACCCAGGTCATGTGGACTAGAGGTTGGGGTGCTACCATTGTGTCATAGTAGCTTTATAAATATTTCTTGCATTTTTATAGTATTTACCAGGTCGAGCGTTGGAAGATCTTCATCAGAACCTCTATCAGGTTCTAGCAACCTCTGATCTTATATTACTGATGGTGCAGTCGAGCAATTGGGTCAGTAGCAATCAACCCCTTTGTGGTACAAAATGGTTAGAGTTATATCAACAGCCAGAAGATATCAATTGGGAACTGCCTTGTTTGTTGCTAATTATGTTGGGTGGCATGGTGGATCAGTGGTTAGCACTGCTGCCTCACAACACCAGCATCTCAGGTTTGATTCCAACCTCAGGCTACTGTTGTGTGGAGTTTGCACATTCTCCCCATGTCTGCATGGGTTTCCTCTGGTTTCCTCCTGCAAGTCAGGTGAATTGGCCATGTTAAATTGCCCATGACTTGCATTAGTCAGAAAGTGGGTGGGTTACTCTTTGGAGGGTCGGTGTGGACTTGTTGGGCTAAATGGCCTGTTTCCACACTGTAGGGAATCTAATCTAACTATTTTAAACAACATAGAGTAGGGTATTCTTCAGCTATTTACTGACATGGTGAGGGATCAACAAGCTCCAAACGTTGTCCACTGTAAACTGATTTGACATTTGGTGTGTTTTATGTTAAAAACGTAAGTGTACTTCTGTCATTTTATACTGCTAAAGGCATTGATAATATTCCCAAAGAAGTCTAATTTTGCATTAACAACCTCCTTACTCACAGGTGAGAATAGTAACACCTAACACTCATAGGAAGCAGATGCATAACATGAAAGTTTCACTTGATGAAGAATTACTAATGTGCCAGCATAGATCTTTGGTGCTTTACTAATTAAAAATATTTTACCGGAGGCTGTCTTTTGCTTGCCCCATCAACACAATCAAAATTTGCTGATTAGGAACAACATTTGTTCCCCTATAAAAGCTTATCACTTATGGCAGCAGAGTTAGAACTGAATGATTTGCTCCCAGTTAACAAACTCTTCCCCACAGCGATTACTTGCAGACCAGCGATGAAGTATAACTGCAGCAATAACCATCACTTAACATCAATGTTCCAGTTTGCAATTGATCTTTTGATTAGTTTTGTTTCTGTCCAAATGGTTAGAAATATATGAAATGAATTCTTTATTAATGTAATTGATATGAAAACTTGTTGATATCCTACTATATATAAGTTGTGTTTAGTGACTTAAATTTTATCTAGTTTACAAAATACAGTATATCAATTACAAAATTAGAACACAATTGGATTTAACAATTAAATTTAACACAAATAAATACAATATTATTGCATCGGATTTTTCTGCACTTTAATTTCTTGATTCCATGTGTTGAAATTCTGCAGACAGGGCATGAGCACATGGATGGACAATTTCAGGACAGCAAACAAATGCTGCTATGTAGTCAGGTTGTAACACATAATTTAAAATCATTATGAAGCAATCAGCTAATCACAGTGACAATGAACTTGCGTAGTGTAAACCAAGCATTAAAGCTACTAATTCAGTAATTTAGAGGTTACTGCCCAAGTTGGCTCAGTAGCTGTGAGTGACTCCCTCTAATATGGCTGCTGGGCATGAATAAGGGGCCAGAATTCTTTGCATCTTTTGGCACTCAAACAACTTCCTTGCATGCCACACTGTCATTGTTACTCTCGTATGTATTTCCTCTGAACCCTCAAGTAACCTGAATTAATAACAAAACAGAAATTGCTGGAGAATATCAGTGGGCATGGCTGCATCTGTGGGAAGAGAACAGAGTTTACATTTCAATTCCAGTGACCCTTCTTCAGAAGGGTTTGAAAAAGGGTCAGTGAAGTTGAAATGGTAGCTTTGCTTTAAGCAATAAATATGTGGTTCTGCCCACCCAGTGTCGATGAATGCACAGTCTAGGGGAGGATGAGTGAACTGACCACAGTACCATGATCCATTACGTCATTCAGGTGGAAGGGAGCAAAGAAACATGTAGCAGCCATAATATAGTTAATAGAGCAGATGTTGTTCTCAATTTTGGTCTAACTAGGATGCAGAGGCATTGGTGTTGGACTGGGGTGAACAAGGTCAGATGTCACATGACACCAGTTTGTATACTTTTAGACTATCACTTGGTATTGTGTGACTTCTGACCTTTGGTAGAACTAGCAACAAGGTTCAGCAGTGGGGTTATGAGCGGTGAGTGAATCGTGATCTCGGGGCATAGTTACAGAATAGTGGGCTACCTGGTTAAAACCGAGATGTGAAGGAATTTCTTCTAGACAACAGTGAATACCTGATTTCTGTTCCTGGAGAGTTGTGGTGATGAGATCACTGAAAGTATGTAAAGATGAGGCAGATAGATTTTTAAAATACTGAAGAGTGAGGATTTTGATAAGCTGGAACAAAAGAGGAGTTGAGGTCTAGGGCAGATCAAATGATGAGGTAGGCTTGAAAGGCTGAATAGCCTTCTGCTTCTCCTATTTCTTATGTTATAATTGCCATACATTACTTTTCATTTCCCTTGCTAAATTTCATCAGTATTACCATGTGCATCTGTCTAGAATTCGATGAATATTACATAGTTAAGGAAGGACACCACTTCGACTGGGACAACACATCCATCCTAGGACAAGCCAAACAGGGACATGCACAAGATTTCCTAGAAGCATGGCATTTCGACCGGAACTCTATCAACAAACACATCGAGTTAGACCCCATATACCACCACCTGAGAAAATGGACTGAAAATGACTCCGCCACAGGAAATGACATCACCAACCCAAAGAAACCCAAACATATAAATAGAAAGCAGGAATTATCAGCAGTGCTTCGCCTGGAGGTCCACTGAAGATGTTAACTAGTAGGGCGACGAAACATCTGGAAATGAACCTTCCAGCTCAGCGAGCAAATCTACATCAAGAACCTCAACCTGAGCTACAAATCTTCTCAAAACTTGCGATGAATGCTAGCATCACTCTGTACTTACTAAATTACCTTTAAGATGGTATAAATTGCAAAGTGAGATTTTAAATTTCCAACTGATTTTTTTTTCGACCAAATCACATTAATTTAAATTAATAATTTACAAACTGGACTGAAATGTTTACCTTTTATAAGGAAGGTTTGGACCTGCTGGACCTGTATTCATTGGAGCTTAGAATAATGAAACATGATCTTATTGAAGCAACTAAGATCTTGGAGGAAATTGGCAGGGTCAATATTGAAAGGATTTTGTTCCCTTGTGAGAGCCAAGAACTGTGGAACACAGTTAGGAAATGAGATGTCCCCCAAGGATAAAGAATTTTTTTCTCTGAAGCTTGTGAATCTTTGGCATTTTGTGAAGAGTGGAGGAGGCAGGATCATTAAAAACTTTTAAGGCAGAGATAGATACACATTGACTAATAAGGAAGCCAAATGTTATCAGAAATAAGTAGGAATGTAGCATTGAGGTCACAGTTGGATCAATCATGATCTTACTGAATGGGGAGGACAGGTTTGAATGGCAGAATGGCTATTCCTGCTCTGAATTGGAAAGCTTGTATGTTGCTATTATAGGACAAAGTTAAGAAGTGAATTTAAATTAATTTTGATATTGATATAACAGTGTTCAGCATGCGACTTGAGCTACATCTCACCCACTACATTCAGCAACAGGATACCAAATTTCCTGTTGCTGAATGATTTAGGCAAAGTTCATTTTATGATTGAATTTTTACAATAATATAATTACACTTGTTCATCCTTCAAATACAAACACGTAAGTGTATATTATTACATCATTTCAGTTGGATTTTTTTACCAAATACTGTTATTCATTCTTTGGTAATTTTGGCATGTCTGTTGTTTTTACAAAAAAGAAAGCTATTAACTGAATATTTATTATTCGATTTGACTTCAATGATTCCGACATATAGGGGAGGATTAGATGAACAGATTAAGCTTCAAGTATTTCCTGTGCACATATACAGCTGTAGAATTCCTTGCCTGAATATAAACAGCTTCTGATTGGCCTTTTCATTTCCTTTGCACATTCCAATGTGCAACAGCTCGTGGAAGCTGCCAGTGCTCCCTAGCTGACTGAACTCCAGCCAGCAAGGATTTGCCTTTCCGTTGGTGCATGTTCATGCGTCTGCTAGTTCATAGCAGCGTGGCACCATCCTACCCATTAAGCAGCCTGAGAATCAGTGGCAATTGTAAAGCTCAATGCTAATGAATCTGTTGCTGCGATCTATGTCTTTGTGTCATTGATGCCGTGTTGAACTTGAACTTGGCCATAACCATACTTCTTGCCCTCAGGTAAGAACAATAACAAAGCTGAGATATATGTTATAGAACTGCAAACAACATAGCAGATGTTGTATTTGGAAAACGTGTGATTGATAAATGCAGATTGCTTTCAGACTAACAATAAGTAATTGCACAGCAGAATATGCAAAATGAATTTCTGCTTTTAGTCGATGAATACAAGAGTGATATCAGTTGCTGAGCATATTTTATCAGGTAAAGGTAAAGCAGACTTTTAAAGTTCTAATTCATCTTTTACTAGTGATGTTGTCTGATCAGTCACCTTCAGTTATTTGAAGGAAGCAATTGTGTTAAACTAGTATGAAATCTAATTGAAGTAACAGTTATTAGTATACAATTTCCTTCCTATTTAAGGTTTTTTTTTCCTTTGCTGAATCTCTGATTTGCAGTTTCCACCTTTGCACTTTATGGTGATTTATTTTAAAAAGTGTCTCAAGTCAAACAAAATAAGTTGTCATTAGGTCGAGTTATCTTTGGCAACGATCCTAAACAATAATTTTGTTGGTCCTTTTCTTAGCAGGTTTCCGGCATGCAGGTTTGTTATTCTGATTCAAGAAAGCTCACTACTCTTTGATTGTAAAGACTCATTGTCCTTCAGCATTTGGATCAGAGGAAGTTCTTACATTCTCGGGAGTAATCCCTGCAGTTACAGAGTTGGGTTTCAAAGCAGGTCATAGATGAAAAACACTAGAATT